>NW_006438073.1:9338919-9362242 GCF_000325575.1 Pteropus alecto
GCGGAGGTCTGCCTCCTCCCGGGCTCCACTCTGCTGTCCCCTCAGGGCCGTCCGCCAGCCCTCACCGCGTCCGTGCAGCAGCTGGCGCCCCCTCTTCCCGCCAGGGTGGCCCTGCAAGTTGAGAGTGCCCCTCGTGTGCCGCTGCCCGCAGCCAGCCTGGTTGTCAGGCCTGGTTGTCACCCCCACGTCGGGCAAGCGGGCAGAGCCGTTGCGGGTTTTCTTGGGGGAGCGTCACCTGCCCTTGGTGTTCATGCAGAGCGCCGTCCCCTCGGCAGGCCCCGGCGTGGAGGTGACCTGGTGTGGTACTCCGAAGGGCTCTGGGCCTCACCCCTGGGCGCCTCCGATGGCTCATCGCTGAGCCCACCTCCTCTCTGTGGCCTGCGCTCTTTACAGGGGGCACGCGTGACGCGGCGGGTCTCCCCATGCCAGCCATCGCCGTCAGTGTCTCGGCTCTGCGGCTGACGAGCCGTTTCCTCGTCTGTCTGTCGTCAGGAGAGGTGGTGGGAGCGAGGGCGAGGTGGGGGGCGGGTGCCCGTCAGGCCTCATGGTGCTGAGACCCTCGTGGCACAGCTCCGTGACTCGGCGTCCCTCCCTCGTGACGTCCCTGCTCTTAGGTGTTCTCTGCGTGCTAATGTCTCTGTCGAGCACATCACACACTTGGACCCCTTGGGTCAGCGCTGCCTGGGTGGGGGCGGCCCCCAGAGAGCTCTTCGGGCGGGCCGGACTCGAACCCAGGCCTCTCGTGGGCTGGCCGCGGCCTCTTCACACCTCGTGCTCTTTTTGTATTTTACGACTGTTGTTTAAAAACGTCAACAGTTAAAGACGGTAGTTGTAGGGGTTGGCTTTTCCTATATCCCACGACGTCAAGTATTTGGTTTTAATATCAAATGACATTGTAAATAGTAAACGTACAACGCAATTAAGATTCTTGAGTACTTGGAATAAAAGACTAGCTATTAACTGTTTTATGATAGGATATAACATTTTATTATTTCTTAGGTAGTTTATTTTGTTATTTGCTTTCGTACTATATGCGGTAAAATATTATTTCTGATCTTTGAGATTTCTTTTTCCATGACACAATATAATTCAGTAATGTAGTTCTTTGGAAGGAAATGTGCGTGTTTACTTGTAGATAAATCGTGAAATGTGGTTATGTAAATATAACATGTATCTTTTCTAAACTTATCAGGGACTGGAGAAGATGATGACTATGCTGATGATTTTAATAGGTAAGCGAAATAATTGGGCAACAAAGATACAAATTGTAAACGACTTCTAGACACAGGGAAGTAGAGCATAATCATATCGATGCTTCTTTTAGTGCATCTGATTCTCCCGTTCATAATGATCGAAGGTGAATAAAAGATAGTTAATCCCGAATTATACATTGGGCTTTGAGGCGTGGTTTTGATTTTCCGTTAGAATACGGAACATCTGTGTTATGCCCGGGGAACTCGGTAAGAGTGAGCTGAAGAACTGGCACCGAGGACCTGCTCTGAAGTCACTCAGACGCCCGGTCACCGGTGCACACATGCGTTTTCCTCATCTCTGTGGTGGGGTTTGCTGCATCAACTTCAAAACTGCCCTCTCGAATTACTGTTCTGATTCAGATGACGCTCCGTAACGTTTCGTTTCACATAACTTTTATATATATAATCTGTGCGCTAGCTGATAATTAATTTGGAAGTGGTATCTATGGTGGATAGGATTAGAATTTTTAGAGTCTGAGAATTTTATATAATTGAGGGGTTTTTTTTCAGTTGGAAATTTATGTTTATTTTTTAACAACGATTTATTATACAGTTATTTTTGAGAAGATGGAATGATACAGATAGAATTCTAGAAGCCCGGCTTTGCGTCTTTCTTGCTGTAGTGACGAGGTCGCGGATACGGGCCTTAGCTTCCTCGTCTGTTAGGGTCCCCTCCCTGCCACCCTCGCTGAGTTACTGTAGGGTCGAGTGAGAGAATACGTATGAAATTAATGCTTTGCAATACATTATTACATTTAAAGGGTTAAAGTAAATATTCGAAAGGTCGAAGAATGATAATTACTCTTTACACGTTTATCCTCAGTTCTTATTTTTCTTTTTCTTCCCTGAGATTAGTACGAGCCATCGCTCAGAAAAAAGCGAGCTAAGTATCGGTGAGGATATCGAGGAGGACCTTTCCGTGGGACTGGACGACGCCAACACCAGTGACAAAGTACGGCTGTGTGCATGTCCCATGGAGCGCTGTCCGCGCCCGTTCACTGCCTTGGTTTACTGTAAAGCTTCCGAAATTTACGCAGATTAGCAAAACAGTTGAAAATCATGAAGTTTAGGGCAGAGTTACCTGGTCCAAATCGAAAAAGAATGTTTTTAATGAATGTGTAAGATTGTCTTTGATTGTCGCTGAGGTGACAGCACCTGTGTGGAGGTGTTGGGGCACCCTGGGATGGGTGTAGGTGGCCACCCAGGCCATGACTGGACTCAGAATCGGGCCCTCTGCGGGATGGGTGTAGGTGGCCACCCAGGCCCCAGGCCATGACTGGACTCAGAATCGGGCCCTCTGGTGTGGACAGTCGGTACCGGAGGGCATTTGCAGAGAAGTCAGCACAGGTGACTGGCGCATGTGTGCGCCCGTGAGTGCGGGGCCGTGTGCGGGGCAGGCGCTGAACTCCCCGAGACAGGCAGCACCCGTGTGCTCAGGCGTGACGTTAGGAGTCCGTCCTGGAGCTCCGATCGGGCGTTTTTATTAGGCAGGGAGCAGAATGTGCTTAGGTGTGTGTTAGACGTGGACGGAAGGGAGCGTCTCGAGACCACGTGCCGGTGCCCAGAACGCGGGACCCCGATCCGGGACCCTGATCCTGCCTTCCAGGCCGTGGTTGCTCAGCCTGGAGACGAGTGTCGTTTCTCAGAGTGAGGACCGGTCTGAGTGCTGTGATGGTCATTCAGGCGGTTGCGTGCCGGGAGGAGGGGCCCCTGGGAGAGGCAGCATGTGATGACAGCCCCACGTGGGCCAGTGCAGTCTGGGCTGGGCTCTTACTCTGTCACGTGCCGTTTTCTTGGGCAGCTTTTAACCTTTGACCCTCAGGTTTCTTGCTCATGAGAGGGAAGTGTTAATGCCTGCCTCATGGGATTGTTTTGAAGTTAACTGATAATATGTCAAGAACTTTCTTAATTTCTGACACATGACACGGCCTTATAAAAATTTATTTCTCTTGCCTTTTCACCTATGTCATCCTCAAGAGGCCTGAAAATGTTGCTTTAAAGTTACCAGAAGAACTACAGAGGATTACTTTAACAGTCAGTTATTAATGTCGAGTTCAACTGTTGGTATTATCGCAAATTTCAAAATGAGAAAAAGAAAGTGAGGAAAAGAGATTTTGAGTATGACGCAGTTTGTAGAGTTTAAGATAATATTTAAATTCTAGCAATATATTTTAAAAATTCTTTGAGACTCTCTCTGCATTCTGACACTAATCTTTCCTTTGTTTTGAACAACAAAGCTTGACGACCTGACACAGGACCTGACCGTGTCCCAGCTCAGTGACGTTGCAGATTATCTGGAAGACGTCGCTTTCACGTGAAAGGAGGAAGTATTCCAATCCACAGAAGATGAAGGACTCCGGCCCGGGCCACTTGTTTTTTAGACAGTCGCTGCCGGAATGTCTGCTCCCTGTTGGTGCCTTGTGTTTCAAAAAGACTGCAGATATTTTAAAAAATTAACGATTCGTTATACTAAACAAAATACTTCCGAGTCGAGCCCACGTGTGGAAGATTTAATATTCTTAATTCCGTTTACCTACGCAGTTCTCTGTGGAAATTGATCGTACTCAGATTCACTGCAAGGAGCAAACCCACGCAGATGCCAGTATTGAAAGCACAGTGAGAGGTGTCAGCAAAGCTGTAGGTCCCCGCCACTCTTCGTGCGTGTGGCTTTGGCCACTTGGAGCCGGGGTGGACTTGGCGTCAGGTGGTGCTGCAGACAGGTGGCGAAGCAGCCTGGCAGCGCTGACACCGCCACCGTGTCGCACTTTCTTCCGTTTGGAAGGTTCGTTAGACCATTACGGTTGCATCAAAATCTGCCTGTGTGTGTGCTACTTGGTTCTGCTGGTTTTTAAAGAAATCTAGGGACAGTTAGGATTTTTCATTAATGCCGTTGTCCCTGACGGCATTTGTGGTTGCTGCCTCGTGTCCACGTAAGAAGCTTTAGTCACGGCTTCTCTTTGTTATAGCTCTAATTTATTATTTGTAAAGATGCCTTGAAACATACTGAATACCCAGATGTATCTGAAAGCATTAAGCAGTGCTTTCGTTTCAGATCTGTAAATCTTTTACGTTAAAGTCCAGATGGGACCATAGCAGTAGTAACGGCCTGAGACCAGACCCGTCTGCCGAGCTCGCTGCCCCGTGCGCAGCTTCACCGCAGCCCCGGAGAGCGCTGTCGGGAGCGGCGTTTGGGGCAGGCCCGCTGCTGCCGTGCTCGTGTGCGGTTTGGAAGGGACAGTTGGAAGCGACGCGTGCACGCTCAGATGTGAAAGTAAGGCTGGGATCGTCCGTTAAATTTTGTGATTTCCTTTATCAGTTAAATTATGGCTTTTTATTTAAAGTCGACTTTGTTAATAAAAGGAGCAAATTAGACCTAATTCATGGATCTCAGTAGGTGAGCAGACTCAATGGTTTGTGTAATGGCAGGTTTTCATCTTATATTAACCTCAGTTTTACAAAAATATTTGTGGGGCCCTGTTACGTGAAGGGAATGATGACGTAAGGATTAAGGTTACATCATGTTAGAATTCGAGTCCGTACAACTTAAATGCATGAGCCGTGAACGCAGGAGGAGGTAGGACACGTGGGCCACAGGTCAGCCCGCCAGGCGTCCCGTGTTGACCGTGAGCAAGCAGCTGTGTGACCATGCCTGTTGCTGAAAGCAACCAAGGCGCTTGTCACAAAACGCGTTTCCCTGGATGTCATCTGTAAGCGGCCGCTTTCTGTAGAGCATCATGGTTCTGCTCTGGCCTTCCGGGATCTGGGTTAAATGTGATTCATTTTTGTTATTTGATAGGAGTTGGATTTTAGTGAAATGACTTGGAAGTGTAGTAGAATGTGGTATTTTAAATTTGTGAAAACTTTTGACCGGTAGCATCTGACATTTACCATCTTCCTGTTACCCAGAGTCGGACCCCGGCGATCCCGACCATCAGGGAGGGTTTGGCGGGGGGCGGGGGACAGGAAACTGGCATCCGCACCGGGCACCTCTGATCGAACAATTTTAAATTAGTTCAAATCCGGCCGTGAAAACGTCTTATTTCCATGTGTGTTCCTTGATTAGGTAGGTTTTGAGTGATTTGTGTGTGTTTATTTTTAAGAGGTGCGTATTGAAACATTAACCGCTGAAATACATTTTCATGGTGAACTGTGTTTTACTGTGGAGTGTTTGAAGTGCTAGGTCTCATTTTATTGGTGGTAACTGAAAGTGAATAAAAAGCTCACACCTCTTACGCTTCGCAGTGTGTGACGGTCACCGAGCGTCCTGCCCGCATGTCCCCGTCCTGCCGCGGCCCCAGCGCAGCCCCGGCGCCCCGCTACCCCCCAGTCTGGCTCGTTTCCGCCTCGTCATCAGAGGCGAGCGCTCGCCTGTCCCTCTGCCACGTCTGCCCCTGTGCTCGCTCCCTCTCGCCACTGCCTGAAGGGGGCGCGCTCCTGCGCCCAGGCGGCATTGGAGGAGGGGCTTTCACCACGGTGTCCTCGGTGCCTGGAACAGCGTCCGGCCCACGGCGTGCTCCACGGGGGCCCCCTTTCAGCCTGGGCGGGGGCGGGGAGTAGGGGATGCCGTTTCCCCCAGGACAGCCCCACACGGCTGTGGGGGGCAGTGGAGTTGGCCCGCGTTTCAGCGGGGCCTGTCTGACGGACAGAGGGTCCCTGGCACCCTTTCATCACTAGGGCAATTTGGGACCTTGGTCTCAAAGGAAGTGGACAGCTGTCCTGTCCATGGCATGGTGTGGATGCTGACACAGGAGGGAAGCAGAGGGGGACTCGAGGGGCTGGGCTGCGACCCCACAGAACGAGGAGGAAGCACCGCACTCCCCCAGACACCCACCCTGGCCGGATGCAGACCCTCCCGTATTGGGTGTCAGGCTGGCTGGGATCCCCACACATGCTCTGCCCGTGCGCACCAAGCCATAGGCCCTCGGGATCGGGTCTGCACTGCTGGCTTCCATTCAAGGAGCGGGGAGATTGGGGTTCAGCTCAGGGGAACCAGGGCAGCCCCCCTTATGAGTTGACCACGCTGCCTCAGAGCAAAGGGGGGCTTCCTTACCTGCAAGGAACGCAAGCCACGCCTTACGGAAGGCTGAGGCGAAGGCTGTATCTCAGAGGAAACCAGAGAACAAAATTAACACCCGAAAACTTCACACCACCTAAAATGGGAAATTACTTTTGTACCCAAAAGAGGCCACAATGAGAAAGAAACGTGTAATCAAAATGATTTTTAATGGAAGGGTGGTGGGCTCTGTCATTCCGTGGAAGGGCTGAGTGATGGGGCAACTCACAAAAAGAAAAATTAATAACCTCAAAGATGAACAGTGTGTTTGGCAGAAAGACCACGGTGAGGACACAGGGTCACTTAGGACCTGCAGCATCAACGTCCAGGATGGGAGCCCCGGAGGCTGGAAACAGGCAGACGCGGGCAAGCTCGTGCCTAGGGCCAGGGTCCCCCAGGTGCTGAGCTGGACGAGCGCACGGCCCGCGGTGGACGGATCCTCGTGACCCCGGACAGCGCTTCGTGTCAAACTTCCAGGAAGCTGGCAGCAGGGGAGAATGAAATCGCCTGCCCTGGAGGCTAGGTGTGACAGGCAGTGACGACAAAGCGAGGAGGACTGGTCCCGGACGTGGAATTTCCTCCCTGCTGGAGGAACCTTCTGCCCGTGGGAAATGAACCCGAAGCCAGGCCCACCAGCGGCGCCGAGGGCCCGCGGGGTCTCCCCCCCAGCATGCGACTTTTCCATAAATGTTAAGTTTTCAAACACTTGTAGTTGCTGGCAAAGCCGGTTTGGGCCGGTCGCCGGACCGCCGGACATAGGTCTCAGTCCCCCACTAACTTAGAGTTTGTCAACCAAACTTGAAGCACGCGGCACTTCTCACCGCGTTCTCTCTCGGTCCAGCGGTATGAGGTTTGCGTCTGACCTGAGTTTTAGTTTTGGTCGGAAGGGTGGGGCGCTGTGTGCTGCCTTAGGCCCTGAACAGCGTCACTTTTGCCTGGGACGCTGGGTCACAGCGTCCCAGCCCCTGCCTAACACACGCCCTGGCAGCTCCTGGTCCTCCCCCTTCGGGGGCCCGGGCCACAGAGCATGTGTTCTGTGTGCCAGGTATTTGTCACCTGTACCCTGTTACTCCCTGCACGTTGTCATGGGTGAAGTAGTGCCAGACTTTCTGCAGACATTTTCCAGGGTTCAGAGTGCTGGGGGCGAGGTGCCAGGCCCGGTGAGGGTGCGTCTCCGCCCAGTCAGTGCTGGGCCCGTGCCAAGGGCTGGCGGAGGCCAGAGCGATCTTGGACCCTGCGTGGGCAGTGGAAGAGTCACACGCCACTACCAGGAAGACGATGTCTGGGACGATCTTTGAGTTTCGGTGCCTGGGAAGCATGGCTGACGGGGTTGGCCAAGGGTGGGTGGAACCGCAAGCACTGGGCCAGGGCCATCCTGAGAAGGACGCGTGTCGCCCAGCAAGGCGGAGTGGGTGAGCGTTTCAAATCTGCTGCGTAGGTTGGCAATCTGGACACCCAGCTCACCGCTGAGTTCCATGTCCTCGGTTTGCTCTTGTGAAGGGAGAGAATTCGCCCTGACCAGGCGGCTGCCCAGAGCAGGCTGTGCTCGCAGGGCGCTTAGCGTCCTTGGCAGATGAGTGACTTGTGCCGAGAAGGTAAGAGTCACAGGACACGTGCTCCTCGGCTGTTGCGGGAAGACGAGAGCGTGCCTCGGGTGACAGCTCGGTTTCTGCCGAATTTCTGTTCCTCCTCTCAGGCCCATTCAGATGCCACTTCCCCTAAAGTCCCCCTCCCCCACCCCGCTGCTTCCAGGGCAGGGCGTCTTCCCGATCCGGCTTTTCTCACGTCCCTGCCAGTGATCGGAACCTGGCCTTCCGGTCATGACTCTGCCACCCCTTAAAGGAGGCGGGGCGTGTACATGAAATGACAACCACACCAACACAAGACTAGGGCACGCCAAAGAAGTTTATATCGAATTTGACTTTAATGCCCCAAAATGCATTGTAATTCTATTCCCAAGGGAATTACAGGGTTTAAAAAGTCACACCTGTTGGTGCGCCGAGCTATCCAGGGGTGAGGTGCCAGCTTTTAGGCCCGCTGCCGGGGGGTGGGGGGCGGGGCGGTGGCCTGAGTGACAGTGCCGAGCAATAAAACACCAGACGTTATCCTGACACCAAAAGCTAATTGTCACAAAATATCTTTCAGATTGTACCACGAATAGTAATTCATGAGTTAAATTTTGAATCGACAAAATGAATGTGCTCTTGTATTATCTGATAATCCAGTTAATGAATGTATCATATAAACACGTATAAATACTTTATTAGCGATCTGACATAGAATATATAGATGACATAAAATTATAATATGCCATTATGACAAGGACATTCATGAAAAGTTGGTGAATGAATATAAGTAAAGAATCTCTATTACTAATAGTTACCAGTCCCTGAAAAATAATTTAAATGCTGTAAATCCTAAATGCATTTGTGAAAAAACTTGAAAAAGGTTTCCATAATTTGACAATGATGAAAACTATGACATTTCCAAAAATGAATTGTAAAGTTTGATGAAACTCTTAAAATATATTAATAATTGAAAAACCATTTTGATCATTCTAGAGTAAAATTACTTTTATCACCATAGAAAGATTTTCTAAAGTCATCCCAACATGAGGAGCCGATACAAAAAAGAATGCCGTTATAGCAATGCAGGAAAAGTGCCTTATAAAGATATGTCAGGCAGTTACTATAAGTATTTTACTTCAGTACATTTGGAGAGCATTCCATCTCCGACTCACCTTATTAACCAGGATTTTACCTTTGCAAGTATGGCTGAACAAAGGCTGATGGACGTGTACAGTATGGTTGCTATTACATAACAGGACACAGTCACAGCATACACATTATTTCTAAAACCACAGAGGCCAAACCACAGTGGAAAATTCAGCGCCTCTGGAGAGAAACAGCAAGATAATCTTCTGCAAAGTTTCCTATTTCGGCATGCATTCTAAGGTGGCCTATATTTCTAATGCTTTGTAGAGCCCACATAATTAAGGAGGAGTTAGTCTCTATGCAGAACATACGTGTGTATGTAGATATATATAAATTTAATGTTATGGTTGTTAAAATTGGGAAGAGATGGTATATTAAATAGTGCTTGTAATACTATGCTTTGTGGAAAAGAATCATTTATTCCTTCCTTTATTCATGCTTTTAATACTATTAGGTATCTACCCTGTGCTCTTGTATTATCTGGTATCTACCCTGTGCCAGATATTTTACAAAAACACATCCCTTCTGTTAAGTTGTTTTCTTGTTATTTGCTTTATTCCTAAAGATAATGGATAGAAATAAATTCTGGTAGAATGTTACTTTTTAGAGGGATTCAATCAAATACAAGTTTTACCGAATTACCGGAAGAGGTAATATAACACATTGGAGAAAATAATAAAAATAAGCTTTTTGTTGGTCAAAGAGATCTATTAGAAAATCAATAGCAGAACAGTGATGACAGGTGAATGAAGTGGTGGACTTGAGGACTGATCAACAAAAGTGCATAATTTGAACAACAGAGGAAAAAAGAGAAAAAAACGAACAGTCAGGGGACTTTGGGATAGTACCAAAAGGGCTCACATTTGTGTCACTGGAATATCAAAAAGAGATGAAAAAAGTGTGTACAGGAAAAATATTTGAAGAAATAATGACTAAAAACTTTCTAAATCTAGCAAAACGTATAAACCCACAACAACCTCCAAACAGAATAAACCTAAAGCAATCCATGTCTAGACACATCATAGTTAAACTACAGAAAACTAGACACAGAAAGAAGTCTTGAGAGCAGAGTGAAACGACGCATTCCCTACAGAGGAACAAAGATTCAAACGAGTTCAGATTGCTCATTAGAGATCACGGTGCCAGGAGTTGGTGCGGAGATCAAGGGACTGTCAGCCACGAGTTCTATGTCCGGTAACAATGTCCTTCAGGAGTAAAGGCGCAATGAAGATACTCTCAAGCGAAGGAAAACAGAAAATCTGTTCACTGGACACCTGCTCTGAACGCGCTGCTAAAGGAAGTTTTTTGGACAAAAGAGAGAACGCTACCAGAGGCAAACGTGAAATACCAAGAATAGAGAGAAACATTAGAAATGGTAGTTACGTAAGTAAATAAAAAAGACTAATCGTCTCTCGAGTTTTTAAAATATGTCTGATAATTAAAAACAAAAATTGCAGCATTGCCCGTTGGGGTTTTTGGTATATGTAATGTGTGTTGATGTAACTCATGATGTAAAGGTGAGAAGTACCCACATGGTGATTAGGTTTCTCCGTTCAACTTGAAGTGGTAAAGTATTGATTTCAAGTAGGCTGTGAAAGTTAATTATGTATAGGGAAACCCCCAAGCAACCACTAAGAATATATACAGAGATATAGGAGAAGATAAATAACAATAAAATGCTATAAAGTGTTCAAATAATCCAAAAGAAAGGAGTAAAGAAGAAACAAATGAAAAACAGGAGGCAAAAAATAAAATGGTAAACGTGAAGGCTAATAAATCAATTCTATTGAATGGAAATGATCCAGAGAGAGAACCTAGCTCCATGCTGTCTATAAGAAACTCACTTTGATTAGAATGATGTAAGTAAGTTCAGAGTAAAAAGATAGGCTGCATCTTTCACTTTTTTACAGAGCAAACACTGACGGAAATAAGGTGAAAAATAAGCAACAACAGCTGTTGCTTATCTCGCTTCTGGTAACCGATAAAAACAACTAGAAGATCAATAAGCAAACAAATTTTTGAAAAACACTATAAACCAACTAAACCTAACACATCCATATGATGTAATATACACTCATCTCAAGGGCACATGGAATATTCTCTAGGATAAACCATATGCTAGGCAAAAACCAACCTTAAATAAATTTAGAAGTCTAGAAATAATAAGTATGTTCTCTAACCATTTTGAAATAAAATTAGAAATCAATAGCAGGAAAAAATGGGGGAATATCAAATATGTAGAAATTAAAAACAATAGTACTAAGTAACCAATAGATCAAAGAGGAACTGAGAAGGGAGATTAGAAAATACCTTAAGATGGGTGAAAATAGAGACGCAACATACCAAAACATGTGGTGCAGCTAAAGCAGGGTTTGGAGGAAAATGTGTAGCTATAAGTGATTATATTAAGAAAGAAGAAAGGTCCCAAATTCACAATCTACACTTCCACTTTAAAATACTGGTAAAAAGAGAGACAACTAAACCTCAAGTTCAGAAGAAAGGAAATAATAAAGATTAGAGTGGAAATTAATAAAATATAGTAAAGAAAAACAGTAGAAAAAATCAATAACACCCCAAACTGATTCTAAAAAAGTAATCAACAAAATGGACAATTCTTTGGCTCGACTGACTATGAACAGAAGAGAGAACATTCAAATTACTAGAATCAGAAATATAAAACATTAATCATAATTTTATAGAAATAAAAAGTAAAGAAATACGAACAATCGCATGCCAACAAATTAGATAACTTGGATAAAATAGGAACATTCCTAGAAAGACAAACTACCAAAACCAACTCAAAAAAAAAAAAAAAAAATCAGAACACACCTGTAACAAATAGATTAAATTATTCATTAAAAAATCCCACAAAGTAAAGCCCAGTCTGAGATGGCTTCACCACTTAATTCTACCAAATATATATATATTTTAAATTAATACCAATTCTTTTACAAACTCTCAAAAAAAGGAGAACATTTCCCAACTCATTTTATGAGGTCATTTGTCCTCATACCAAAAGCGAAGATCTCACGAGATATGAAATCTATAGACACACATCTCTTATGGATATGGATGCAAAAATCCTCAGTAAAATACTAGCAAACAAAATTCAATGACATATACGAAATGAATTATCCACCATGACCAAGTGGGATTTATCACAGAAATGCAATTGATTAGATCTCCGAAAATCAGTTAATGTGACATATCAACAGAGTAAATACAAAAATCACATGATCATCTCAAAAGATGCAGAAAAGCACTTGGCAAAATGTTAACACGCTTTCATGACATAAACACTCAACAAAGAATAAAAGGGAACTTCCTCAACCTTATAAAAGGTACCTATGAAAAACCTACAGCTAATTATCATTCTTAATGGTATAAGAATGAATGTTTTCCTCCTAAAATCAGAAATAAGACAAGGATGACCACTCTGCTTTTCTGTCTGACATTGTACTAGAGGTTATATCCAGTGAAATTAGGCAAGAAAAAGAAATAAAAAGCATCCAAATTAGAAAGGAACTAGTAAAACTAAAGTTGCAGAAGGTGTGATCTTGTCTATAGAAAATTCTAAGGAGCCCACTAAAAAATATTGGAACTAATAGACAAATTCAGCAAGGTTGCGGTATATAAGATCAGTACACGAAAAGCCAATTATATTTTTACGCACTTGCGATAAAACAATCTGAAAATAAAATTAAGGAAGCAGCTCCATATCCAAAAGCACCAAAATGAATAAAATTTTTAAGAATAAATTTAACAGAAGTGCAAAACTTATACTCTGAAACTGCAGAACATGTTGAAAGAAATGGGAGTGGTAAGTAGGAGGGACTGCATCCCACGTTCACGGAACAGAATACTTAACGTCGTTCAGACGGCAATACCCTCTCGTAACTCCTTTCAGAATCCATTCTGACTTTTTGTGGAAATCGACAAGCTTATTCTAAAGTTCATATAGAATTGCAATGGACTCAGAATAGCCAAATCCCGAAAAAGAACAAATTAAGAAATTCCCACATTGGTCCTGATTTTAAAATTTACTACAAGGCCATGGCGCTCCACACAGCGTGGTACAGGAACAGATACAGATCAACGGAATAGAATTGAAAGTCCAGGAGTAAACTCATAGCTCTACGGCCAGGGGGCCAATACCACTCACTGGGAGAAATAATATTCTTTTCACAAATGGTGCTGGGACAAATGGATAGCCACATGCAAAACAATGAAGTTCAACCCTTACCTCACGCCGCATATAAAAATAACTTAAAATAGATCAAAGATCTAAATGTAAGACCTAAGATTATAACTCTTAGAATAAATCATAGGAGTAAATCTTTACGATCTTGGAATTGGCAAAAGATTCTTAGATTCGATATCAAAAGCATGAGGAACAACAGGAAAGAATAGATAAATTAGGCTTCATTAAAATTAAGAACTTTTGTGCTTCAGAGAATACCATCAAGAAAGTGCAAAGACAATCCACAGAATAGGAGGAAACACTTGCAAATTTTATATCTGATAAGGGACTCGAATCTAGAATATATAACCTTAAAACAATAATAATAATACCCTCCCCAATCCAATTAAAGATAAGCAAAGGATCTGAATACATTTTCTCGTGGAAGATGTGCAAGTGACCAACAAACACATGAAAAAAATGTTTGGCACCCTTAGTTGTCAGGAAGATGCAAACCAAAACGACGGTGATACCCCTTCTCATCCACTGAGATGGCTAGAATGAAAAGGTCAGAACATAAACAACGTCGGAGAGAATATAGAGACATCGGAACCCTCATAAACCGTCACTGGAGATGTGCAGCTGCTTTGGACACGTCTGGCCGTTACTCATGGTGACACAGTTCCCATTTGACCCAGCCATTCCACTCCCAGGTGTGTACCCAAGAGAAGTAAAAAATAGGCCCACATAACGACTTGTTCGCGGATGTGCACAGCAGCATTTTTCATATCAGCCGAAAGGTGGAAACAACCCAGATGCCTATCAGTGGATGAATCGATAAAGAAAATGTGGGCCATGCACGTGGTGGGAAATTATTCAGCCCAAAAAAGGAACGAAGTACTGCCACATGCTGTAACTTGGGTGAAACTTGAACACACATTCATGAAGTCCATGTATTATATAATTCCATTGATAGGAAAGTCCAGAGTAGATAAATCTGCAGAAACAAAGTAGATTAGCGGCTGCTATTTAGGGAAGGTGTAGCAGCGAGCAGGAGTGAGAACTAAAGGGAACGAAGTTTCTTTCTGAGGTCATTAAAATATTCTAAAATTGATCCTGATTCCGTGGGTACACATCTGTGAATATCCTAAGAACCAAGTGAATCGTATATTTTAAATTGATAAATTGTGTGGGAGGTGAATTATCTCTCAATAAAGCTGTTAAAAAAACACCAACAAACAAAGAAGAGAGAGAGAAAAAGAAAAACCATGGAAAAAGATTCGACTACAAAAATATGCAAAAATCAAAAAACAAAACCGAAGTGATTGGTGTCACACAAAACAGACTTCAGAGTAAAGACAGTTACCAGAGATAAAGAGGACTCACATCACGATAGAAGTGTCAGCTCGCCGAGAAGTCACCTAACAACGGAGCTTCAAAATACGCAAAACGAAACCTGAAAAAATGAAACAGGTAAAAGACAAATTTACAGTAAGAGTCGGAGACGTGAGCTCTTGCCTTAGTGATTGATAGAACTGATAGACAGAAAACCCGTAAAGATCTAGAAGAACCACACGACATCCAGTCGGGTCTAACTGACGTTTGTAAAATACTCCACCCAACAATAGTAGAATAAATGTTCTTTTCAAGAGCGCATGGAATAGTCACATAAATAGACCACATCTTGTTATTATAAACCCTTAATGAATTTAATTGAACTAAAATGATATGAATATATTTTTGCCATTAATGATATTAGATTAAAAATTAGTAAAAGAAATATTAATGTTATTATCGTTAATGTTCTTAGGGTTTAACAGAAACCATCTAAATGCCTAGAAATTAAATGGTATATTTCTGTGATCCATGGGTAAAAGAGGTAGTCTTCAGAAATGTTGGGAACTATTTTGGACTAAATGAAAATAAAAGTACATTACATCGAAATGTGTGGGTGCTTAGAAATAAGCCACACAAGCGGCGTTTAGAAGAAAATGTAAAGCTTTCAGTACTTATGCTAAAAAACAAGGGACTCAGATCAATCAAGTTTCCCCCTTAAGAACTAGAAACAAAGAAAATGAATGCAAGGATGATAAAAGTTAAAATCGATGAAATCGAAAACAGAAAAACAATAATCAATGAAACCTAAAGCTTGTTCTTTGAAAATATCTGTAAAATTCGTTAAGTTCTAATAAGGAAAAAAAGAGAGAAGACATAAGTTATTAATACGAATAAAATATAGGACCTCACCACGGACTGGACAGACATTAAAAAGTTAATGAAGGAATATTGCAAACACTATGCACATGATATTGACAACTTAGACAAAACAGACAAATTCCTTGATAAACACAAACTATCAAAACCACTCGTGAAGAATAAACCCGAATGGTCCTAAGTCTGGTAAAGAAATTGAATTTATAGCTAAAAATCTTTCAACAAACGAAACTCCAGATCTAGAGGATTTCACTGGTAAATTCTACCAAATATTTAAAGACAGAAAAATACAAATCCTTTACAAAGTCTTACCAAATTCGGAGGAGAGGGAGCATCACAACTTGTTTTATGAGGCCAGCATTACCCTAACGCCAAAACCAGATAAAGACAATGCAAAAATAGGAAACGACATGCCAACGTCCCTCACAAACATAGATGCAAAAACATTCAGCGAAATACTAGCAAATGGAATCCAACGATAAATAAATAATATATGATGAGTTTATCTGGAGAACGCTAGGGCAGTTTAATATTTGAAAAACTATTAAAGCCGTGGGACTTCTTTCAAGGGCCCGACAAACCTCCTCCTTCAAAGGCCCCGCGGGACAGTGCCCAGGGATCCCAGCGTGGCAGAGCGCCTCCCAGCGTCTGCCCCTGAAACCCCATGAGCTCACGCCGGGTGGGGCGGCTGGAGCGGTCTGAGGTGAACTTTCGAGACAGCGAGACGGTCGCACTTTCAACAGGGGGCTAGAGACAAAGCAGGTGACATTTGGACACTAGCAAACATTGTGTCTAACGGGGACGAGGGACGGCAGGATCGTTTGGCTAACTCGGTCTTACCTAGACTTTGTCCAGGACGGTGAGGCGACGCCGTCCCGTCCTGTCACAGGCGTCAGGCAGCTCCCGAAGGCGCTTGGCGTCGGCTTCCTCTCCGGGCAGTTCCCCCGCGGCCCTGCCGTCGGCTCAGCTCTTTCTGAGAGGCGGGATTTAGACACGTGTTTTATAAATCCCAGTTAGCAGGTTTGTTAACTTAAAGTTTTGGATCGTTTTAGTCCAAAGTAATAACTCCTTGATTTTTAATTAAAAAGCAGCCAGGATAGAAATCAAGTTGATGCTTCAATTTCTGAAAATGTGTCCTCCAGTCGAATGATTTGTTGGGAGAACAGGCTGCCGATCAAATTGCCTTTTTTCTCTTGCAAATGAAATCTCGCCAGTTTATCTAAAAAGCAGTTAAGTCTTGATTTCTCCTTAAAATAACCCGGCCAGTCAGTGACCTGAGTCAGATGTGAGCAGGAAACAAAGGCGCTTCACTCGGCCCGGGCCTGACCTGCTCCGCGGGCGTACGAAGCGGTGGCTTCCGGCGGCGCCCTGGGCCGCGCTCCTCGTCCCTGGTGTCCTGCGGCCTCGCTCCATCCGCAGCAGCTGGCCACGCGCCTGCTCTTTCTGGAGACCTCCAGAGGGACTTGCCTTTCTGTCCCGATTCTGTGAGACCTCGCATTGTGCTGGAGGAATGAAACGGCTTTTAAGAATAGCTTTGTCTAGGAACTAATAATCTGATAACAATGGATTTGGGACCTGTACGCTGGGAGCCTGGAGCAGTGACCTTATGTATAATGAAAACCTGTCTGCATTTAATACGTCATTTGGGCTGCTGAGACATGGACAGCGAAACCTTTACAAAAAAACAAAAAAAGAGGCAACAGGTTCCTGGAGAGTACATCCCCATTTAAATAAGACATCAGAAGAATGTTTTTTTGGTGGCAACCTTCATGCTAACAGATGCCGTCAAATAATACGCCGTGAGTCCTGTGCCGTATGCGGGAGTCGGTCTTTCTTCAGGTCCTTACGTCATGCAACCCCGCGTGCACATTTGCCAACAGGCGGTGACTTCAGAAGACATCACCAGTTGGCTGTAGCATCGACTGTGTCCTGTGATTGAAATACCACTTACTGCAGCGGAGCATCGAGTGGGCTGTGAGTCATGAGAGAGAGAAAGACAAGGCTAGTTGCTGGCAGGGTGGATGCAGGGGATTAGAGGAAGGATGAGACGTATGTGGACTAAACAGAGTGGAATTTAAGACTGATAGATTGATAACATTTCCCAGGCGTGTGGTCGCACCTTCGTTCGTACAGGGTGCACCAGCTCAGAAAAGTAAGTCGATAATGAACACGAGATAACAACGAACCTGGGAATGGTTAGCCCTGGTCTGGCTCCGCGTGGCTGCTTGGTAAATGCTGGCGTTTGCTCACGGCTCTGTCGGCTGGAGCTGCCACTGGTGACTTTGCTGTGCATCGATCTCTGGGGAGGCCCGGGGACGTCCCAGTTGTCCCTGCAAGGGCCTTCATAAAAGCCGCAGTTCGGGTCCTCGGGGTGAGACATCCTTGCGGTAACGTGTGGCGCTTCTAGCTACACGTCCACCCCGCACAGAGCATATGAGCCGGGGGAGGGCTGCAGACGCAAGGTGCCCAGCGGACCTGCCTCCAGCTCGTGGTCTGCGTTCCAGAACCTGCTGCTCGAGGCGCGGTCCCCACACTGTGTCAGCATCGTGTCACCCAGAGCGTGTTAGAAACGCAGCCTCTCGGGCCCCGGCCCAGCACCATGGTATAGAACCCGAGAAATCACGAGATTGCGTGAGATTCGCACGCACATTCAAGTTTGAGAAGCACCAGCCTCGGAAACAGCTCAGCTTTCCTTTCAGATTAGCAATGATGCTATTCTGGGGTTTCACTTTAAAGTGGGGCCAGACGCACAGCTAATCCACTCCCACTTCTGAACTCCTGGTGGGGAGCGATGGCTTTCTTCCACGCCTTGCCCTCCACTGACCGCAGCTGCTGTCCTCATGGAGCAGACCGGCGACACTGGGGTCACCCACAGCGATGGCCTGAAGACAGCCCGTGCCTGAACGTTCTGCTGTCTCTGGTGCTCGGACGCGTCTGCCCACCTCTGTTCCGGCCGTCCGGAGTCCGTCTCCGTTCAAGGTCAGCACTTACAGCCTTCCGACTGCGTCGGCCCAGGAAGCGGCCCAGTCCCGCTGAGGGAGAACCAGCGGAAGTGAGCGACTGGTCCCAGGCCGTCTGCAGGCTGTTTCCTGAGATTACGACTCTGCCCATCTTTTGATTTTAACTGTCTGCTCTGGAGGTGTATTTCTTTGATTTGCAAATGTCATTGCTTTTTCTCATGTGTTTGGCCCTGTACTTGAGAGCCAATCCCTGCTTTCATCTGCTGCCCTTCCTTGGGACATGGCCTGTGACCCCTATCGTCAGGCTCCACTGAGACTTTACCCTGGCATGTCACCTCCCCAGTCTGGATTTTACCTGGCCCCAGAATGAGGGGACTCGAACACATTATTGAAAGGTGAGCTTCTCAGGTGAACGGACGAGTTTATTTGCCACAGGCCCCAGAATCACACAAATGTGTAGTATTAAGTGCCAACTACTAGACGTCTGCCTCTTCCTACTACGTAGAAGCCTCAGGAGAGCGTTGCTCCTGTCCTCACCGTCAGAAACGCCAGGGCGTCTACAAAAATCACAGCTTTCCTCAAGCCCTTCAAGGAGCGTCAGGTGCAAGACAACTACGTGAGCTGAATTCCAAACAGGAGAAAAGCCCCTTCAAGGGGAGATGAGATGAACTATGCCCGACTTGGCAGAAAGGGAGAAAGAGGTGGCCGCCAGACCACGGGGAAGAGCAAAGCAGTTAGTGTAAAAATATTGGGGTAATGGATCAGGTTCAATAGCGGGAGGCCTGAGATGCAGGGAAATTCACGCTTGTTTGCGGGCCCTTTTCTACGGGACTCCCCGAGAGAGTTCGTGGGCGGGGCAGGAGCCCAGAGAGAGCCCCTTTAGCGCCGCGGGCTTCTAGGAGGCCATTGGTGGCTCCCGGGAAAGAGACAGACCTCTGCCCTTCCCCATCGTCTTTTTTTCTGCCAGGAAGCAAAAGCCTGGAGCTACCAAGAGAGGGAAAATAAAGCCTCTCATCCCAGGACAAACACGAATGTCCAGAGTTGCCAGGTGAGGACAGGAAACTTCCTCCAAGACTGACCGCAAACACAAGGCCGAGTCTGGCCTCCGTGGGAAGGAGAAGCAAGAATGCTTAGAAACCCCAACCTCTGAGGCCCAGATCCGCAGGGTTCGCAGAAGACTCGGAACCACAGAAAATCCCTCCTTCGACCACCAGCAGCCCAGCTCACGTAATGAGCCGTCTCCTTCTGCGGGAGGGGCGAGACCAGGAGGGAGAAGCTCTGCCTGGCGCGGGCATCCAGGAAGGGCCGAGGGGGGAGCTGGAGCTGCAACAGGGAGCAGAGCCCGGCCGCACTCAGCACTCTGAAGCTCAGGCCGCTCAGAGAGTCTCGAAGCCTGTGGTGCGCAGAAGGCGATGATTAAAGACAAAACAGAACTCAAACCCAGCTCAGCTCCTGACTAGATCGACAAGTCCCTTGCCCCTTGCACCATACCTAAAATGATTTTTATAGGCGTAAAACCAACTCCAGTTTCTACTATGTATGCATGATTTTCAGCAGTCGATCAAGAGATAACACAAAAAGCAAAACCAAACCAAAACCAATTCATCGCCAATAGACAAAGCGATGAACAGAACCAGAATTAGAGATGGCCCGGATGTTGGAACTCTAACACAGGGACTTTAAAATGATCATGATAAATATGTTAAATGATTCAGAGAAAAAGGTATACAGCATGCATGAACGGATAGGATATTTAAACAGAGATATAGAAACTATAAGAAAGAGACCAACAGGAATGCTACAAATAAAAATAAACATGGAAAGCAGAAATTATTCTTTTGGCAGGCTTATCAGTAGACTACTCTCCGCTGAAGAAAGATTAATGAACTTCAAGATAGGTCAATAGAAATATAAAGTGATACACACAAAAAAATAGAATGTCGGAAAAAAAAAAATCAGGACACCCAAGAGCTGTGAGACAATAAAAAATAACCTGACATATCTGCAAATGGAGTCCCAGAATAAAAGAGAAAGAATAGATTAAAAGAAATAAAGAGATAATGGCTAAGAATTTTTCAAAAATAATGCAAGAGAATAAACCTCAGATCTATGAAGCTCAGAGAACACCAATAGCATAAATACAAAAAAAACCCAAAACCCCCAAACCCACAAACAAACAAAAAACAACCAAAAGACAAAAAAGAAAGAAAGAAAGAAAGAAAGAAAAAGAAAGAAAGAAAGAAAGAAAAGGAAGGAAGGAAGGAAGGAAGGAAGGAAGGAAGGAAGGAAAAAAACTCGCACCCCCCGAAACCGACTGAGACATAGCACAACTAAATTGTTAAAAGCCACAGACAAGGAGAAAACAATGCATCCAGAGCAGGCCGCGTGCTGCGTTACACAGAGAAGACGGACAATGACGACAGATACCTTGTTCGATATAATGCAAGCTGGAGATAGTGGTGACCCCTTCAAGAACTAAAAAGAAAGAAGATCGATTAACCCAGAATTCTACGCCCAGTAAAAATATTTGTCAAAATTGAAGGGAGAAAATTAAACTTTTTGGACCATCAAAAACTGAAATCACTCATTGCCGACAGACCTGTGCTACAGAAAAGGCTGAAGGCAGTAGGAAAATTCTGCCTACACGAAGAAATGCGGAGGACTAGAAAGAGTAAAAATAGTACAGATATTAAAAATATTTTTTCTTAGAATTAACTTTTTAAAGATTGTTTAAAAAAATAGTAAATGGGGTTTATGACATCTGTAGAAGCAAAGTACATGGAAATAATTACGAAGGATGGGAGGGAGGGGTTGGAAGTGGAATATTGTGAATGCAAACTACCGCAGGATGAGAATTTTTGGAAAGTTTCGGCTTTTTTTTAGGCTTAAAGTAGTAATTTCAGATCAGTTACTGGTAAGAATGAACATTGTTACACGTGAAAAGTGCAAGCAATACGAGAATCAACCTGAGACTGAGATTTTGAAGGCAAAAACCTTATCATTGAATCAGTGGTTCTCAGGTTTAGCTCATGTCAGAATCACTTCAGGGCGTTCGTTAAAAAATGGAACTTTCTGGGCCCCGCTGCAAAGCCCGGAGAGGCAGGTTGCCCTTAGGTCACGCCTGCCGTTTACCTGAGGTGGGGCCTCCTAACAGGCGTGCCCCAGAAGTGCGGGGCGGCCCCCGGGCTCGGGGTGCTGTGTGAAGGTCCCCGAGCCGGGTCGGGGGCCAGGATCCAGCGAGACTGGACTGGGGGGCCCTGGCTGCCGGAGACCCAGGCCAAGGCCAGTGCCAGGACGACCCCTTCCTTCCAACAAGAGTTGTAACCTGGCGGTAGTCAGCGTGCAGAAAAGGGGGTCCCCGATAAACCTAAGGACCTTGCACCCCGGGAACCTGGGGCTCTGTGTGGTTCGGACTGGGAGCCTCGGCGTCGCTGGCACCCCATTGCCCGCTTCCTCCAGACAGGCCGCAGGCCGGCGGTGCCTCCGTGGGTCCCAGGCAGGCACCGGGGCGAGCGGTGACTTCTCCCAGGAGGCTGGGAGGCCAGCCAGGTGGCCGTGAGCTCTGAGGCCATCGTGGCTTGGGGGGCTTTGGGGGTGAATTGAGAGCAGAAGAGCCGTCGGTGTGCTCGTCGGGCTGGGGGCTGGGGGACCACGCGGAGGCTCCTCCCTTGGGTGGAGCAGCCGGGGGTGGCTTTCGTGCTCCCACTGAGGAGGGGAAGTTTCTAGACTCTGTCAAGTGACCGGGCTAATAGAAACGCCAGTGTCCCCTGGTCGCCCGGCATTTCCCCCAGGTGGCAGGAAGGGGAGCAGCCGCCCCGCCTCCTGTGGCTGTTTTGTTTTTCCCTTCTTTTCTGGTCCCCCCCAGACCCACTTCCTCCATCTCGGGGGTTCCTGTTAGTAAAACACGGACTGAGGCAGTGGCTGTGTCTGCAAACCTTATACCCGAATGAGTCATTTTCCTACCAGCTTTCTGGAGCGCTGGTTCCCAGCGGGCGTTTCGGCCTCGGGTCGGCCGTGGGAGCCTGGAGCTGGAGGCTGGCCCCGCGCTCAGGAGGCGTCGCCAACCGTGTGACAAGCTGCACTGATGTGAAATAGATCGCTGTCATTCATGTCCTAAGATGACTTAGGCATAACCTACCTGCTCCCCCTCCTCTTAGCTCTTGGAGTCACAACACCCACTGTGTGCCCAACGCGTCCCTAAGAGGTGGCTTCATCCTCACGTGTCACCCACGAGGAGACGGAGGCCCAGAGTGACAAGTGCTGTAGATGACTCTCCCAGGTAGTGAGCAGCAGAGTCGAGATTCAGGTGCCAGCCGAGTCCCAAGGGCTGTGAGTGTGTCTCCTCGTCTTGTCCAGTCCTGCGTTTCGAGTGTCCGTATCCAAGGACCCCGTGCACGGCGCTCACGGCCCCCAGGGGCCCGACTGTCTTTTCCGTCCACGTCCTAGGCTTGGACTCTTTAATGATCTAACCAGGAGGGAATTTCAGCTTTGAAAGGAAATCTAGACGTGATACGGCCCAGTGTGGGATTGCGCTCACGGCCCTGAGCTGTGTTTGTCCGATTGTCCGATGGCCGGAAGTGTCTCTGTGACTTCTGTCACGACAGGCAGCTTTACCAAGCGAGACATTTACAGATGCTGGTGGCCTCTGTGGGGGATGGGGGGTGAGGGGCCCTGGAGCCAGGAGAAGCCGGAAAGGGAGTTGCCTGGCCCCCACGGGCCTTCACGTAAGTGTCCCACATAAAGGCCACCTACTTAGTTTTCTCTTTCAAGTTAAAACCTCTTCCCTTTTTGAGATGACAAATCACATAGCCGGCTTGCCCTAGATTGCGGCGATCTCCCCTATCTCTGCATCGACGAGAGGCCGATACGAGATCAGGTCTGAAGATTGCTGCAGAAACAGACGAGCTCCGAAAACCCCCGCTCTTTCCTTGTCGTGCAATCACTACTTC
>NW_006438073.1:9362260-9372320 GCF_000325575.1 Pteropus alecto
TCGGGCCAATCACTACTTCATTCATTCATTCGCTCTTTCCTTGTCAGGCCAATCACTACTTCATTCATTCATTCGCTCTTTCCTTGTCGGGCCAATCACTACTTCATTCATTCATTCGCTCTTTCCTTGTCGGGCCAATCACTACTTCATTCATTCATTCATTCCCTCAGCAAGCGTTTTGGGGGCGCCTGCCGCTGGCGAGGCCCTGTTCCAGCGACCGGGGCCGGCAGCGAGCGAGCCGCTCCGTCCTGGGCTTGCCCAGTGGCCTCAGACAAGCCGGTTGCCAGGAGGGGAAGGGACGCCGGGCCGGGCGGCCTCGTGCTGTGGGCTCAGGGAGGCCTAGTGTGCGGATGGACACGTCAGACAGTGGGGGACAGTGGAGGAGTGTTCTTGACAGAGAAGTAGCCAGGACTGGACCAGGAATGTGCTGAGCAAACTCAAGGAAAAGCTTGGTTCCAGAGTGACCGCTGCCAACAGTCGACAGGGTGGGACACGAGGCAGGGAGCGGGCGAGAGCACAGGAGGGCCGGTCCTGGGTGGCCCTGGACGTCGGGGCCAGGGCGCAAGGCTCTCTTCTGACGCATCTGCGGCGCCCCTGGAGAGTGTCCAGCGGACACGATCTGGATAACTTGACAAGTCCCACCGTGACTGTGGAGGGCAGGAGGCCACCCGGCTGCCAGCGGGCAGGCGGGGAGCCCTGGATCTGGGGTCCGGGGTCCACGATGCGCCCTGGGAGAGAGCTGGGAGGACGCCCGACGCGTTCGATGGGGTGAGGGAGGCAGCGGGTGCCCCGCGGCTGCGGGCTGACGACCGGCAGGGCTTGTGGAAGGACGAGCTGGGGACGAACGTTGAGCTTGGATCCAGGCGGGAGGTCGCTGAGGTTTCTCTGGGCGTCCTGAGTGGCCGGCGGCTGTCTGGAGTTCCGGAGCGGGCCCTGGACTAGACACACAGCTCGGGGGGCAGCATCTCCCCAGAAGTCACGTCCACCTCGTTTAGAAACAAAGGTTTTGCAGGTAGGTGTACTTGTCTAGAGACGAAATCATCTTGGCTTGAAGACGAGGTGCCCGCCCCACCCGACCAGTGTCCTCATGAGAGGGGAGGTCACGGGGAGGCCAGAGAGGAGCCGACGTGGAGACGGAGGCAGAGACCAGCGGTGCGGCCACGAGCGGTGCGCCCACGAGCGGTGCGCCCACGCGCCAAAGACACCAGGGTGGCCGCCGCCGGGAGCCCGGAGAGAGACGTGGGATGGCCGCTGTGATCGCCTGCAGGACGGGCCGCCCTGACCGGGCTCTGGCCTCCCGAGCCGAGACAGGGAGCGTTTCTACTGTCCCGAGCCACCATGCTCGTGGCGGTCTGTCACGGCAGCCCCACGCCCCCCAGGCTGGGTGTCAGGGTGGTGCTGGCCCAGGGCACCGGACGTTCAGGGGAGCATGGGGGGACGGTCAGCAGAGTCGCCCACCGGTGCCTTTGCTGTCATTGTCCCAGTGGACGTGAGGAAGGGTAACCGTGGAAATCTAGAGGGACCGTGCAGGCGGCCCTCGCGCTCAGGCTCCACCTTCCCGGTGACAGCCTCGGCCCAGGGTGACTGTCATTGACTCTCATTCCTGCCGGGTGCCCAGGCCTGGAGTTCTGCCCAGCTTGACCAGCTTGGGACGGGCGTCCTAGTTTCAAAGTCAACTTTATTGAGATACAATTCGCATACAACCAAGCACACTCATTTTCAGGGTTATGTCCATGAGTTTTACACTGGTGTCACCACGATCACAACCACGTACGGGACACCTGTCCCGCCCGGCAGGGTGCGGGCGCTCCTTCCCCAGCGTCCCCGCCCCCCGCCCCTCCAGGCCAGCGCCGGCCGGTCGGTGCGTGTTCCGTCTCTCCGCGCCAGCTGGTTCCCGCGTCCACAGAGCACACAGAGTCCTCCGGGGGTGGCCGTGCCTTCCTCCGAGTCCCGTCAGGTGACACCATGGAGGTCCCGTGACTGCGGCCACGGCCGGAGTATTTACACCACGAGAACGGGCAGGAGCTGTCAGTGGGGAGCCTTGCTCCTGAAGGGCCTGTGGGTGAACACGCCGTAGCCCGCCATGGCCGTGTTACTGCGTCCACGTCACTCCCAGCCCTGCTCAGGCCCCGCGCCGTGTCCCACGGACGTCCTGGGGACTGGTCCTCCAGGGCTCGTCTGCCTCCACAGGCGCCTCAGAGAGGCAGTGAAGACTCTGGCCCCCCAGCTCGCACGTGCGGGGTGCGCCTTCCGTGGCCGTGGCTTCTGCCACGCGGAGGCCTGGTCCCGAGGCAGAGGTGGCCTGCCGTGGCCGGTCAGAGCCTCGTGCCGGCCGGAGGGGTTTTTCGAAGGAAGCTGAGTTGAGGGCGTGTTCTGCGTTCAGACCCCTGGTGGGTGACGGGCCCCCCGATCCACCTTGTGTGAGAACTTTGAGTCCTGGTCACCGGCGGGTCCCCCTTTCTCCCTGGCTTATGTCCCCTGGGGCTCTTGATGTGCTTTCGGCCAGGAGGCTGCAGCCGAGACTGCCCTACGCTTCCGAGACGTTTTGGCGACGTGGACCCTAGAAGGGAAGTTACCTCCTTCCTCCGAGGGGCCCCCGGCCCTGACGTGACCTTCCCAGCGAGAGTGACGGACGTGTCTTCCGGTTTTGTAAACTCAGAGCCTAAGAGCAGCCCTAGGCGAGCCAGCGCCCCGAGGTCTCGTGACAGCTCGCTGCCCTGGCCCGCCTGCCCGTGGTGGCGTGACTCTGAGCGCCGAGGTCCGCTCCGGCTCCCACCGTCCTGCGGAGGCGGAGGGGGCGGGGGGCCGTCCGCGCCGAGCTCAGAGCTCCCCGTCCCTCGGTACCGTTTCTGCACCTGCGGCCTCTGCCATCACACACGCGCCCCCGGCAGCCGCCACCCTGGCGTCCTCGGAGCTCTACGAGCCCCGCGTTTGGAAGGCCGCAGAAGCAGCTCCGTGCGGTGCTCTTGCTGTTCACACGAAACCCCCACATCGCGTAGTTCCAAACCCCAGTCTGGTTCTGTTGAAGATTTGCTTTGCATCAGCCCATGTCGATTTGTCCTCTGTGTAAGGGAGTGGACTTAGCCGGCCACAGGGGACCGGCGGCTCTGTGAGAAGTCAGGGGCATGGCGCTCTCAGAGTCTGCGGTCGGCGCCGGGCACTGCGCGCTCGGCACACGTCAGCACCCACAGCCTCTGTTTCACTTCCAGTGCTCCCGGTGTCCCCACGTGGTCTCGTCGCTTAACCGCTCTGCACCTCAGTGTGACAAAGCAACGGACAAAACGCCTAGCAACGCGGGGCTGATTTGAAGAGGGATCGTTCTCTCTGATCGGAGCTCTTCGTGGGTCTCCGTGTGTCTGTACGCACGAAGTGTGCTGTGCTGTGTGCCCACAAATCACACGATCGGAGCTCCAGAGACCTGGGGACCCCTTGGAAGGTCACTCCGTGACCCGTCCGGGACAGGGACTTCCTTCACAATGCCTCCGCCTTAGTGCTTTCTGCTTCAGAAGTCACCTGTGGCAGGTGGATTATCTGATAGTCATGATTCGTTTCGTTTGTTAGAAAGGTCTCCTTTGGCCGGGCCAGTGTCTCTGAAACGTCACTCATTGTACTTTTGTCTCTGCATCTAGCACAGTTCCTGGCATAGAACAAACCCTCAGAAAATAGGGAACTGAGAACTCGGCTGCTCCTTGCATAGGATGGCTCCTCACGATTCGAAGATAGCTATCATGTGGTCCCCTAATGTTCTCATTTTAGGATGAACACACATTTAGTTCCTTTATTTGATAATTCTTTATCGAAAGGCCTGGTCCCAAGTGCTCAGCCATCAGGCTGTACTCCTGAATGCAGGGCATGTCACTTCTGAGGCGAGGCACCCAGGCCTCGAAGAAATGGCCCACTCGTGTGACCAGCATAGACATCTGTACTGCGCCACCCGAGGTGACCGATGGCATCCGCGTCCTTTACCGTGTGATCCTGCAGATCTCTCATCAGCAGGCGGACTCGGCTTCCTGCACAGCGAATCGGCCTTGGCCGAGACCTGCTTCGGTCAATGAGACGTGAGAAGGGGCACCGCACCTGCTCTGAGCGATGCCCTTTTCCTGAGAGCGGGCTTGGGCCGGCCTGGCGAGGACGGGAGAACACGCAGGGCAGGGGCGAGCTGTCCCAGCCGAAGCCGGGGACAAGAGCAGCTGGTGGGGGCCGCCTTCGGCCGAACACAGGTGCCTGAGCGAGCTCAGCCACATTGGCTCCATCGACAGAACCACCCAGCTCACTTGTGGACTTGCGAGCGATCATAAAGCGTCAACGTTACATGTCACTGAGGTTTTAGGGTCGTCTCTTAAATACCATACTACCAAGTGCCACCCAAGATTGAATTATTATTATAGTGACTTATGTCAAACTTATGATCAATTCCCTCTGTCTGATAACTTTTACATATACCAATTTCTTGACCTGTGCTGCCAGATATAGTGGCTACTAGGCACAGGTGGCAATGGAGCATATGAAATGCGATGTGTTATAAATATTAAATGCACATCTGATTTTGAAGACTTAGTACAAAAAAAAGGGTGAAATATTTTATTGATAATTTTTATATTGATTATGTGTTGAAAATGATTTTATTTTGTATATATTGAGTTAAAAATATTTTGAAGATTAATTTCCCTGGTTTCTTTTGACCTTTTTAAATGTGACTCCTAGGAAATTTAAAATTACATGTGACTCATGTCATGTCTCTGCAAAACAACATCCACCATTCAAGAGAGCGTCATTTCAGCCTATATGCGTATAATTTTCTTATCTCTGTATTTTATGGCTTTCAGGTCAGAATTCTAACCACAGGAAATAATACGGAATCTTGAGCATTATCTGTACTATTAGTTATCCATCACAAATCTTATAATTCAGAAAATTTGATAAACATCAAAATGATATTTTCATTCACGTCATCGATTTAAAATCATTCTTATGAGCACAAGGTTAATACGGTTCCCAGTGCCAAAAAGGTCGGGGACCGCTGGCTTACAGGACTTTTGGAGCACCATCAAATGGGTCAGTATTGGCACTATAGCAATCCCAGAAGGAAAACAAAGAGAAAGGGACAGAAAGTTTATTCAAATAAATAATGGCTGAAAATGTTCCCAACTCGGGGAAAGAAACACATCCAGACCGGAGAAGCCAAGAAAGTACCAGAGAAAAGAAGATGAATCTATAGAGATCCGCGCTGAGATGCATTATGATCAAACTGTTCGAATGTCAAAGACAAGAAGAGACTCTTAAAAGCAGCAAGAGAAAAGCAACTCGTTAGGTAGAAGGCCTCCCAGAAGGGTATCAGCCTATTTTTCAACAGAAACCTCATAGGCCGGAAAGGGAAGGGATAATGTATTCAAAGAGCTGAAAGGAAAATACTGCAGACTGAACACGCTACCTGGCCAGGCCGCCCTTCAGGATCGAAGGCGAGAAAAAAGGTTTTCCAGACAAACGGAAGCTGAAGGAGTTCATCACCACGAGCGTGGCCGTAGAAACAAAGTCAAAGCCAGGTCTTCACGTCGAAACAAAACTAATTGGTAACAGGAAAACACACGGAAATAGAAAGCGAATGTTTACTTAAACGCAGAACACCTTCGTGTTGCAATGGTCCTGGGTAAGCCTCGGGTGAAGGTTAAAAGGCAACATATTAAAAACAACTAACTATACTACAGTAATTTGTTAATGGATACACACTGCAAAAAGATGCAAATAGGGACACGAAAATGTGGGGGTGGGGGAGATTCGGTGTATGTTCAAAGCTGAGTTATTCTCAGCTTAAAATAGACTGTTGTAAGTATAAGGTGTTTTATGTAAGCCTCATGGTGCCTGTAAAGCATAAGCCGACAGCAGACACACGCAAGACAAAGAACGGAGTAGAAGCATCACATCATTAAACCACAAAGAAAGGAGCACAGGGATACGAAACGACCCAGAAAACAACGAGCAAAATGGCAACAGTGAGTCTGTACCTACCAAGAATTACTTTAAATGTAAGTGGACTAAACGCTTTAATGGAAAATCGTAGAGTGACTGAATGGATGAAAAATAAGACCCAGCTATACGCCGCCTATGAGACACTGACCTCAGCGTTAAGGACAGACAGGCGAAGGGAAGGGATGGAAAGATAGTTTGTGCGAATGGAAATTTTTTTGTAAAAAGCAGAGGTAGCTATACTTACATCAGACCAAACAGACTTTAAGCTAAGACTATAATAAGAGACCAAGGTCATCGTGTAATAATAAATGGGTCAATTCATCAAAAGGATATAATAATTATAAATATTTATGCAGACAAAATAGGAACCCCAAAATATATAAAGCAAAATTACCATATCTGAAGGGAAAAATGAACAGCAGTACAAAAATAGCAGGGGACTTCCAGACCCCACTTTCAACAACGAACACACTGTTTAGACAGAAAATCAATAAGGAAAAGCTAGACTTAAACTACACATTAGATCAGATGCTCCTAATAGATATATACAGAACATCCCATCCAACGGCACCAGAATGTACATTCTCATGTCCATAGAACATTCTCCAGATTATACGTTAGGCCACAGAACAAGTCATAATAAATTTAAAAAGACCGAAATCATATCAAGCCATCTTTTCTAACCACAATGATACGAAACTAGAAATCAATTACAGGAAGAAAACTAGAAAATTCACATATGTGTGGAGATTAAACAACGAGCTCCTGAACGACCAATGGGTCTAAGGAGAAAGAAAAAAGCATATCGAGACAAGTGAAAATGGAAACAGTATAGCAGAGCGTATGTGGGGCAGCAGAAGCAGTTCTAGGAGGGAAGTTTATAATGGTAGATGCTACACATTAAAACAGAAGAAAAGTCTCAAATAAACAACCTAATTTTTACACCTCAAGGAACTTTATACTTCAAGAAACTTTACACCTCAAGGAGCTTGAAAAAGCAGAACAAACCAAGCCCAAAGTTAGCAGAAGGAAGGAAATAACGAAGATCAGAGCAGACATAAATTAAATAGGAACTAAAAAGACAGTAGAAAAGATCAATGAAACTGAGAGCTATTTTTCGAAACAATAGATAAACTTTTATATAGACTTAAAAGGGAGAAAAGACTCGAAAAATAGAATCGGAAATAAAAGAGGAGATGTTACAACTGATATCACAGAAAAACAAAGGATCATAGAGACTACTCTGAACAATTAGACACCCCAAACTCAGACAACCTGGAAGAGATGGATAAATCCTAAAACACACAAGCCATCAAGACTAAATTATGTTGAAATAGAACATTTAAATAGATTGATGACTAGTAAGGACACTGAGTCAGAAATCAAAAACTTCCCCAAAACAAAAGTCAAGGACCAAATGGCTTCCCTAGTGAATTCTACCTACATTTAAAGGAGAATTAATACGAATCCTCTCAAACTCTTCCATAAAATAAAAGAAGAGGAAACATTTCCGAACTCATTTTATGAAGCCAGCATTACCCTGATATCAAAGCCAGAAAAAGACGATACAAGAAAAGAAAATTATAGCTCGATATCCCCAATGAACATAGATGCAAATATTCTCAACAAAAATCTTAGCAAACCAAATTCTGCAATGCATCAAATGAATCGTATACCAGGGATGCAGAGCTGGCTTAACATCTGCAAATAAATTAACGCGACACACCACATTAACAAAATGAAGAATAAAAACCTCTTCATCTTTTCAATCGACACAGAAAAAGCATCTGACAAAATTTAACATCTCTTCATGATGAAACTCTCAACAAACTGGCTATGGAGAAAACATACCTCGACATAACAAAGGCCATGCGTGACATACTCACAGCTAACATCATACTCAAAGGCGAAACACTGGAAGCTTTATCTCTGAGATCAGGAACGAGGCAAGGATGTCCACTCTCACCATTGTTACTCAAGGTAGTAACTGAGGTCCTCGCTAGAGTAATTAGGCAAGAAAAAGAAATAAAACACATCCGAATTAGAAAGGAAGAAGTAAAATTGTCTCTATTTGCAGATAACATATTATATAGAGAGAACCCCTAAGACTCCACCAAAAAAAACTGTTAAAATTAATAAATGATTTCAGAATATCATAGGATATACAAAACCAACAACAAAAAAAATCACTTGCGTTACTATACACCGACAATAAGCTGTCAGAAAGAGAAATTAGGAAAACCATTCTATTTAGAGTTGCATCAAAAAAATAAATACTTAGAAATAAATTTAACCAAGGAGGTGAAAGATCTGTGCACTGAAAACTACAAGATATTGATGGGAGAAATTGAAGAGGACACAAATAAATGGAAAGGTATTCTATGCTCATGCACGGAAAAAATTAATCTTGTTAAAATGCCCACATTACCCGAAGCCATCTACAGATTCAATGCAATCTCTATCAAAATTCCAATGGCATTTTTTACAGAAATGGGACAAACAATCCTAAAATTTGTATGGAGCCATAAAAAACTCCAAAAAGTCAAAGCAATCTTGAGAAAGAACAAAGCTGGAGGCATCTCCTGATTTCAAACAACATTATAAAGCTGCAGTCATCAAAAACAGCTTGGCGCCGGCATAAAAACAGACACATAGGTCCAGGGAACAGAATAAAGAGCCCAGAAATAAACCCACACATATATGGTCAACTAATTTTCTATGGAGGAGTCAAGAACATACAATAGAGAAAAGACAGTCTCTTCAATAAATGGTGTTGGGAAGGCTGTCCAGCCACATACAAAAGAATGAGACCGAAGGCTTATCTTCCTCCACAAACAAAACCCAACTCAAAATAGATTAAAGATTTGAATGTTAGACCTGAAACCATAAAACTCCTAGAAGAAGACCTTGGGGGTGAGCTCCTTGCCATCTATCTTGGCAATCATTTTTTTCTTTTTGGATTTCATACCAAATGCAAAACAGCGCAAGGGAAACAGCACAAGGGGGACCACATCAAACTGCAAAGCTTCCGCTCGGCAAAGGAAAAGGCGGCCTGCAGAGCGGGAGAGAGGATCTACAAACCGCATGTCTGACGAGGAGTTAACATCCAAGATTTATAAGGAGCTGAAGCAACGCTATAGTAAAAGAACCCAAATAAACCCAACCGAAAAAGAGGCAAAAGACTCGGACATCTTTCCCAACAAAGATACACAAATGGCCAGCAGGAACACGCAAAGCTGCTTCTCATCACCGACCATCAGGGAAAGACGCAAATGGAAACCTCAGGGAGATGTCACCTCGCACCTGTTAGGGCGTCTACTGCCAAAAAGACAAGAGGCTGCGGAGGAAGGGCAGCCTGCACTGCTGATGAGAACGGCCTGGGTTCTGTCCTACGGAAAACAGCACGGGGGTCCCCAAGCTGTGGAAAGTAGGCCTGGAGCCCCACTTCTGGGTACATATCCAAGCGAAGAGACATCACTGTCTCGAAGAGAGACCCCCCTCCTGTTCACGGCGGGCGGGCACCCCTCCACGGACGCACGGATAAAGGGGGCGGCACGGAGCATGCAATGGAGTGTTACTATGCAGCCTCGAGAAGGGAGAGAGTCCTGTCATCGGCGAGGACTCGGATGGCCCTGGAGGACGTGACGCCGAGAGGAACATCCAGACAGAGCAAGGCAAACACCTCGTGTCATCGCACAGGCGAAGTCGGAAAAGACCGTCGAACGCATAGAAACAGCAGCAAAGTGCTTGCCCGGGGGCGGGGGCTGCGGAAAATAGGGAGTGGACGTTTTAAATATGACACGCTCCCAGTTATACGATGAATGAGGCCTGGGGCTCTGAGGTGTCACGCGGAGTCTGTAGCTGGTCCCCCGCGTCGTGGTGCAAAGCCGCTAAGACAGGAGAACTTGAACGTTCTCACCAACACACCCAGAAAGTCGGTCACGCGAGGTCACGAGTGCACTCATCGGCTCGGCGAGGGGAGTTTCTTCCGAGTGTGTACGTGTGTCAGATCACCACATCGGACCCTTCAGGTGTCCTGCCACTTTGCCAGCTGTGCCTCAGCAAAGCCGGAAACAGAGAGATGAGGCAGCTC
>NW_006438073.1:9372353-9375253 GCF_000325575.1 Pteropus alecto
ACGGACGTTCTTACGAAGAACGTTCCAAACTATTTCTGCGCTGTTCGGTCCTGACTAGTCTTAGTGATTGTTTTTTATGCTTCTTCACTTTTTTTTTTTTGCAAATCAAGACACTTGTCATCTCCGGCTCCGTGGCGCACATCCCTGTCCCCCGGTATTACGAGCCCTTAGCCTCTGCATGAAATCACTGTGAAGGACCTGAAGAGCTGTCGCTGAAATGTCGTCATCGAAGGAATTCCGTGTAGCCATCTCAAGCCTAAAACTACGTGTAAAAAGTCATCTTCATGGAGGCAAGATCTATTTTTTTCACTTAAAAAGTGAAAAAAAAAACCTACTGGAAAGTTTGGTGAAGTTCAATGACCCCCTAATGCCACACGGACTGTGCCCTCACGTGGAAAGGACACGTGTCCCTCGCCCCCCCGAACCCCCCGCAAGCAGAGCTTCAGGCCATAATAATCCACCTGTGGCCCGATCGCCCTTCTGTCCCCAAGGTCCCGCTGGCCGATGGGCTGCTGGACACCCCTGGCTCTGTGTTGTTATGTTTGGGGTTTTCGAGGTGTTTTGTGGAAGGCGTCTCATACGGCTCAGGGATATTTTGACATGGTCTAAAACCCAGCGACTTTGCATCTTTTAAAAATTGCCCAATAATGTACGTGGCAGAGGTTCCCTCCGCCCCTGACCCCTTCCTTCCCCTGGACCCCAGGGTCAGGGGAGAGTGGGGCAGGTCGTTGTGTTAACACCTGGATGAGAGGTCCCTGACGGGGACCAGCCTAACTTCCCCGTCACATGCGGCTTCACCAAGCCCACGTCAAACCCCTGCACCCCTGTCTCTCTCCAGGACAAGCTCCCCAGACCGTCTGGCACTGCTCCCCAGAGCGCCACATGCGTGCCCCCCACTACCCCCCGACGCCCCGCCACTCCCGGAGGTGTCCCGACCCCCACTCCTGTCTGCATCCCGCGGGAGGGGACGCGGTGTCACCCGTACACCTGCCTCCAGGGGTCCCTCTCAGACCCGGCCCGGAATCCGCTGTTTCACGGGCACCAAGTCGGTCTCGTGCCCGGAAGCCCTGTGGTCGGTCACGTGTGGTCATCGGTGAGCGCTGGGCGGCCCTGCACGCAACAGGACGTGTGGAGGAGCAGGGTCAGGCCTGTGTCGCGTGTGACGTGCCGTCGGCGTGTGAGGGCCAGCCATGCTCCGCGGCCTCACGCGGCGGGTTCTTCCTGCCCGGCCGCCCCCTGTCCCTACGCGCAGCCCTAGACTCACGAAGAAGGTGGCGTCCCCGTTCCAGCCAGTGGGATGGCCGTCAGACACCGAAGGGGCCACGGGCACGGCCCAGTGACGCTAAACGTCCCTGGGTACTCCTGCCAGCATGCGCCGGGGCTTTGCTGCTGTGTCACCCCTCGCGGCCACCGAGGCTGGCGTGCAGACTTGGGGCCTTTTTCCTGGAGCCCATGAGCCCAGGCAAAAATTCTACTACTGTGGACACGAGAAAGAGAGGAAATCGAGAGAAATTAGCATCCGCCACAGCGCCGACCTCATGGCCTTCACGGGGCCGGGCCGCGTCTGAAGGAGGCACAGGCCTCTGCTCCCTCCCCCGCGGGGTCACGGGTCTGAAGACAAAGCCATCGGGAAGTCAGGGTCGCCTCTCTCAGGGGTTCTGCTGGGGCGATGCCCCGCCCGCCCGTCTCCCCGAGTATGAGACTGTTAAAGTAAGGACGAGAGCGAGTGGTGCTTTCGCTCGTGCGAAATTGGGCGCGAACACGTGGCTGGTTAGAGTCCCCTGACATCAAGGAAGTCACAGCTGTTATCACCCTCGATCGGTCCTGCAAACGGGCAGGCCCAGCTGAGACCCGGGGGGCCGGGGTGCTGAGCTCAGCGCCCGCCCCGCCGGGAACCGAGGAGAGGAAGCGGCCCCCACGGAGGGCACACGGAAAGTGTCTGTGGTGCAGCGTCCGCCATGCCAACGGCGATAGGCACGCTCAGGGCTTGTTCGGTTAAAACCACGGCCCCCCAGGAAGTCACCAGGAGAACAATGAGAGGCACGGCATCTGCGAGCGAGAGAAATACGCTTTGTTTCTAGGGTTCAGAGAAAGCAAGTAACCGATGACGGTTATTAGTGGGAACTGGGGTGTCTAGTCACGGACCACAGGTGTTTCTAATGCTTTTGCGTGTCCCAGGAAATGTCCCAGGAACCAAAGGTCACGGTCCCACTCTCGACGTCTGCCTGGAAATCATGTTTGCTCATGTGGAAAGAGCACGCGAAGGTCAATGTCTAGATAGAACACGGACAAGCTCTGGTCCCTCGCTGCGTGGCCGTTCCGTCGTCTGCTGGTGAGCATCTTCCTGGCGACGGAAACGTGACTCTGACACACACGAGAAGACAGGGCCGCCGCTTCCTCTGGAGCTGCTGCTGACTGTCTTCCGCCACGGGGAATATTGCTGGAGGCCAATTTACAAGGTCATGGTAACGAGGGGTGACTTAGACCTTCTCGGAAGGAATATTCATGCTCTGCACGATTCTTCACGCATTTTGGGGGGAGGGGCGGGGGACAAATTACCAAATTTTTCTGTGTTTACTGTGTCCTCATCGTAAGCGAGGAGGACACCGCCGCCCGGAGGCGCCGTAAGCGTCAGGGGTGCCGCGCGAGCTGCGTGCATGCAGCAGGCGCTCACAGGCGCTCACAGGGGCCTGCACGACCCCTCGCAGGCATCCGGGTCCTAATAGGCATCTTTTCACCCTGATGAAAAGTCCGGAGTTTGAATTTTAACGTCGAGGAGCCGTGTATGCTCATGGACTCAGTGTCCCCCCCGGCAGGTTTAGCGGTGGCCCGCATGTCCTTGCTCTTGGGGTGGGGGGCGGGGGGGGGAAGGAGGCGTGTGATGCAGATGACACCGAGCG
>NW_006438073.1:9375330-9383701 GCF_000325575.1 Pteropus alecto
TGATGCAGATGACACCGAGCGCCGGGTGTCTGGGGAGCCGTGTGGGCCGCACCGTGCCCCGCAGACGCTCAGGTCCTCGGAGGGACGCGTGAGCTGTCAGCAGTTCCTGGCGGCACGCCTCGCCTGCTCGGGGTTTTGTCCGCTCCCTAAGGAGATCTGGGCGCCAGAAAGACGGGCCAGGCAGGAGGAGGGAGGTGGCAAACACGCCGTGGGCGTGGACGAAGGCCGCCCCCCTGGACCCGCCGAGAGCTGACATCTTTTCAGGGCCCCCAGTCAAGGGTTTGCAGTGAGGGAGGCCCGTCCAGGCTTCACATTCCGAAGGAGCCAGGACACAGTGGCAGCTGCCTGGGTGGGGAGGGGTTTAACGCCAGGTGCCGGGGCCACAGGGCTGTCGCGAGCACTGGGCCCTTTCGACTTGGGAGACTCACCTCCCACCCCCCGCCCACGCCCACATGTGTCTCCTCAAAGCAATTCAGCCCTTTCATCCTAAGGCGTCACCGCTGTGGGCCAGTGTCATGTGGTTGTGTTCATTTCCGGGAGTCCAGGTGACCAGGTCATTCCAGATGGTAAAAAGCCACAGCAGCCGACCTGCCCCTCTGACGTGTGTCTAACGTATGTGACAGAATTTTTCTTAAGGTTCGAGGACATTGAACCTGTGCTGGCTATACCACAGAAAAGGCCAGGAAACCGGAAATCAAATATTACAGATTTCTGCCTCCGAACTCATGTTATTTTATTATGCAAAGTACTGTCTCCCAAACCACAGCCCAGATTGGCCTTTGGGTCTCCTCTGGTGTCCAGCAGCGTCCGGTAGCAAACTGTCCTTCTCAGGAGGACAGACAGCCCCATGATCGCTGATGCTGCTTATTGCACCACCCAGGAGCGCACAGGAGTTTCAGTCAGCTTCTGCTCAAATAGCATATTTACCTTTTGGAAGTATATCTACAGTGTCAACTGCCCGACAGCAATAGTTGTCATCAAGGATTTTGCTATGCTGCACAGGAATCAGAATATTAGACTGTTAGCTACAGGGGAGAAGAAACTTAGGGTAAAAAAAATAAAGAAAGTGTTTTTAGAGATGATAACAAAATTCTGCAACTAATGGTCCTGAGATCTGGCAGGGGCAAAATTAATAACAAACGACAATGATATTTTAGGGGTTAAAAACCATCACCGATTTTTAAAGGGAGCAGGAGGGTCTGATTAACGACGTTACTAAATTTGTATGTGACATCAGGAAGGACGGTGACCTCTGTCACGACGCCTTCCTTGGTGCCAACGCCCGGGACGATGTGGGGCTTGGATAGACCCTGTGTCTGCGACCGGAGGGGGCCGTTCGGCGTCTTCGCGAAGACTCCGTCTGGGGCCATCGCTGGGCCGTTCTGGGCGCAGTGGCTGAAGGCGATGTGACCGGTAGGCGGCGCACGCGCCCGGCCCACCTGCGCTCTCTCTGTCTTACTCAGTGGGGGAAACCACAGCTCCGGTCGGCCTCGACCTTCCTCCTACTCAGCTCTCGCACTGCCATGACCGAGTGTGTCTAGAAAAAGGCAGCAGACAGCGGTGGGGCCCGGGCTCCATCTGAGCGCGCGGCTGCTCACCTCGGGCTTCCCGGCAGCGACACGCGCCTCCGGCCTCTGCCCTGCACAGCCGGCTCGGTCTTCCGCTCCCCTCTGAGCTCTGAAACTTTGTCTGTCCTCGCTCTCTGCCGATGACCTGGTTTCTCATTGCACCGAGCCGAGCTCAGAGCGCCCAGCCCTGCCCACTGGCCTCTGTGCCCGGGGACCGGCCTTCTGCCCGCGGTGTGGGCGAGCTGCCCTGCCACAGCCGGGCCTCGCCGGTCCACTGTCCCCGGACCCCGTGGTCAGCTCAGTGGCGGGCAGCGAGCACTCGTCCCTTTTTTCCTGCAGAATCGACGTCCCCTCTTTCCCGGGTCATTCCGGCCGATGTGGAGTGTCTCTCATTTCTCCCGTCTGAGCAAACTACTTGCTGGACCCCAGGACCTTCTCTAGCTACTGCCCAGTTCCCCCCATGCGAACTCCCTGAAATAACGAGTTCCCTCCTGTGTCCAGGCCTCTTCCGCTCAGGCGTATTCCACACGCTCGACCGACAAAAGCTGCGCCGAGGTCGCGGTGCTTCGCGTGTTGCTAACTTGACCGTTGTTGCTGCTGCTGCTGTTGGTTTTGTGTTGCCCGGTCGGCCAGCGGCCATGGCGTGGTGGGTTTCCGCCTTCTCGACACGCGGTCCTGCTCGTCCGCAGGCCCCGGGCCTCCTCCCGTGTCCGTCCAGCTCGCTCCCTCGGCGGTGCCCCTCGGCGGTGTCCCCCACCCACGGCGCCGAGCCCTGAGTTCTCCGCGCCCAGCGCTTCCTGCACCGGACGCCGACTCCCATGGGAGGCCCCGGCCGCTTCCACGACCCTCCCCGGCCGGCGCCCGCTCCTCCCGCAGCATCTCTCACGTTTATCAGTGAACTCCATTCCGCCGCTGTCAAGGTCAAGTGTCTCGGAGTCATTCTTGGTGCTGTTCTTTCTCCCAAAACTGTAAGTTCTGGGTATTTTCTCTCCAAAATGGGTTCATCGTGTCTTCCCAGGTCGCTCTCCCTGATTCCACCTGGGTCCCCGGCCTACTCCGAACACGGCCCCTGGAGTAATCGCCGCGAAGGGTAAGACAGGTGGCGTCGCTCAGGCCGACCCCACCTCCCGTCTCGCCCGGGGAGACGGCGAGGTCGCCGTGATGGGCTGCGGGCCCCACCCCTGGCCCCGGCTCCTCTTCGACCTCAGCCCCCGTCGCCCACCCTCTGGCCCGCTCCAGCCACGCTGGCCTCAAACGTGCCGGGCAGATGTCCGCATCGAGACGCTGCCCTTCCCGCGGCGTGGTCCGGAAGCGTCCCCGCGCGAGGTGACATGCGTGACTCGCTCACCCTACCGCCGACGTCGGCTGCCCCTGCCCGGCCTCCCTGCCGGGGTGTCCTCCGTGACACCGTCCGCGTCTGCCGTGCTGCATACGTTTTCCACTTGTCTTATTTCTGATCCAGGACTGTGAATCCCCTGAGGCCCAGGATTTTGTCTGTTTCATTCGCTGCTGTAACGCTTTTGCCTAGAAGACGGCCCAGCACGTAGTAGGTCCTCAAGGGTTCGCTGCGGAAACACTGGGCGGCCCAGGGCGAGGGCCCTGGAGACTCGGGTGTCATTTTTGCATCCACCCCTCCTCACTCCTACTCTCTCGGGAAAATCATTTAACGTCTTCGTGTGCTAGTGTTTTTTGTTTTTTTTCCCATCTGTGAAACGTTTTACCGTTAAAATTGTTTTTCAGGGTTACATGAGGTGATAAACACGCCAAGTGCTTTCTGGTTTGTATTTCGCAGTATGAACTGACATTCACAATGCTCTTTATGACCATAGGAAGAAGAAAGGAGACCGTCGGGCAAACCGCGACGTGTCTTCTCACTCGCTGCCCTGCACGGTCCTTTGGCCTTTGGCATCTGCGGACAATTTGGGACTTTTCTCGGGGGCATTGGTAGCTCCACGTCACAGGGCTATTCTGCCCTGAGGACATGGAAACTCAGGCCTGCACTGTCCCTAGATGGCCGCACGCTGCGGAAGATGGCCGGAGGGGCTGGAGCCTCGAGGGCCGGGCTTCTCCTCTGCTGGGGCTGGGCTATGCCCCCTCTGGGTCACAGAGACACAATATTTGTGACATGCTGAGGCTCTAGTAGCTTTACCTGTAAAAGCATAAGTCAGCTAGTTCTTCAGACTTTTTATTCTCTTAAGACTAGAAACGTGGGTAGCTGGTTATAAAGTTTGTTAGTTATGGTGTGGTGCTCTTCAGAGAACTTTATAATCATTCTAAATAACTTGGAATTTCCAAGAAGAATCAAAAAAAAAAAAAACCATTCCACAGACTAATAATTCTGAAACAAAAAAAAATGTGTATCTAAAAATGACACATTACCAAGTGACCTAGTTGCATAAACTTGCCTTCCTTCCTTCACCTTATTTGTCCCCTTTACATGATCTGCAGCGTGTGCTGGAAGGATGAAGTGTGAGGTGGGGCGTTCACCACAGCGCCCAGCGTGTGGGTGAAGAAGAGAGCTCGCTCTTGAGGAGACAGCGGAGCCGAGCGCACGGCCGACCCGGAGCAGGCGACGCGGCGTCTGCCCTGTGCCCTGTGCCATCCGCGCGGGGACCGCTGTGTCTACACCGGTGGAGAGAAAGCCGGAGGGTTGAGAAATCTGAAGTTTGAGAGACACACGCGGTGGCCGCTCGTCCGTGGAACGAGGAGGGACAGCTTCGCGGGTGAGTTTCCGTTTGGTCTCGGGATCGAGAGCTCGTCCTGCTGTCTGCGCTGTCTCCTCGCGGCTTTGTGCTGGGAAAGTGACAGGGCGTTGCCCAGTGTGGTCATCGAGTCAGGCGCTGACCCATCATCGCTTATGGGTCGCGATGGCTTAAGCGGACGGCAACCTCGGCGGAGTCGGTCGTGTGCCACACGCCGTTCCAGGGATTCGGGGGCATCATGTTACGTGATTCTGACCAGAGTCCGGAAAGGCGTTAACGAGGGGGAGGGGCAGGGAGCAGGGGTGAGGATCTGAGCCCGCAGTTCTCCGATTGCAGTCGGTGTGCTTTCCGCCCCCGAAGACGTTAACCGTGAGCTTCAGGACACCTGCGACTCTCCGTTCGCGCTCGGCCGCCTGCCGGCGGGACCCGAGGACGGAGCAAGGGCGGTGGGCGCGGGGACGGAACTCGGCGTCGGCGGTCGGCCCTGCCAGGGGGTTTGGGGGTTGACACGGGACGGGGGACCAGGAGCGCCGGGCGGGAGCAAGGCTCACGTGGACGGGGCAGGGTGCTGGCGGGCCGGGGTGACGACGTGGGAGGGAGGACCGGACCCGCCCGGAGCCCGCTCGGCGGAACGCACAAGTCCACGCGGGAACACGTGCCCGATGGGGACACACTCACGCGTCTGGTCCCAGCGCGGTGCCCGGACTCGTGGGAAGCTGATCTGTGATCACAGCGGCTCCCCAGTGAAAGTGACGAGTGGGCGGCGGTCCGCTCCGCTGTGTTGTGGGTTAACGTGTTTACACCTTCCAAACAGCACCCTTCGCATTTACACAGCTCTATGAGGGGCTGCGCTTCAATCTCGCGTGACGCCCTCCAAGTAGATGCCTCCAACCCTCTGAGCCCTCTCTCACCTGGAGGTCTCTTATGTACTACGCCGACCCTCTCATGTCGACTGAGAAAGAGGAAATGAGCAGAAAAAGAGGCCGCAGCCGACAGAGACACGGCGAAGCCCACACCAGAAGCCCTGTGCGCCCTTCTCCCAGGGGACACCCTCCGGTGCACACTCAGGTGGACTGAGTCTTATTTTAGGAGCAGTTCTGATAAGTAGAGCTGTTTGGTTTCCCAGCCCCGAGCGGATCGGTGGCAAAAGGCTAGAACTGAGAAGGTCAGCTGCAGTCAGACGCTGGGAGGGACGAGGCCTTGCGTCAGAAGTGGGGCCGGGAAATCCCCAAATCCAGGTAGGACGACTCGGTTTACCTAACCGGGGCCGCTCGGTGCAGAAGCAGAGTCCCCAGCATGCGAACGGCCTCTGCGTGGGGGCAGGGGGGACGAGAGCAATTTTACGGGAAGACACGTTTGAGCAGGAATTTCATCCGTCAGGTCTCAGAGTTTAAACTAAAGATCGGTTTGGGTGTCGCTGGGCCACCAGGAGACGTGCGCCAGGCAGCCAGTGTCCACCGCGGGGTCCGGAGCTCCGAGGACGTGGTGGCCAGCATCGGGTTTCAGAGTCTAGAGAGGATTCGGAGACAGAGAGGACTGATGTTCAAAATACAGCCCCTGCCACTTTCGACGCTGCTTCTCCTATGGGGGTGGGTGAGGAGTCGGGCACAGGAAGGAAGAGAGGACTGAATGGAGAAGGAATGAACACAGGCAGACGAGGAGAGGCCGCGAGGAGGAGGGTGAGGGATGAAGGAGGAGGAGAGACGGGCAGGGCGGGGGACAGGAGGGGCCAGGTGCAGCCAGATGCAGGGCAGGGTGGGTTCTGTTCTTCTGTTCAGCTAGGATGGGGTGGGGCCGAGGTCCTGGGGGTGGCCCGTGGGGTGCTTTGCTCAGGACCTTCCTCCTTTGATGGAGCTCAGTGTCCTAAGGGCCCTATGTCCCTCCCGCCGCCCGCAGGGCTCAGCTTCCTCCTCTCCACTCCCAACCCTCTGAAATTCCAGGGCCGAAGGGAGGCTGAGCTTAGGGACTTAGACCTCGAGCACTTAGCTGAGGCCTCTAGGTCCTTCCTGCTCCTGCGAGGCGTCCCCAGCACGATCTCAGGCCTCACCCCGGGCCTGCTTGGTTGGAACCTGCATTCTCCCTTGGGGACAGAAAGGTGTGCACAGGATGCTCGACACCTCTCTTCTGGGCATGAAAGCCTTGAACCAAAGAAAGGGCTGTCAACGCCTAGGAGGAGATGCTTGTTGCCGTGGTGTCATGGACACGCTGAGCGTGGCTCAGCTGAGCTGGCCCCCTCTTCTGTCCCAAACTATCTTTGCGGCTGCCCACTGTGACCTGAAGAAGGGGCGCAGAGCACCCCGCAGCTGTTGGTGGTCACGTGATCACAATGCCACCCTGTCTCATTTCTGTAGCACCTTTATAAGTCAGCCTGCCTTCCCAGCAGACAGACCGAGAATGCGGGCCCCGAATCTGGGTCACCGAAGAGGCCCCAGGCCCTTTGCTCGGCCGCCTGGATCACGTGTAGGAAGAGGCACGGGGCGCTGAGGTGCTGGTGTCTGCACAGACTCAAGGAGGAGGCTTTACATTTTATTTGTGGGTTTACTGAACAGCAAAGTCGTTCAGTTCGAGGCCCCGAACACGAAAAGGATGTGCGGCTTCAGATTTCTTTCTGGCAGATAAACAGATATTTTAGTGAATCTAAAAACCACTGTCTTGTGTGTATAAATGAAAATGCAAAAAAGCCAGACCTTTTTGGTCTTGTGCGTGTGTGTGTGTGTGCGCGCGCACGCGCGTGTGTGTCAAGTCGAGCCTTTTCAGATTCTGTAAAATTGGCTGAAACAGGTCGAGCCTTTTCAGATTCTGTAAAATTGGCTGAAATGGTTTGCATACCCTCCCCCCACACTCTTCCGAAACAGCGGCGGTCGAAGGCACACTCTCATGTCCCCTGTTAGGACTTGTAACCTCACGGCCCGAGGTGGCCAGGGACTCAGAGCCCGGCCTGACGAGGGCACGGTGACCTCCCAGCATCTCATTCTGTGCCGCAGGTGGAAGGGCGGCCTCCGTGTCGTCCGCACGCTGGCCATTCCGCCCACGTCCACCGTGGAAGGGTTCTGATATTTTTAAGCTTCACTGGGAGCTGCGTTAGAGCCGCCGAGAGCCGTTTTACTGACTGTGATAAACCCACCGGGTCGACAAGACGGCTGCTCCAGCTGCTCTGAGCCGAGCGGCAGCCGCGTCCTGACCCCCACTTCCTGTGTCTCACTCGAAGCAAAGCAGCAAGTTCACTGTTCTGGAAAGTGACAGAAAGAGACTGTGATTGTGGGAGCATCCAGACCCTGAAGGTCATCAGGGACTACAGAGAAGCGGTCATTTTTCTCGCCGTGGACATCAGCAATGCAGTCATCGGGCCTTTAGCTCTGCTCAGAAACCGTGTCGTCATTCGACCAGTGCATCTCTTTGCCAAACATCTGGAAAGCCAAAGACACAGGAACAAATTTGCATTTCTCATATTTCTACCTCCCCGAGCAACTACCGTCAGGGTTTTAACATGTTTCTCCCCAGGCTGTATTCTGAGCATAGTTTTGTCATCGTTTTCGCTTTTACTTACACATTTTGGTAGGAATAAGGCCACATCTAGGACGCTGTGGTTGGGGTTAGAACTTTAAATTTGAGATCTCAGATGAAATTTTGCAAAGGGACCACCATTTTCAAAATTTTGAGAAACTCCCTCTCCCCCTGTTTCAAAGATCCCCGGGCATTACAAATGAGTTGTATTCATCTCGAAAACGTCGCTGGGACAGGCGTTGGGCACAACCACAGAACACGCGTGAGTGCACAGTGACCCTGCACCCCGAGGAGCCTGGGGTCAGCTGCCAGAACAGACTCGGCCAGGGTCACCCCGGCTCTCCTCTGCGTCTCTTGAAGAAGGCTCGGGAGGTTGGAGCCTCCGCCCCCTTCCATGCTGCGGTCCTTGCTCCCCCCTGCACCCCCACTTCTCCGACGCTCCGTCGCCCCCGCCTTGCGCAGAACCCCGAACCCGCTCACCAAGCCCCGCTTTTCTCTCTTCCCGCCACCACCTGGTTCGTCGTGCTTTTAGGTCAGATGGCTCTGGACTGGCCCTCCCCTCCTCCAGCGCACAGGTGGGGTCTCCCTCCGCTGTCC
>NW_006438073.1:9383950-9385834 GCF_000325575.1 Pteropus alecto
CCCCCTGCTTCCTCCGTGTCCTGGCTGCGGGCCCCTCTGCCACCCCCACTGCACTCTGCGCCCCGGCGCCCTCTGCGCCCTCTGCGCCCTGACCACTGCGCCGGGAGTGACCGGAGTGACCGGCCTTCCTGATTTTCCCAGCACCCGCCAGTTTTAGCACCAAGTGTCCGCATTCCAGAAACCCCTACAGCTCCTGGCAAGGCAGAATGCTTGTGCCCTCATCCCGGTGGCCCCGCGGGGACAAGAGCCAGGAGGCCAGCGCTGGTGTGAGATGCGGGCTCCCGCCCCAGTGGGTTTGGGGCTGCCCCGTCCGCTTCTGGGTTGAGGCCACTGGTCCATCAAAGGCCATTAACGCCCCCTACTTCTGGGCCATGGTGAGAGCCGAGCGGGAGGAGCTTCCAGACGGAAAGCGGGAGCCGACCCGCGAGCAGCATGCGTCACCCACAGTCAGGGTCCGGCCGGGCGTCAAAAGTGGTGTCGCCGGTGCCCCGGAGCCGGACGAGTACGATTTTACTTGTGTCCCTTGCTTTCCATAACTCTATCCATTCTTCGATTCTCGCCGCCAATTTTTAAAAACCAATCTACAGCTATGGACTCCATTTCTTCCCTTGCCCCTCTCAGATCCCTGGGCGTCCGCACGGAAGGTTTATCTTCAGAGAGCCCCGTGCGCGCTGGCGCCTGCGCACGCAGGTCAGCTTTCAGCCCGCGGCTTCCCCGCTCCCCCGGCATTTCTTCAAGTACTTTTTCCCTCGCCTGCCCCAATAATACTGTATTAATTTCTGAGTGAGTTATTCTTCCGGCCTCTTTTTTCTGTCTTTTTTTCCTAACTGCAATTTATCCTCTGCTCCCTAAGCATGAGCTCCCAGAGCTTTTGTCAGCATCTCTGAGCTCGGTGACAACCTCTCGGCCCGTAACTGTTCCCAGACTCTCACCTCAGCTTAACACCCCATCATCACCATCACTGTTACCATCATCACCATCACTGTCACCATCATCACCATCATCTCTACCATCTCCATCACCATCATCATCATCACCATCACTGTCACCATCATCACCATCATCTCTGCCATCACCATCACCGTCATCATCACCGACATCGTCATCACCACCGTCACTATCGTCATCCTCATCACCATCACCACCATCGTCACCATCGACTGTCAGCGTGTGCCGAACACGGTGGGAGAGATGCACTTTACGTGTCTCACATTTTCACACTGATCCTTTAAATATCTCCAATCTTTATTTCATCCACAAGGACACAGGCACCTGGGGATGAACTTGGGAAATGACAGACATGGCTGACGTGGATCTAGTCACGCTGGGACTCGGGTTACACGGTCCCCCAGTCTCTGCGCATCCTGTGAGTCTTACAGGACCCTCGCCTCCTTCCGCTTTGATCAGGGTCTGCAACGTCTCCTTGTAGAAATGCATTAGCAACTTACAAGTCCGGATCTCTCCACTTCTGTTGAGATGGAAGATGGGGCGTCGTTTTCATAGCTCCTTCCTCTAGGTCCCTACTAATCGAACTATCTCTCAAACTCCATTTCCTCTTCACGTTCAGCCCAGAAGGGCGTGAACCGTGGGGTCAGCCTTAGCCCTTTAGAGTACGAGGTGGGTAAATTTGAGAAGTCGCTGTATCTCTGAGTTTCATTTTGACAACACCAATACTCTCCAGGCTTGTGGTGAGAGTTGATGAAGCAGAATAAGGGGAACATAGAGGCAAGAACCCCACACACCCAGGGGCCATCGACAGCGCTGCCGCCGGTGGGGGGACCCCCGCCTCCACGCCCTGGCCGTGGGCAGCCTGTCTCCGAGGTCTCTTCCTCTCCTCGTCAGCTCTGCGAACCGGCTCCATATCACTGCGCAGTGCTCAGGACG
>NW_006438073.1:9385875-9387267 GCF_000325575.1 Pteropus alecto
TGCTCCGGCGTTTAGTGCGTGCCTGTGCTTCCCTTGGCTGGTGCTGTTTGCCTCCTTCTCTTTCTTTCCTGCGCGGCCAGACTTCGGCCATCGCTCCTGGCTGAGCTCCAGCCCTCCTCACGGAAACTGCTCAGACCGGTGCAGTAGACAACCACGCTCCCTCCATCCTTGAAACCCTTCACAGTCTCAACAGTGATGATTACTGATCAGTGACACACTGCCTTGAATGGCTGGCACTGCATGCTTGTACCGTCATGTATTTACACCCCAAGTTTCTATCTGTGCAAATTCCTCAAAGGAAGGAAATAAGCTGCATGCTTCAGTATCTCTGTATGTAGCACAGTGCAAGTGGCGATCATCCAAAATGTGAATCTGCAGCAGGCAAAGCGGGGCAGTGTGCCCCTGGCTCTTTAAGTGTACAATTTTCAGGCCGGAGAGTTTAGGATAGAGAGTGACAAACAGACAAATCCCCGCAGGCCCAAAGCTGTAGATACGCAGAGCACATGATGCGCAGCTTGAAATCTTTGCAAATTCCCAAATCCAAGATGTAGGCACAGCCTGTAATTCCCCCTGTAACGTGCCCTTTCTTCTCTCGGGGAATTTGCTGACACAGTGCGATGGAGAGCCTTGTCCTATTTCTGCACGGGGAGGGGAGAGCTGGGAGCCGCGTGGCCCAGCGCCAGCGCCCTGCTGGACCCCAAGCTCTGTAGCCACCTTTATCCTGCTCCCGCGGCATCACGGGGTCCACCTTCTTTCCCGGCACCGCCCACTCCTGGCACTTGTCCTAACTGCTGGCTTTCTTGCAGAGGGCGCTTTTAAAACAAACAAACAAACAAACAAGAAAGTGTGTTTTTGTGTTGATTTATGTTGTCTTTAATACATCTTCACGATTTCGGAAGAGGCATGGCGTGCTAGTGAGGGGGGGGCGGGGGCTGCCTCCAGCTGTGATGCCTTAAAATCATGATTTATTGTCACGTCTCATGGCGCCGGCAGCTGGCGGGGCTCAGCAGGGTGGTTCCGAGCCGGGGTCTCTCATGCACTTACAGTCGGAGGGTGGCTGGGGCCCGACTCTCCGGAAGGCCCCACCAGGAGCTGTCGTCGAGGGGCCCCGCAGGAGCCTCCACCAGAGGCGTCACGTGGCCTCTCCTTGTGGCTGGCCGTCTCCGTCCTGCTTGCAGGCAGGGACAGAAGGCAGCACGCGGTCCCAGAGGCCCAGCCTCAAACACCCCACATCGTTCCTTCCGCCGTATTCTGGCGGCTGAGCGAGTCGCCAGACCAGATTCAGAAAGACAGAGATTAGGGTTCACGGCCGCACAGGCGAGCAGCGTGCGCACTTCAGCGTGATGGGGACGGAGGGTGCCGTGGGCCGTGCGCCGTGGGCCTGCATCGTGG
>NW_006438073.1:9387539-9393731 GCF_000325575.1 Pteropus alecto
TAGACGCAAGGGTCGTGGAGTGGGAAGGGCGGGGGTCTGCAGAGCCGCCGAAGGGGCGTCAGCGGTTTCAGTCACGTGCCCTGCATCGGTTGTCGACCTTCTGCGCGTCAGTCGTATTTTGAAAGTATCCACAAGGTTAAAATGATATGGAATCCTTTATTATTCGTTGAAGAAACACACGGTATGAACTGTGAGGACGTCAGTTTGACTGGAAAACCCTTTACACAACTGTTGTCTGAGATCATTTCAACTTTTATAATTTCGTGATTTTTATAATTTTAAAAATTGTTGATTCAGAATCTGCGCGCTTCTCCCAAGCAGCCGTTTCCCCTTTCGACGTCTGCCCTCCAGGGGGGCGCATTCGTGTTCTGCGCTGTGCCTGCGTGGCCACCGACCCCCTTCCGCGGGGAGTCTCTTGGGGTGCTCCGGCCGAGCGGTGGGACCCCGCCGCGGAATGCACGGTCCCTGCGCACTCGGGGCCGCACACAGCGTCCCCAGCCCTGGCAAACAGCCCGGCCGCACGCTTGCCAGCATTTCCTGCGGCTACGATGTCACTTCACCAAACCGTCATTGGACTTGGTTCTGAAGAGAGTTTTTACACTTACTGTCAAATTTTCAGATGGGAAAGTCATTTGCATAGAACTGAACTGTCCACAGTATTTCTTGGTTTCTATGTACGTCGGTGCCTATGCAAATGAGCAGGTGATTTTAGATTCGAGGATTCAGTAAGAGCGAGACCTCGCAAGGCCTCTAATGCGGAGCATTTTCCAGAGAGGTAAAGACGGAATGGGCTCGAGCTTCCCCAGGGGACATGTCCTTCGGATTCTACTTTGAAATCCAGAAGGACTGTTGGGACACAGGACATACCAGGCACCATAGGGACCAGTGACTCCACAGAGCAGTGACCTCGGGGACCGACGGGGGGGCCGCGGGCCCCGGGGCGGGCGCAAGTCCACAGTCTCGCGCATTCGCCTGCCCTCCGAGACTCCTCCCCCAACACGTCGGTCACTCCCGAGCTCCTCCCCCAACACGTCGGTCACTCCTGAGACTCCTCCCCCAACACGTCGCTGCAGCCCATTGGTGGGCATCTGGTTTCCCAGGGGAAGAACGGTGACCAAGGCTTCTCCGCGCATCAGCCTCCTGGGCGGCCCCACGATCTCGCTTTTCTCCACGTGCTCAGCTCTGTCTGCTGCCCCCCACCTTCATGCTGCACAAGGCCGTCCGAGGGGAAGGCGAGAGGAAACAGGTAGAAAAGGCGGGTCCAGAGAGGGCCTGACGCACAGGTCCCCGGATTCCCCAGGTGGCCTGTTTCTCTGCTAGGAACTTTGGGCCCCTGGTGGGCAGCCCTCCTGACGGCTCCGCCCACAGCACCAAGCAGAGCCTCCGTTAGACGGTGAGGCGAGGAGGAGGGGGAGGAGGAGGAGGAGGAGGACGAGGACGAGGTGCGGACGAGCGCGAGGACGGGTGGGGGCACGGGAAGCAGGCGTTCCCTTTCCCTGCATCCTGTGACCAGCCAGCTCCAGCTCCGAGACAAGGAGGAAAGTGACATGGAGGGTCCTTTTCAACAGAAGAGTGGACAGGGCACCTTGTGCTCAGGGAGTTTGAACTTCCATGAAAGAAAAATGACTTAGGACTTAGTGAGGAGAGCACGAGCGCGAGGACGGGTGGGGGCACGGGAAGCAGGCGTTCCCTTTCCCTGCATCCTGTGACCAGCCAGCTCCAGCTCCGAGACAAGGAGGAAAGTGACATGGAGGGTCCTTTTCAACAGAAGAGTGGACAGGGCACCTTGTGCTCAGGGAGTTTGAACTTCCATGAAAGAAAAATGACTTAGGACTTAGTGAAAAGACTTGTACCCAAAAGGCTTCTTGTAAGGGAGGGAGAGGGACCGGTAGGGGACACTGGCCATCGGTCTGCAGGTGTGTCAGAGCTGAACAGAAAGTCCTTTCCTCTGCGGGGTCGGGGGAGGCGGACGGGGAAGCAGACCCTCTGGAGGGGAACGACCAGTGGCGTCTGCAGGGAAAGGCTCCCGCCGCGGTCAGCCGAGTCCCAGGGGGAGCTGTCAAGGGCACGCAGCCCGCCTTCAGGAGCTTGCGCAGGCTTGGGGACAGGCAGAGTTGGGGGTCTGCAGGAAGCTGTGGAACAGCGCGGGCCTTGGCAGGCCGAGCGCTCGGTCAGCTCAGGAAGTGAAAGGGAGCAACAGGCTCTGCGGAGTGAAAGTGTGAGTCAGCCCGGAGGTGCTCGCCATTGAGCTGTGCTCAGTGCTTCCTGAGACCTGCGTGACGGCGCCCGTCTTCACGATTCCAGAATTCTTTTTTCTTCTTTTGTCATATTTTTAAGCTCTTTTTAATCGGTTTCCCAAGCGAGTCATCGATGGCTCTTCCTGTCATCAATTGTTGTATCTGGTGGAAGGGTAGCCCGTTAGATTTGTCACCTGCCGTCTCATAAAGATCACGTGCCCGGCCCCCGTTGTTTTAATTGAGATGTGGTCGATGCATAGCATGGTGTATGACATACGATCCAACATCTGAACGTGCCGTGACGCGGTGGCCACAGCAAGTCTAGTTAACAAAAGTCACCACCACAGTGCTTTTGATCACGAGTTATTGCTCACGTTTTTTTAAATCCCAAATGACACACTGATGCCAGCTACTATTTATGAAGACACGCTCCAGGCACTGTTTCAACTGCCCTGCATGGCCCAGCCCAGTGACCTGCCTCGGCACTCTGAGATGGGGACACTCGTGGTCTTTACCTTACAGAAAAGGGAACTGTGACACGCACAGGGCTGGCGACCTCCCTGCGGGCACACAGCTTTCAGGGTGAATCCAGGCAACTGGGCTCCAAGGCAGCGGCACTAACCACGGCCCTGGGGCCTTCTGTCAACGTTGCCAGATCTTCTCCGTCACCTGGCAAAGTATCTTTGCCGACATGAGACAATTAGGTGAAAAACGTGAATGTTTGAGCCACTGGGTCCTCCTCACTCATCAGCTTTACTGCTGAGTTGACTTGGTTCTAGGGAGTCATATGACTGTGTTATAGTCTACAGGATATCGCTGGTTAATCATCTGCCTTTGGGCACAGAGGCGTTACTTTTAAGCAGGAAGTGGTAATTCAGCAATTTGCTTTGGGCCAATCCTGGTTTCTCACTGCCTTTTTCTTAATGGCCATTAGAAATTCCATGTTAGCAGAACGGGTGCCCCTGAGCACGGCGAGCACAGCCTGCCCCGGCAGCCTCCTGTGGACCCTGCACTGCCCAAGGTGAGCACCGCTAAGCCCCTCGCGCCTTGCAGAGGTGTCTTAGCTTCTCTGACACCAGTCTGAAGACTATTAGACATGGAACTGTTTCCCTCTTAAGAACTCCAGACTGCGTGGGAGGCCGGCCGTGGACACTACGTCAGCGTCCGCGCCTCTGCGGGCACGTTGCCCTTGCGGTTCTAGCGGCCGCAGGGTTATCAAGAAAGCCGCTGTTCCTCTCAAGGCACAGTAAGTGACTTTAATTCCCCTTCACTAGAGTCAGGGAGATGGCTTCTTCCTATGTTAAATATCTGGAGAGAAATGCAATTCTTTATTTAACTAACCAGAAGCAAGGGTTGGAAAAGCTAAAAACTAAGCTAAGACACATTTTGGAGGCAATGCAAAAAGCGGTCGACGCAAAGATGGATCATGAGCAGGTGTCCAAAAAGCCGAGGCCTTGGCGGGAAGGAGCTGGTCAGGGGAGCCAGTTAAGAGAACTTCATCGGGTGGAAATGTTTTCTGAGACTCAGCACAGCACAGGAGAAGCTCTGATAACAGCCTCGAATGCCATCACGATCATGAGGTCGGGGTCTCGTGGCCGTGAAGGATACGTGGCTATGCGTGGAGGGCCGTGGGTCCCTCTCCGCAAAGCTTATGTAGGAAAGTAAATGTCGTGCAGGTCGGCGCTGGAAAGAGATAAATGCGAAGTCTGAATGAAAGCTGTTCCCGAAATGCTTAGAGATACGTTTTCTGTAAATAAAAAAGAAAATGTAAAAGCGAGCTTCCACGGAAGCAAAAGGAAGCAAAAGAAAAAACAAAACAAAAAAAATCATAAACCTGTATACAAATCACTGGAGAAAACCTTCTGGCTTCTTTCTTAATCACTCTGATTCGAAAGCAGAAGGAAGCCAGCCTCGAGTTTCGGCCCCACTGATGTTTATCTGAAAAAAGACAAAACTCGGTGTGTCCCGTGATTTAGATGGATTGAGAAAAATGAGTTATTGAATATAGACCGTTGCTGTTCGTAAGATTCTGATTTCAGCAAGAGGTTTTGAAATGAATATGTGATTTACGGTCTTGTGGCAGTTTCCCGTCCTTCAGGAAGATCCTCTGGAGGCGAAGTGAGCGAGAGCAGAGAGGGGCGGGGAGCCCCGCGCGGGCGTGAGGTCGGCCCTGGGGGTTCTGTGGCAGCAGGGAGACCGTGGACATGAAGCCTCACGTGATCCCAATGCCCAGAATGTACCTAGAACTTACTTTCCAGCACACGCACACACGTATCCCCACACACATACGCACACACACCCACCCCACCCATACGCACCTGCACACACACACTCACACACATCTGCACACACACCCGCCCATACACATCTGCACACACACACACCTGCCCATACACATCTGCACACACACACACTCACACACATCTGCACACACACCCGCCCATACACATCTGCACACATCCACACCCATACCCATATATCTGCACATACATATCTGCACACACCCACACCCATACACACACATCTGCACACACAACACATCGCCCATACACATCTGCACACACCCCCCACACACCCACACATCTGCATACACACCAGCACACACACATCCACACATCTGCACACACACATTCGCACACACACGTACCCCCACACACATCTGCGCACACACACACTCACACACATCTGCACACACACACATACACAACACATGTGACACACACATGCACACACAATGCACGTGTGCACACACACATCTATGCATGCAGCATTCATGGACACACACACACACATACCCACCCATACACATCTGCACACACCTGCACACACACACCCACACACATCTGCACACACACACACACACCCGCACATACACATCTGCACACATCCACACCCATACACATATATCTGCACACACACATCTGCACACACGCACACCCATACACACACATCTGCACACACAACACATAAATACACACATACACATAACACACATGCACACCCAACACACGGGACACACACACACATAACGCACATGCGCACATGCACATCTATGCATGCAGCATTCATGGACACATACACAACACATGTGACACACACATGCACACACAATGCACGTGTGCACACACACATCTATGCATGCAGCATTCATGGACACACACACAACACACGGGACACACGCATGCACACACATAATGCACATGCACACGCACATCTATGCATGCAGCATTCATGGACACACACACACCACACGGGACACACACATGCACACACATAATGCACATGCACACACACATCTATGCATGCAGCATTCATGGACACGCACACAACACATGGGACACACACATGCACACACATAATGCACATGCACACGCACATCTATGCATGCAGCATTCATGGACACGCACACAACACATGGGACACACACATGCACACACATAATGCACGTGCGCACACACATCTATGCATGCAGCACATTCACGGACACACACACACTCTTTTTAGTTCTTGCTCCTCGTCTTGCAGGCTATTTCTATTTATGGAAATAGGCGCAGAATTTTAATCTGCTTTAATTTGATTGTAATGAACTGTTAAACATGTTATTCAATTTGTTTGAATTAAATATTTAGCAGTTTTTTTGCTGGTAGTATTTCAGTAAATATTATCAATGTTTTCCCCATGTTCCCCCTTGGGGAGAGTCTGTCCGTGGCCAAGTAGACAAACACGGCCATGTCCTCTGCCTTTCCAGCCATCTCCTCTCCCCCTGAGAGCTTACTGCCCTCTTGGCTGTCCTCTGCCTACTGCCACCCCAGCCCTGGTCCCACCAGCAGACTGCCAGGAATTTGTCTCTCTGAGTTTATCGTCAGCTAATGGATACCAGCTGAAACGCTTGCTGCTACAGACTTACACGGCGTCCCGCCTGTCCCTGGTCACCTGTGTATGACTAAGGACTGCC
>NW_006438073.1:9394742-9397651 GCF_000325575.1 Pteropus alecto
CCCACGCTCACTCTGAGTGAGCAGACTGACGAGCATCTCCTTGGGGTCAGCATCCCCAGAACACCGCCTCTGGGGGCCTGTGGGGAAGGAGCTTTGGGATGTGGACAGCCACTGCCGCTCACTGCCACATAAGACTCGGAGGACGAGCCTGCGCGGCCTCCCCGACTCACTCCGCCCAGCAGCTGCCTCCGCCTCCGTTCCTCCTTCCACACAGAGCGCCTGGGACTCGGTTTAAATGCTGCTCCAGCCCAGGGAGCTCGTTTGTCACGTGCGGCTGGAACCCCCTGCGGAGCAGTTCCCCCCCCCCCCGTGAGAACGCATCTGCATAACCGGGAGACCAGGAGTGAACGCAGACCTCCCCAGGCCCCAGAGGTGTCACCTAACGTCCATCCTTACCAACCATTCACAAGGCGCAGACGGTGTGGAGCGCGTGCAGCCGGGCCGCGGGCCTGGGCCGCTTCACCGCATTTGTCGACAGAGATGCCCAGGCTTCTCTCCCTCGTCCGTGCCCCTGGCAGTTTACAAGGAGGGCTAGGCAGGGTGTCCCCAGACACAGGGGTGCTGTGGCCTTTCCTTCCCCATGAGCTGGATCTCCAGAGACGCCGACGCACGGTGACCTGCCTTGCTCGCCCTTGTACTCCGCAGGGGCTCACTGCCCGTGGGTCCCGGCGAGCTCGCCCCCGCCTCGGCAGCGCTGCCCCCCACCCCGGGGTGAGCTGCTGGAACTCCCTTCCCCTCGGGGGGCGGATCCGCCTCTGCCCTCTCTGCACGCGGGGCTCGTTCCGCCCCTCGAGGGTCGGCCCGCACCGTCTTCCAGCGGCAGCCTTGCAGCTGTCGATGGCCTCACCTTGCTGACCCGTGCGGCCGGACAGCGGCGGTTCCGAGACAGTGGTTTCCGGCAGCATCTCGGCTGCTCTGCGTCCGCGGACACCAGCCAGGCCCCTTCTCAGGGGCTCGAAATTCCCGTGCGGACGTGCCCAGTGTGCGGTGGGTGGGACCATCCCTCCCGCACCCTACATGCTACCGTTTCAATCGTTTGGCCTGAACATTGAACGTGGGTTAACTGTAACAGGCCACAGCCACCGGGCGCAGTTTTAGTTTTCTGTGGCTGCGTGACGGAGTCCCATGGACCGAGCAGCGGGGACCCCCCTGACCCCCCAGCATGTCGCAGCGTGCAGGCCGGCGCCGGACGTGGGCGCAGGGTGGGGGCGGGCTGCGCTCCTTTTGCAGTTTCTAGAAGCGGATCCGTGTCCTTGCTCAGCCCGGCTGTCGCCAGGATTCAGCGCTCTGTGGTCGCGGGGCCGGTCTCCACGCGCGCGGTGGCCGTCGGCTGAGGGCCATCCCAGCTCCCAGGGGCCACGGCCTTTAACGCAGCAGCGGGCTCTTCCCCTCCTTCCTCCTCAGCGGGGACAGAGCCTCTCTCCCCTCTGAGAACTCACGGCTGCGTCGGCCACCGGGGTCATCCCGGACACACTCCCCACTCAGGGTCAGAGCCCGGAGCCCACCTGCAGGTCGCCTTCGCCACACGAAGTCGCGTCTTCGGGTTCGGGATCGGGGCGTGGACGTCTTTGCGGCCATGGTCTGGCTGACCCCCGGCCCAGTCCCTGCCCACCGCGTGTGTCTTTGCTGCTCAGTGTGACCGTCACACGTGGCTGAGATGAGGAAGCACAAAGCAGCTGGAGGGTTGGACGGTCCCTGTGCCCGCCGACGACACCCGTCCTAGTGAAGCCAAACAAAGCTCTTAGCGTTTCTGCTGCGGCCGGACGCTCGGTTTCTGTCCGCGCAGGTGGCGGTGAGTCCGGGGGCCGGTCTTCCATCTTCCCCACTAAATTCGCTGCTTCAGGTTTAAACCGTTGTTTGATTCTGCTCAGGGTTTTCCCGCGCCGACTCTGTCGCTCACTGCGATAACTGTTTCCAGCCTTCTTACCGTGCTCAGACCCACTGAGCTTGTCCCTTCTAGCTTTGTCCCTAAAGTCAGGAAGAATAATGCGTAGCACATGGCTGATGACGGAGAGCCACCCCGTCCCAGTAAGGCCCCCCGGGCGAGGTGGCCCCATGGGCCAACACCCAAACCACCCACACGCCACCATCACATCTGGTTCATACCTCTGCACCCCGATGACTTATGCATTTCAGACCGAATCAGAGATTTGCAGGCCTGTGGTCTGTGTGACCATGTCCACCGCGGCTAGCAGAGAGACAGGACTGTCAGCAAAGGCACGCAGAGTCCCCACACGTCCGTCCCCAGGCTGTCCCCCAACACACTTGGGGCGCCAGCGCCCCTCGGCCTCTGCCACACCCAGAGGCATCTAGCGTCGCTCTGCAAACAGGTTTTGAGTTTCTTCCGCAGGCCGGTTCTCGGGCTCGACAGAGCGGCCACCAGGTGGCAGCACTGCCCCCAGAACTCGCCTGGTGCCCCATGGGCCCTACGTGACGCGCCAGGGGCCTGGGATGGCTGCGGAGTCCCGCCAGGGGCTGAACGCTCACGCGGGGGTGGCAGCGAGTCACAGCCACGGCCACAGTCAACGCTGCACGCGCGACAGCTGAACGCCGGAGAAGCAGCCCTTATCGCAAACCCAGACCGACTACGACGATGCCCCGAGCGTGTCGTCACGGGGTTTCCTCCTGGAGGCCCCGAGCTCTTCCTCCCAAGGACGGTTTAGGACAGTCCGTCCTGCACGTCCTCGAAAGCCGGCTGGTGCCGCAGAGGTATCGTGTGCCCTCTGTTTGGGGAACGTGACTGAGGAGACGTCTAAATTCCAAAGATAAGCGCGTTGCATTTTTAGAATCGGCTGAGCTGAATGCATTTCGTCTGAGATGTGACGAGTGGCAGGGACAGGGACGGTGTGTGAGAAGGGGAAGGACCCCTCACGGAGCGGGGGCCGCCCCGCCGGGCCGCGCACTCGGCC
>NW_006438073.1:9397795-9414252 GCF_000325575.1 Pteropus alecto
GTGGCGCCGCGGCCCTCGTCGGCACGGCCCGCTCCCGGGTTGCTGGGGAAGGCGCAGAAAGTCCCCCAAAAGCTCCTTCGTGCCTTCGCTGTCACCGTCCTCACAGCAGAAAGTCCACAGCCTGTTTTGCCAAAGAGCGGACAGTCGCCGCCCTGGGGCAGTTTGCTTGCACGAAACATGCACGGGCCTCTTTGCATACTGTGGTGGCACCATCTGTCGCCAGCACAGTTCCCTGGAAACAGTTCACGTGACTGCTGTGGTGACGATGGTGGTCTGGGGCGGGCTGACTTGGTTCCAGGAACTGTGGGTGACTGGCCTGCACGACAACTCGACAAGAATCTCTGTCGAGAACACAGGCTCTTCACCACAAGAGCGCCGGCTTCGTCCTCGCCCAGGTGTGTGTGGTGTCTGCACCCCCCGGGGATGGGACGCCACCCCTCAGCCGTGTGGGGCTTGTGCATGTGGGGTGAGGGTGACTGTGATGCATTCTGCAGTTCTACTCAGAAATCAGAGTAAACGAAAGGAAGTTCATGTCCCACGAACAGAGGTGACCCAGACCAAGCATCAGGCGCCTCCGGCCTCCAGCCCGCCCGCCTGGCCACCTGCCGTCCGCCACGAAGCCAGCCGACCCCGACGCCGCCCGCCTGCCCAGCAGCAGCCGGCCCCTTGTCTGCCTGTGCCCGTTCCTGCTGCCTACGTCACACGGTCTTATGGTGATTTGTTCACCTGACAGGAAGCTCGAGCTCGTGTTCGATTCGATTTGCATCCTCAGTAGACATTTCGCAAACATTTGTTGAACCGAATGAAATTTGAATTCAGAAAACACTATGTATCATAGTGTGTGGCTAAAGATACTTTTCTGAGAACGGGCGTTCAGCTGGGCCCCGTATGCTGGGCCATCCCCATGGCCTTTAGCCACTGCCACCATTCCTGCCATAATGTCATCGTGTCCTGAATCCACCCCACCCCCACCTCACCAAGGAGCCATAGTCCCCGCCCCCTCCCAGCACCTGCTCAAGGCCCCTACGGTGGCCGCGTGCCCATTCGCCCGCCCCCCACTCTTCCCCACGGTCCGCCCCTTTTCTCCTTCAGGGGTCACCCCAGGTCCTGCTGGCCCCGACCCTTCCAGAGCCTCCTCGGTCCTCAGTGAGGCCCAGTTTCTCTGGCTGACGGCACATTTGCACACAGCTGTTTGCAGCTGGTTTTTAACGAACTTGACTGAGGTCTAATTTATATGTCACCAGTTTGAAACACAGGTGAATTGATGATTCGGTTCCAGACACCGCAATAAAGCAAGTCACGTGAACTTCTGGGTTTCCCAGTGCACATAAAAATTATGTTCACGCCGTGCCGTAGTCCATTAGTGTGCAGTAATGTCATGTCTAAAAAAGGCCAATGCGCAAACCTTAATCAAATACTTTACAGCTAAACAATGCTAAGCACCTCCTGAGCTTGCTGGGAAACGGCCCCAGCGGACTGGCTCAGTCAGGGCGGCGCAAACCTCCAGTCTGTAGGACTGACGGCTGACAGACAGACGCACGTCACCGTCGCGTCCTCACGGGGGACACGCCGTCGTCACAGCAAGGTCCCTGCTCTGCTTCCCAGCCAGGCTCGTCCCCGCCCACGGCGATCGCTGCCGTGGCTTCCACCGCCACTGGGACTGGCTCGCCCCTTCTAGAACGTCCCAGAAAGGCAGGGACGCCGGGCCCGGTCCCGGCAGGACGCCTGTGAGGTCCCCCACGGTGGAGCGTGCATGGTCCCAATGGCTTCTCTGCTCCCTGGCGGACGGACGTTGGGGCTCTTCCCCTTGGGCAGTCAGAAGACTTCGCCGCGGACGTTTGAGCGCGAGCCTTTTGTTTTCATTTCTCCTGGATGAACCCGGAGGAGTCAGCAGCTGCTTCTCGTGGCGAGCGCGTGTTTACCTGACGAGAGTCGGCCGCGTTGTTTTCCGTGGGTGCGTCACGTCCGGTTCCCGCCGCCAAGGTGCGAGCGCGCCCTTCGCTCCGCAGCCGCGTCCCCGCTCCCGTCTGTCTGCCTCCTCGGGCTCAGCCACCCAGGTGGGCGCGAAACGACACCTCGGAGCAGCTTTGACTCGCATGTCTCTAATGAATAACGGGGCCCGGCGTCTTCTCGGTGCTGCTTTGACACCCCTGTGTTTCCTCTGGTGGAGCGACTTCAAAGTTTTTGTCTGTCTCTTAGGGAATCGTGCGTCCTCTTGACACTGAGTTGTAAGAGATCTTTGTATATTCTGGGTAAAATCCACGATCAGACGTAAGTGTACGAAACATTTTCCCCGTTCGATGTTTTTTTCCTTCCGGTGTCTTCTAGAGAGCAGAAGTTTTAAATTCTGATCAAGCACAATTTATCAGTTTTTCACGGTTTCTGCTTTTTATCATGTATGTAAAAAATCTTTCACTTCCGAGGGCACGAGGGCCTTCTGCACGTTTTGTGGTTCTAGCTGGCGCAGGTAGATCCGTAACTCCTTCTTTGGCCTGTGGAGTGAAGTAAGGGACGAGGATCGATTTCAAGCTTTGCTAGAGCCGGTCCAGAGCAGCACTTAATGTAGGATTGTGTTGGCCCCATTAGCCTTCCGAGGAGGCCGCAGGATGCCCAGGGCTCGGGGGCTGCCCTCTGTCTGTGGGGGAGCCTCGTCCCGCCTCTGGGGGCTCTGAGAACGGCTCTGCCCTCCTCCCGCAGCCCCCGCCCAGCCCCGTGAGGCTTCTTCCTCTCACGGATGCGTCTGCCCAGCCTCCTGGAACCCTGACCCGTGTGCCCGGCTCGGCGAGACTGCCGCTCTGTTCAGATTGTCCCCTCTGCTCTGAGCTTGAGAACCGCCCCGGTGCAGGCTGGGGGCTTCGTGGGGCTCACACGAGTGAGGACTTCTCTCGTCCTCTGCCTGTCGGGGACCACGACCCCATGATGTCTGTCATCTGACGTCTGGACACTGTTATTTAATGTATCTTATGTTTTTCCTGATTGTTCACTGCAGAAGTCACGTTCTGACTGACGTGTTTGATCAGATAGTCTGATAGTGGTCTCTGCATGTGCGTCTGTGACACGGAGGCTCCGTGTTCCACCATGCCCCCCTGCAGGCAACCGCTAAGTGCGGGGGTGGTCCCACCAGCCCCGCGTCCTGTGTCCAGAGCAGTGACGGGAGGCAGCCAAGACCCCAGACGAGTGGCAGCTTAGGACGGAACGAGGTTGAGGTCCAGTGATTCGTGACTGTGTGAATGAAGCCAGAGTCAAGTCACACAGGAAGTGTGCTCAGAGAACCTTCGGGGTGAGCTTCGTGCTCTGCCGACCTCCCTCCAATGCAGGGGTCAGGACAGACTCTGCAGGGCAGGGCCGGCCTGGCCCAGCGTGACAGATGACGGGGGACTGTCACCTCTCTGCCTGTGCTCCTGACACTGCATTCCTGTTGTTTCTGTCTCTTCCCGACTTTGCCAGGCCACACGGTGAGGGATGGATAGTGAGCACAAAGAATGCGAGGCCAGAGCTTACTCTCTCTCTCTCACACACACACACGCACACACACACACACACGCACACACACAGCAAAGGAGAAAGATAACACCAGATCAAGGAGAATAAGCAAGCGTGAGATTAGCAGACTTCTTCTTCCTGTCCTGATTGGGTTTGTTTCAATAATAGATTTCAGGGTCCTTCACCCCCAGAGCCAGCTCCGCCCTTCGCTCTCGTCCTGGTGACTGTCCTGAGCCCGGCCCGTGGGCTGTCCCCCTTGGCACTCCCAGCACCCTGCACGCCGAGGGCGGGTTGTATGATCACGGTCTAGGCCGCCGGCTGGCTGGATGAGTCATTTCACAAACACGTAAGCCTAGAATTTCTTTTCAGCCGGAGCCATACCGGCCACCTGCAGGAGACCTCCCTCTGTGCCAGCCCTCCGTCCGCAGCCTGCTTGCTCTCCAAGGACCCGCAATGGCGGGCCTTTCTCACACGCCGGCCTGAACCTTCCTCCCTCCCCACGCTGCTTTCTGACAGTTACGATGTGTCCGCCTCGGCAGATGAGTGGTTGTTACTTCGAGTGTACGTTGGCCGTATCTGTGGCTTTTAAGAAACATGTGCGTTCCCACTGCCTTTCCAGGCCAGTCTATTCCGTAGATCTTGAGAATGAGCCTTGAATTCAAACTTTAAAAGATTCTCCCAGAGATTCTCACGTGCCCATGTGGCTGAAAGCCACTGAACTGCGCTGGGAGCTCTCTGCAGGCTAGGACTACACATTATAAATATTTTGGACCTATCCTCACCTCTATACATTTTGTTCAGAGGAGTCTTGTTGGATGTACTTGAATTTTGCAGGAAGATTTTTGTGCGGATCAAAAAATTTGTGGTTGTGCTGACATCACCCTGGTCTACACTGTAGATCCAATGTCAGCAAGTTACAGCCGGGGACCACCAAGCCCGGCCGCGCCCATTCGCATGTGTCATCGTCTGTGGCCGTCCTCAGACGTCGAGGGCAGATCTGCAGGACGGTGTGAGCTGCAGGGACTAAAGGACTGACCGTCTGGCGCTCTGCAGAGAGAGGTCGCTGACCTGCCTTCTGAATGAATAGTTTTAGGTAGAAAACGTGCCGTGCTCTTTGCTCGGATGCGGTTGCGCGTGGTCCCATCGGTTCCCTGGCCGACCGAGAACGTGCGTCTTCACCGCCCTGATTTCGCTTCCTTTCTTCCTTAGATCCACTGCTCCCCGGTCCTCTCTGCTGCTGCCGGATTCTGACGTCCATTCCCCTTTGGACCGGGCCCGAACTCCTCCCGGGCCAGGCTGCACGATGAGTACGGTGAGTGTCTGTGTCGTTCCGGCCGGGAACACACACACGTTCGCTTGATTGTGGCTACTTGAGAATTGCTCGACGGCTAACTCGACCTTCGTCCATTTTCCAGGAGCTGATGAATTCCAGCGTCAGCTACTTAAATGATAACTATTCCGAGCTGGATTACACCATCGACTACGACAGCCTGGTCTGCAGCCTGCAGGAGGTCCGGGCCTTCTCCAGGCTCTTCGTGCCCATCGCTTACTCCTTGATCTGCGTCTTCGGCCTCCTGGGCAACATTTTGGTGGTGGTCACCTTCGCGTTGTATAAGAGAGCCAAGTCCATGGCTGAACATGGCCACCGCGGACATTCTGTTCGTCCTCACGCTTCCGTTCTGGGCCGTCAGCCACGCCACGGGCAGCTGGGTTTTCAGCAACGCCCTGTGCAAGCTGACAAAGGGCGTCTACACCATCAACTTCACCTGCGGGATGCTGCTCCTGGCGTGCGTCAGCCTGGACCGCTACGTGGCCATCGTGCAGGCGACCAAGTCCTTCCGCCTGCGTGCCAGGACGCTGGCACACCGCAGAGCCGTCTGCCTCGCCGTGTGGGCGCTGTCCGTGCTCATCTCCAGCTCGACCTTCGCGTTCAACCAGAAGTACGCCCTGCAGGGCGGCGACGTCTGCGAGCCCAGGTTCCACCCGGCCGCCGACCCCCTGCCCTGGAAGCTGCTGGTGCTGGGGCTGCAGCTGCTTTTCGGCTTCTTCGTCCCGCTGGTGTTCATGGTGTTCTGCTACGTGTTCATCGTCAGGACCCTGGTGCAGGCGCAGAACTCCAAGCGGCACAAGGCCATCCGCGTGATCATCGCCGTGGTGCTCGTGTTCCTGGCTTGTCAGATCCCGCATAATGTGGTGCTCCTGGTGACCGCTGCGAATTTGGGGAAAGTGAACCGATCCTGCAACGCGGAAAAGCTGATCGGCTACGCCAAGAACCTGACCGAGGTCCTGGCCTTCCTGCACTGCTGCCTCAACCCCGTGCTCTACGCGTTCATCGGCCAGAGGTTCAGAAAGTACTTTCTGAAGATCATGAAGGACCTGTGGTGCGTGAGGAGGAAGCAGAAGTCTCCCGGCTTCTCCTGCTCCAGGCTCTACTCGGAAACCTTCATCTCCAGGCAGAACAGTGAGACCGTGGACAATGACAACCCGTCCTCCTTCACTATGTGACACTCCCCGCTGAGCAAAGTCCCGTCTGCCCCGCAGCGCAGGACAGCACTGCCCTCGGGCTGGTCCGCCCTGGCATGCAGCGTCCCCGTTCCCCATGACTGCAGTACGTTACGGCTGGCAGCCCCAAACAGGCTCTGGGAAGGGCTGAATTAAGAAAGTCGTTTAGAAATATGAACATTGTCACAAATATTCAGGAAGCAATTATAGGCCCCGATCTCTTCTGGGCATAGCAAACAGTCACACGGGTTGAAAAGCTAAACAGAAACAAAACAAAACAAAACAAAACAGAAAACAAACAAACAAACAAAAAAACCCTAAAATGAAGGCCAAAAACCCTCCTGCAACCCATTTCAGGCAGATGGTTAACATTTTATCCGCCAGAGCGTTCGCTGTTGCTGTTTGCAGGCAGCTCGTGGACTGGCTTCAGCTGTAGCTCATCCCTTTGACACACTCAGCGAGCGTGAACCGGCAGGAAAAGCAGCAGGAAGAGTGCAGGAAAGGCTGTGTGGAAGGACAGCGAAGGTGGCTGGACGCGTCAGTGACAGCTGTCACCACGGCTGAGGCACTTCCGGCCCAATGGCCGTCGACAACGTGCTGGATTCCTCTGCAGTCGTTAATTCCCTGGAGTCCCATCAGACGGGTGACGGCGCACACCGGGCACACACCCAGCTCACACCTGGCGCACACCCAGCTCACACCCGGCGCACACCCGGCTCACACCCGGCTCACACCCGGCGCACACCCAGCTCACACCCGGCGCACACCCGGCTCACACCCGGCGCACACCCGGCTCACACCCGGCGCACACCCGGCTCACACCCGGCGCACACCCGGCTCACACCCGGCGCACACCCGGCTCACACCCGGCGCACACCCGGCTCACACCCGGCGCACACCCGGCTCACACCCGGCGCACACCCGGCTCACACCCGGCGCACACCCGGCTCACACCCGGCGCACACCCGGCTCACACCCGGCGCACACCCGGCTCACACCCGGCGCACACCCAGCTCACACCCAGCTCATACCCGGCACACACCCAGCACACACCCGGCACACACATGGCACCTGGCACACACCTGGCACACACCTGGCACACACCCAGTGCACACTCTGCACATACTTGGCACACATGTGGCACCCGGCACGCACCCGGCGCACACTGGCACACACACAGCACACCTAGCGCACACCCAGAGCACACACAGCACACACCAGGCACACACCAGCCACGCATCCAGCACACACTGGGTGCACACCTGGCACAACCCGGCACACACCCAGCACACACAGCACACACCAGCGCACACCCGGCACGCAGAGGGGCCCAGCAGCCACTGGTTTACCAAATCATGATGAAGTTGGAGTGTACAGTGCCGCTTAAAGTGTTAGGTGTTTGAACGGTTTCGTAAATAGAATACTTTTTAAAAAAGGACGAGGAGCTGTCCCTGAGGAAGGCAGGAAGTGGCATCCGTTTCCGCAGAGCGGCGGGTGCGGCCGGCCTGGGCGCGCTCGCCGAGCGCCGCCGTGACGCTGGCCCAGTGGCCGTTCCTCCCGGCAGGTTAATTAGGAGTCGGGTCTCTACGGCCGCCTTCGACGCCATGTTCGGAAGTGGTGTGTAAGCGGACGACCATCCGTGGAAGAACGGCAACGCGTGTCACAAAAACACACACGCGTGACAGGAAGACGCCGACACGATTCGCGAAGACGCCGACGTGTCTGCCGCCGCCGGACGCGTCCTCCGAAACCTTCCCTGTCCTCGTCAGCACTCGCGGGATCTGTGTGGAATCCGAAGTGCCGCCTTAGGATTCAAAGTCTGTGTTTAAAACATGGTTCTGGCTTTGCGAAATCAAACCGTATGTGACGTGGGAATTGTCCTCCGCTTCAGCGTTCCGTCTGGGGACGTCGCATCCCAGACACCTGTCAGCGGTCGCCTCCGGCCATCAAAGCAAAGGAGACGTCGCTCGGCCGCTCCCTCCGAGACTGATGTCAGGCAGTCTGCGACGCACGCTTCCACCCTGCCCCGCACACAGGCGCCTCGCCATCTGGCACAGCTTAGGTCTTCAGATAGATAGGTGCTGCCTACCTCTTTAAGCAGTGGCCCTTTAAAACTTTCAGCCATGATGAATAAAAATGTTTCGAAAATGGGCTGCGGGCTTTATTTCATTAAATGGCATCTTTTCCTCTTGCTGCCTGGGGCGGCCGCTGAGCCAGGCACAGTGATGCCCGGTGTCATCGAGGCCCCCAGCTGCCCTCGCTTGGGCTCTGGCTGCCCCTCCGGCGTGCCTGCCGCTAGTCTCCCCTCTATTCTCTGCAGACGTTATTTGGCTGTGTTTGGGGCATCAGCCATCTGCACTGGTCACATGGGCATTCGTCGGGGCAATGAGTCAGCACCTGGAAGTCTGCTGTTAGTAAAGCAATCAGACCCACATGGACACATGCATGACACACACGTAGGTGTGTGTTTGTGTACAATCCCCTCTACGTGTGCTGACCAGAGGCGGTCTTTCCTGGCTCCTGCTACAAAGTCCTCGAGACGGTCTCAATTATTTCTGGATAGGTGACATTTCACCTCGCGTGCATCTCAACAGAGGTAGAAATCGAGGCTCTGAAGTGTTGCCTTGCAAACTGCACGCCGACTTGCTTGTGAGGATGGACAGGCTAGTTTTTAAATGGGGCCGGGGAAGGCCAACATTTTCAAGTTCCTTAAAGATGTCTCACAGCGAGTGCACATCCCAGGTGCTCCGTAGGGAGCAGTACAGAGTCTGGTCTAAATGAACACGTGGCTGTGCGCTCAGGATACAAACGCATCCGATGGCGGGGCCCGGAGCGAGAGGCTGCAGGCCCGGGGTCGGTGCGGGCGGGCCGGCTTCTCCCGAGGCCTCTGCCCCTGGCTTGCACACACGGCTGCCTTTTCGCTGCGTCCGCACGCGGTCTTCCCTCTGGGGACCCCAAGTCCCTCCTGTCTCTCCGTGTGCCCTAACCGCCTCTTCCTAGAAGGACCCCAGTTATGCTGCATCACGGACCACGCTGAAGACCTCGGTTTATCTTAATCACCCTTGAAAGGCCCCGTTTCTCCGTATGGTCACGGGGGGTCATGGGGCTTCAACACAGGCATTGGGGGGAGGCGCAGTTCAGCCCAGAAAGACGCGGCTTCGGAAGGCGGGGCGGCTTTTCATGATGCAGTTAGTTGCAAGACTTGAGAATTCACTTCCGGGTAGTTCCCCCTTCCCTACGGTGAGCCGTGCTCCGAACATTCCCCCCATGGCCATTTCTCCAGCTTTTCGGACCCCGATCCCCATAGCATGAAGAGGGCAGCGGGCACGCGTGGCCTCAGGTCAGACCACACCTGTTTAACATCTACGGTTGCCACCGCGAGTCACGCTCCCTCTGAGACAGTCCTCACCACCGCGAGCCAGTGGCCGATCTGCACCCCCATTCGTGGTGTCCCCCCCCCAGCTCTCCGGTGCAGGGGGGACTGCCCGACCCCGATGGCTTCGGCACTCTGTGCAGAGACCTGGCCCTCTTCTGGGGGCCGTGGGAACGGTCGGCACAGGAGGCTGGTGTGACGGTGCCCGTGCTGGTCGGGCCCTACCCTGCCCCCCGTTTGTGCACACAGGGCGGTCCCGGTTCGCGCCCCTGGCTGGCCTCTCCCCTCCGCATAGCCTTGCGACTCTGCAAAGACCGGCGGCGGCTCGTGTTCCCATCAGACTTTCTGAATCACCCCCCGCCCCCCAACACGTCGTCGGCACGCTGAGCCTCGCCCCGTGGGGACCCTGGCCTGCCTGCTGCCTTGAGCTGAGGGATTTGCGCCAAGGGAGAGGCCGCAGCGGGCCAAGCTCAGAGTGACCCGCTGAGACTCACTCGCACACTTCACGCTTCGGTTCTGGCCTGGCAGATTGCCAGATGGCGTCCTTACCTCCTCCTTGAGATGCATCTGGCAACATAGTAGCTTCGTGATGTTTCTTTTAGGTAAAGACCTAAGAGGGCTGCGCTGTCTCTTTTCTAGCCTCTTGGCTCATTTCTCCCACATCAGCCTTCAGGGGGCAATCCAGGCCGCTGACCGGAACGCTGCCGTCCTCAGCTCCAGGCTGTCCCCCTGGCCCAGAAGGGCTGCTCTAGCTCCAGCCATCGCACTCCAATTCTGGCCAACAAAAAGAGTCAAAGGGGGAGGCAGGTGGCCTTTTCCTTCAGGGCGCAGTTTGGAAGCTCCTGGCCTTAACATAGTCACGTGGTTAAACGGGGTGTGAGAAAGTCTCAGCAATGCCTTCCGCTGGGCAGCCCCACGAGGCAGAGCTGTGGACATGCAACGATTTGGTCACTGGGGGCAGGACAGCCGTACCACTCATTTCGAAAAGAACAAAGGCTGTAAATGTAGGGAGAGGGTTCAGGCCGTGGGAAGGGATGAGAGCCCTGGCGAGGCCGTCTGAGCTGAGGCCAGAGCCGCCCGGGAGGCAGGGTCAGCCCCGGACGTGGCCCCTGACGGGCGCCCGGGAGCCGGCCCCTCCTCGCACGTCCCACTGGTCCCGAGCACGCAGAGCTCCGCGTTTGGAATTGGGGTCAATGTTCGAATGAGAAAGTTTTGCTTTCTGCCTCATTTGGCAAGATCATTTGAGTCCTGAGCTGACGATCACGTTTGGGTCCCTTTCCTGAGCCCATCCCGTGAGTAGGTGAGGTGGCACAGCTTTCCACGCTGAGAGTGGACACGAGCACTTACAGACGGTTAAGCTCCTCACTTGCCCAGGGCGAGCTTGGAAGGAGAGTGGGCGGTGACAGTCACCAGCCACCCGGACGGGGCTCTGCTGCCCTCTGCTGGACGCAGGCTGCGCTCACAGGCACCTGCCCCCGGCCCTGCCCCGAGCCCGCACACAGACGCTCCCCCTTTCACAGGGCAAGTTGACGAGTGTCGCAGGGCGGACTCAGTGGAAGCCGATGTGATATTCTCTAACAATTGGCATAAATTCCTAGATTAATTTTCAAATGAAAAAATTCGACTGCAATATTGCCGCAATTCTCTTTTTCTTACTGCCTTTCGTGTTCGTGGAATAGGAGATCAGCTCCCTAATCTTTTTCTGTGTGACCGCGTACATTTGGTTCGTGTGCGCGCGCTTGTTCGCATGCTCGTTTTGGTTACAGCATGTGGACATGTTTTCGAAGGTACGTATATGATTTAGGAAATAAGAAATCTATCTATATTAGGACAATTTTTAGGGTGCGATAACTAATAAAGAAGAAGAGATGAGATATAATCCAACCATTAATTCTAAAACTGAATTTCGACAATCCCATCTTCCGAGCTTTCTGCACGCGGCGTGCCGGGGTTCGTTTCTCCATTGCTGTCGGAACGGGGGGACAGCGAGGCTCTTGGCTGTGCTGCCGCGCGTGGAGAATCGGTGCTGCGACTGGTCTGTGCGGCGGGCTGGGTGGGGCGGGAGGGGTGGTCAGTCTGGAGACCGCGGCCGCGGTGACGCTGATACTCCCTGTCCAGACTCGGGAGCGTGGCCCTGACTTCGGGAAAACCGCGCCCAGCAAGCTGTCCCTCAGTCATCCGGCGCCCCGACTTCGAATGACGCCCACCCAACGGCAAGCAGCCACAGCCCGAGGTGCTGACTGAGAGGCGCCCCCAGCCGCAACCCACCATGGTCCAGCCTCTGTGGCCTCGCCCAGTGAGGGGGGGAAGCGCTGTGGGGCCACCGTGGAAACGGCCATCCCCTCAGCTAGCTCATCCGCAGGGGCCCCTTCTGGTTGATTATGCTCAATCCGCTACAGATTCCTGTCTCTGTGGTGGACACAGTGGCCCCCACAGACCTGTTCCACCCTGGGCACAGCTAGACCTCACTCCCAGCCTCCTCTGGCTGGTTCTAGCTGGACGCTGAGTCCGAGCTCTGCGTCCCATCCGGGGCTGGACCGCGGAGACGCTGATGTGTGTCCTTCCTCGCTTTCTCCGGTGGCGGGCATGCAGCTGACCCCAGGAGACCTTGGAATCAGATGCTACAAACAGCAGAAGCTGCATTGGTCTGGACCGGGGACCCGTCCACTCTCCAGTGTTCCTACGTGAATAAGAAGCTCAATTCAGTCATGTTGGAGCAAACCTACACTTCAGTGTTATCTTTTCATGACTGAGCCCCTCTGGGGGTGCAGTCCCTGTGGGCCTGACGTCCCTCCCACGGAGGTCACCTCTGACCCCTGCAGGCTGCCCTCCTCCTTCCACGTGCAGCCGCATGCAGCCCTTCCCCCTGCCATGCCCCACTGCTGGCCTTGGCCCAGGAGAGTGCCGCTGGGCGGGAGGCATCCACTCTGTTCTAGAAGCCAGTTCTATAAGCCGCTGGGCCTGCACTCAGACCCTCTGGCCCCGTTTCGGAGGAGGAAGCAGCCCCCCTCCCCGCAAAGGCCACCTGTGGTGGGCTGATTATTGGTTCATGTTCTCGCGGGTCCTGTGTCACACGCCACCCCCTTGCTCGTGGGCCCAGCATTTGCCAACCTCTGAGTTTTGAGTTGGCCTGTGGGTTGCCATGGCAATGGGAGGCCGGTGGGTAAGACCTGAGCGGAGGCTGGAATGTGCTCTCCCGCGGGGCTGCTCCTCCTGGATCTGGGCGACAGGCCCTTCAGCCTGGACAGGCGGCCTGGAGCCACCTCGGGATGACCCAGCCACGCTCAGCAGATTTCCAGCAAACCAGGCACGGAGGTGAGAAAACCCCTATTTCTGTGGCAAGCGTCTGAGGCATCCAGGCCCTGGGCTCTGCTTCCCGGTCCCCACTCGTGTGTCCCCGTGTCTCCTCTGGCTGGCCCAGCACCACCAGTGGACCAGCAGGCGGCTACAGCTCCCATCAAATTTTAAAAAAAGCAAGTAAAAAGAAACACAGCAAAGCCTCGCTGTCTTACTCTGCCCTCCTCCGTCCACTTCCTGCCTCTGCCCCACTCCCACCCCCTGGACCCTCTGTCCCCGCCAATGTCACCAGGACCTGTGACACGCCGAACCCAAGGGGCACTTCCTGTCGGGAGCATCTGTGAGTGGTGGCCGTGCTGCCTCCCCGGGGGTTGTTGGGGGGCGGGGGGCCCCTCTGTCCAGGTGAGCAGCTTCCGCGCTGTGCGGATTTCTCTCCGTGCCCCAGACCGAGGTGACCTCTAAACCCAGTGCTGCCTCTTCCTCTCCTGCCCGGCCCCATCCAGCCCCTGACTCTGCGTGCGGGGGACAGTGCTGACTGCTCCCTGCCTCGGCCTGGGCGCTCTCCTCCGGCCTGGGCCGTCCGGCCAGGTTCCGCTGGGGGCTGCCTCCCCCGGGGCCCCACGTGCCTGGCAGTGCACCCCGAGGTGGCCCCAGCACCTCACATTCCCTCCTCTGTTTTCTCTGTGCATTTTACCTCTGAGAGTCTGTGTCCCAACTACAGAGGGGCCGTCGTGAGCGGTGGCCGAGCCCATCTGACTGGCAGCCGGAGCCTAGCGCACGGCTCACACGCGAGGCCGCTTGTCAGAGCCACAGGGTGGCCGAGCCCATCTGACTGTGGCTCACGGCTCACACGCGAGGCCGCTTGTCAGAGCCACACGCAGACGAAGAAGCGGATCTCAACCCACCGGGTGCGTTTCTGTCCGTCCCGCCCTGACCCCGGGGGTGACTGGCCCTGACCACCACGCCTGGCCAGCAGCTCACGAGCTTCCCGTTGTGGTTGTTGGTGCGACTGCGGCCCCCGTTCAGTGGCCAGGGGCTACCTCTTCGCTCTGCGCCGCTGAGCCCGGAACGCCTGGTGTCTGCCCTCCTCTCTGTGGACAGTTCGGTTCAACCTAAAACTATCGCCGTTCCGACTCGTCTTCGCAGGAAGGGCGCGAGTCCCCGGTGCAGGCACGGCTCGGTGGCAAGGCGTGCGTGGTGAACTGGGTGGCCGACGCCCCAAGCGTGGCCGTGGCGACACGCTGGGTGGGAGAGGGCAGGTGCCCGGCTGTCCGCGCCTGCACTCGGTGCCGCCAGCCGGCACCTCTTCGTCGGGCTGGGCGGCTCCTCCCGGTGAGTCGCACTTGGCCCCTGCACCCTCGCCTGGACATTGTCATAGCCCACGGCCCATGCCGCCTTGGGCGCTAAAGAATCTGTCCGTATTCCAAAACTGAAGGACGGGCACTGGGCTGGCCACTCACCAGGTGCCCTGGCTTCTCCAGGATGCTGACAGTTACCATGGTTACAAGGGCAGCCAGCTGAGCCTGTGCGCAAAGGGTCTCAAGGAAGCGTCCAGCTGTCGTCAGTGCCCTGGGAAGCCCCTCGCCGCCAGGAGATGCTCAAGTCGCATCCAGGTGTGACTGGGTGAGAAGCTGTGAGAGGTCCTGGGCAGAGTCCTCTGTCACCTCTCCTGTCACCCCCCCACCCCCACTAAGGACGAGAGATTCTCTGCTAAGGAGCCTGTTCACCTGTGCCCCCCGCCCCCAATACCAGTTGGGACTTTAACTTTCAAGTCGTGTGATTGCTGCGTCGCCATGGTTTCCAGTGAATTTCGCTGCATCGGTTTGACTGCTCCCTTTCTCTACTGTTTATTTTGACAGCGTTTGCCTTCGTATTGGCAAAAGAAATAACCAGACAGCTAGCCCTTGAAATGATCAAATGCTGGTGTTTGAAAGCAAAGAAACAGAATATTTTAGAATAAAATAAAAGCTCTAATTGCTTTTAGTGTGTTGCGGGTAAAATAATGCCATCACGGGAGTGATCCAGGCTGTTACCGTGCAGCGGACCAGCCTCAAAAAATAAAAGCGTGGTTGCTTTAGAGTCCAGTAAAAACGAGAGTCGTTAGGAGTCGGGCAGCACCCTGCTGACCCCTGACGCACCCATCGGAAGCCAGCCCCGCCCCCAAGGGTCTGCTGAGCCAGACCCTGACCAGCTTCTGGGAGTCGCCCCTAAAACACGCTTGTTTTCTTGAGACTGTTCAGTATTCACACCCCAGGTTCCTGTTCGGGCTTAAACAGGGCTCCTTTTAACATTCAGAAATAATTACTATTATCAAATATGTCTTTGGCGTGTTTTAACTGACACGTGTGGCTCTTGTTCAGTGCGGATAGGTGTGTGGTGACCCCTGGCTGCTTTTTTCCCGCTAAATGAAAAAGAAAAGTGTCATATTGCTTACACGTTTGTAGATAATGAGCAGTTTGAGCTTTTGTCCAAAAACCAGCCTGTGATCCGGGCCGGGTTTTCGCGTTGGATGCTTTGTGCACACAGCCTGACGGGGGCGGGGCGAGGTACCACAGTGGCTTGAGAACTGTCTGGTTGGATACAGAGCAGAAGCCGACGACAAGCTTTGGGGACCACGGGCTGTCCCAAAGCCGGTACAGGAAGATTCACCAGCGAGGCCGGGGTCAGTGCCGACGTGAGCTGGGGGAGGCACGAGGGGCGTAAAGGACGGAGGACGCGTCGGGCTGGGGGGAGGAAGGCCGGCTGCACGTCTGCGATCGAGAGCGGGAAGGAGAGGTGAGCGAGAGAAGCTGGGGGTGACGGTCACAGAAATAAAGAATCTTTTGAAAACCTGCGCTGAAATCGCTGTTTCTGATGGACGGGAGCGCGGGACGGCCAGTGTGCTCCCCACGTGACAGTCGGGGCTCGTGGAGAAGCTGAGCCGCAGGAGACACACACGTCTGAGGGGGACAGCGACTCGACCGTCTGTCCACGGCCGCAGACGGAAGGCCGTCGGACCCGTCAGACCTGTCACGGGGGTGGCACGGTGGCCGTGATCGGCGTCCCTGGGCCTGGGTCCGACACCTCGTCTCTCGCTGTCTCACACACACCGCGTCCCCAGCTCCGTGAAGCCGTCCGTGAGGGCCGCCTGGGCTGCCTGGGCCACCTGGGCCACTGGAGCAGGGACACCTCGGGGCATGAGCTCCCGCTGTGCTGCGCCTCACCCGCCTGTTCTCGGAAACTGCTGGGGACAGTAGCAGGAAGGTCCCAGGAGACGCCCCAGTGCCCTTGTGGTTCGAGGTGGCCCATTAGGCAAACTGTCCCTCCAGTGACAACGCAGGAACGTTCCTCCTGAGCAGCGAGCATCTCACGCCAGGGAAGGGGGGCTGCCCACAGAGGCAGCGGTTACGGGTCCCGTCAGCAGAGGGGCGAGGTGACACCGGCCCGTGTGGGGGAGCAGGGACCGTGACCACCCTAAGGTCCCTGTGCAGAGACCCAGCCTCCTTTCCCAGTCCCCGTGGGGCCGTCCGCAGCCGGCTTAACTGAGAACCGCGGGAACAGGCGGGCCGGGTGCCCTCGCCGCTCGCCTGGGCTGGGGCAGCAAAGAGGACATTGCCCTGTGTTATTTACACTTTTCAAACAACGCCTCCGAAAGGGACCTCACGGCAGTTCTGCGCTGGCACCTCTTGTGTTTCTACGTTTCCTTTCGTTTAAGGTGCTCCCCGCAGCCACCTCCGTCTCCCGCCCCGTGGACGTGGGGCCGCGGTGCGCCCGCTGGGCGGGAGCCGGCGCTCGTGGCGGGGGAGGGGCGGCCTCGTGGGCA
>NW_006438073.1:9414721-9417358 GCF_000325575.1 Pteropus alecto
ATGAGCACGTTTTCATTTTCATTTTTTATTATTAGCCTCTTCCTAGACGATTCTTGAAGGCATAATTTAAATTTGCCTCAAGATTCACGTTTTCAAAGTATGTTTTAAAAACAACCTATTAAATAGTTCATAAAGTTGATTTGTTAATTTTAAATCAGGTTAATTTGTTCCCTGATTTATTATTTGTTTCACACGTTCATTAAGTGTCGCTGGGCAGAGCGCTGGGCAGGCGGAACCCACAACGTCCAGCTTCCAGAAGCCGGCGTGGAAGGGGACCAGCCCTGAGCGCCACGGTGTGGCCTGCGGCGGGGCCGTGGGTGTGTAGTGTCGGGTGCAGGTGGGTGCTGTCGGGGGAGGGTCACGCAGAGACTGGAACGTTCCATGCGGGGCCTGCGGCTGGGGGCCTTGTGTGTGGCCAGGGAAGGAGCAGCGGCCGACTCGATTTGGGGAAGAGGAACGAGGAGGTTATCAGTTTGAAACAGCAACAGTGTCATCTGAACAGGGAAAGAAATTCGTCACTCGAGTGGGGTCGTGGGGTGGTGGGCGTCCGTCCCGGCTGTGCCTGCGGTTGGGAGGTGCCGAGATGGGGGGACTCACGGACAAGAGCGTGCACCTGCCGTACTACAAGAGGAAAGACACTGAGACCGGCCGCCGGCCACGGGCCACCGGGGGCTCGCACTGGGCACGCACGTTCCTCCAGGGTCACTTCCTTCTCGGGGAAAAGCGTTTGGGGAAGAGTGGTGAGAATCTCACTCCTCCAGCTCTTTAAAGGAAGCAAGCACGGGGCGGGGGTCGGGGCCGAGACACCCTCGGGGACATGGGGGGTCGCAGGTCCTGAACCTTCGCAAGACCCCAGCCACACAGCGTCCTCACGAAAGGTCTGGAAAGGGTTAGGCCAGAAGGCGAAAGCGGTGATTCCCCTTTAGCTTAGCAGAATCTCAACGTCCAGTTCGCTGAGCGCCTGCCCCACGCAGGCTCTGTGTTGAGGGGCTGCACGGTCTGGCTGGGGACGTAAACAGAGAAAATAGAACAAACCGATACCCGAACACAGCGAAGTCACACCCGCTGAGCACATACGATGCCCAAGGCTCTTTGCTTAGCATTTTATTTGCTGTTTTGCTTCATCTGCAATGAACTCCCCCGTGCTGGCTTTTATTATCCTCATTTATAGAGGAGGGGAGCTTGGAGCAGTTTGGCGACTCGTCCCAGGTCACAAAGCAGGAAGCGACAGCAGGATGCTGACCCGAAGGCCCAGTGACTCTCAGCCCTGACTGCACAGCAACAGAGTCAGTGAGGGGACCTCGAACACACCGGCGCTCAGACTCCTCCCCAGACCACGGCGTCGGGACCCTGGCCGGCTGACGCAGGCTTCCGTCGAAGCTCCCGGCCCCCAGCCTGCCACCCCGAGCAGGCTGAGCCGAGAGGGCCAGCCCAGGAAACCACCAGCGGGACCACAAGGCAGTCACACGGCGACGAGACGTCTCGTTTGCCAGGGCACCCCGTGGGCAGGGAGAGGTGCGGTGTGGCCAGCGGTGACCCCGTGGAGTCTGTGGGCACCCGCGAGCCCCCGGGGAGTCACACGGCCGGCAGTAAGCCACGGTCAACATGGCTGCAGTGACGTGTGTCAGGTGACTGTGTGACTCCACAGTGCAGAGTCACGATGTCGCTGTCCCAGGCGGGAAACCGGTGGACAAGCATCCGGATGGATTATCGGGCAGTCGAGTCAAGAATACCCATGGGGCCTACGGCCACGCCACCCTGAACGAGTCAAGAATACCCATGGGGCCTACGGCCCGATACCCTCTGATCTCGGAAGCTAAGCAGGGTCGGGCCTGGTCAGTACTTGGATGGGAGACCACCTAGGAAGAGCAGGTGCTGTAGGCGTAAAAAGTATTAAAAAATAAAGGATTGTCGACTGACAGGGTCCTTGCAGTCTGTGAGGTCCACCAAGGGTTGCCTCGCCTAAAAAAAAACGATGCCCATGGGGAGTTCATCTGTGGAAAGCGTTATGTGCAGCGTTAGCTTTTTTTTTAAAGTGGCATTTGAAATTTACATGCAGAAAAACGGCTTCTTTTCTTTTCCCGAGCGAAGGGGAGCTCTCGGGCGCGGGGCAGGCGCGTCGCATCTGGAGGTGTCCCGCAGCCGCTTCACCCCCTCCGCTCACCTTTCCGTCCCAAGCCAGTGAAATTCCAGACTAAGAGGGAACAAAACCCGAGGAGACCGCTCAGCGGGGCCGATAGAAGCAGGTCCCCCGGGAGCCGCCGAAGGCGTCACGCCCCTTGGTTGGGTTGTCACGAGCCCGTGGGCACAAGAGGGGACACACTCACGGTTCAGGTTTGCCCGGGGGAATCTGGTGCCTCCCGGGTTCTATGGAGCTGCCGCCCCTGGGGGAAGCAGTGGCCGCCCGTGCGGGCCGCACAGGTACGGCTCCAGGTGAGGCCTCCAGGTGCGAGCTGCAGGGGACCCACGTCATTGCTCGCGACCCTGTGCCTCCTCTGAGGGTTTCGGCGAGGTCCCTGTGGGGACCACACTCCCGGGCGCAGAGACACAGAGAGAAGGCAGTTGGGTAGTTAACTTTTGAAATCTTTGTCACCACCATGAACGACAAGTTTGGGACATAACATGAGAGGAAGAAGA
>NW_006438073.1:9417379-9423813 GCF_000325575.1 Pteropus alecto
GGCAGGGGTGGGGGTGGGCGCATCTCCCCCTCTGCCGTGGCCTCCCAGCCCCAGGGCCTCTGCACGGGTCACACCTGGGTGGGCGGCACCATCTCACAGGCAGTGTGGTGTCTCGCACTGTGTGTCTCTCCCAGGAGGCACAAAGCACTGTGGCTTTTTATCTCAGGGGAAGCAAAGTAAGTTTTAAAAGCATTTGGACATTCAAATTTAGAAAAACGTCCCAGAGGCCATTTTGAGAAATTTAGTAGGAAACGATTTCTTATAATAACGAGGGAAATAGCCGCCCTGTCCTCTACCTGCCGAGTGACCCGCACGAATGAAGCGAACGTTTGTAAAACGCGGAACGGAGCCGAGGCGGAGACAGCGCACGCACAGCGGACCCTCCGCGCGACCCCGAGGCCCCTTGGGGCACCAGCTGGGACGACAGCGGCTCCCACCGCTGAGCCGCCGGAGCAAGTGCCTACAGGCGGGGCTGGCGGCGGCTGCCCCAGCGTCCGCGTGGGCGACACACCGAGCCCGCAGCGGTGTGTGCGAAGCCTCCTAGCTGCGCTTTGCTGCTCGGTCGTGGAAAACAGCAGAAGACAGTCCCGGTGAGCCCGGTAAACCCCGTGCTGGCCGCGGCTCTGCGGCCTGACCTTTGCCGTGCTGTCCGGGGCCCCTCCTCTCCCCGAGCACGGAGCAACGGCCGCTGTTCCCAGATCCCACGTGGGGCCCCGAGCCTCACCCGGCGGCCGGGGGGCTGGCTGTGCTCAGGAGTAGGAGTCCCGGGAGTCACAGGCCGGAGCCGGGGCTCCCGGCCCCCGGCCCCGGAGGGTGTAGAAGACCTTTCGGTACGAGTGCCGGAACGCGGGGCTGGAGAAGCAGTAGACCACGGGGTTCAGCACGCTCTGCAGGCCCGTGAGGCTGCTGGTCACGTCGGCCGCGTGCGCCAGTGCTCTCTGGACCCTGCAGCTGTCCGTCCCCAGGAAGACGGCCATCGACACTTGGGCCAGGAAATTGGGCAGGAAGCACAGGGCGAACAGCACCGCCACCGCGGCCACCAGCGCCCGGGCCCGCTGCAGCTTGGGCTGTTTGTCGGGGTCTCGGAGCCTCTTGCGCAGAGTTCTGATGATGCTGGCGCTGCAGAACAGGATGAGGCCGAAGGGGAGAATGAACCGCAGGAAGGACAGTGCCTCCTGCCAGGACAGCCTGAAGGAGACGCCCTCCCCGGGGTCGGAACGGGGACACTCGGCCTCGGAGACGAGGAAGCTTTGGTGGCTGAGGGCGCCCGCCAGGAGCCAGACGAGGCCCGAGATCACCTGGGCCCCCCGGGGGGTCAGGAGGTTGACCTTGAGCCGAGGGTGGACCACTCGGAAGTAGCGGTCTAGGGCCACCGAGGTGAGGAAGGCGACACCCACCCCGCGGCTGAGGCCCCACAGGAAGAGCAGGGCGCGGCAGGGCGCGAGCCCAGGGCTCCAGGCCTTGCGGCGCAGGAAGAAGGCCGCGCGGAAGGGCAGGCAGACGGTCAGCAGCAGGTCGGCCACGGCCAGGTGGAACAGGTAGACGGCGTAGGGCTTCCACGCCTTCAGGCGGAAGAGCAGCGCCCAGAGCGCCACGGCGTTGGCCAGCAGCCCCAGCCCGCTCTCCAGCAGCAGCAGCGAGCCCACGGCCACCGCCACCGCGTCATCGCCGTGCACGGAGCAGTTCGGGGCGCGCATGCCGCCGGGACCCGCCTCGGGCGCCGCGGCCGCACGGTGCGGAGGGCGAGACCTCTGGCCGCGATCCTCCCCACGGAGCGATGGAGACGGCCCCTTCCTGCCCAGGGACGCGACTTCTGCATTTTCCCAGCGAGGAAAGACGCTGAGGCGGCACCCGAAGGAAACCAAAAGCAAAATCAGACCCGTCGGGAGAGCGCAGCGGCCGCGCGGGGCACCTCGCCGCTCGCTGGCTCCCGTCCTGTTTTCCCCGAGAAAAGGGGAAGCTGCGTTTCGCTTCGCATCGTCTGGCACTGAGCAGAAGCGCGGGGACCGGCCGGGGTGAGCGGGCGGCGGGTGCTGCAGGAGGAACCGAAACGTCCGTCACCTGAAGACGTTTCGGTCGTCGTAAAGTTACAGTAAAGGACAGTCCCCTGGCTGGAGTGCGCTCTCCGGGGACACTCGGCTTTTCTTTCACAGCCCGAGGGCGCCCCCGCGACGCTTCTGCACGTGCCCGGGTTCCACACGCGGTCGTGGGTCTCGCCCCTGCCTCCCCGGGCGGCGTGCGGGGCGGCCCGGCCGGTTAACCCTCGGCCCTTGTCACTCGTCCTTCCGTTTTGCCACATTTTACTTTCTGCTGAGGAGACGGCCCTTCCGTCCTCCACGGCCTGGATGGGGACCTGGACGACGGGGCCTCGGCCGGCCCTGACACCACCACGTAGCCGACGACAGGTCGGGACGCGTCGAGTCCACCAGGAGTCGGGTGCTCGAGCCAACGACGTGCTCTGCGTCCGGTGACCGGGCAATGCTGGCACGTGCGGGAGCCAGTGAGTAAACATCGCCTCAACCACTCAGCCCTACCGGCCGCTGACCCCGATTCACCTGGGTCCTGACCCGTCGCTGACCCCGATTCACCTCGGTCCTGACTGGCCGCTGACCCCACTTCACCTGGGTCCTGACCCGCCGCTGACCCCGATTCACCTCGGTCCTGTTCAGCCTGGTTCGGGCTTTGGAGTCAAACGCACTTCACCTCGGTTCTGTTCAGCCTGGTTCGGGCTTTGGAGTCAAACGCACTGTGGCTCTAATTCCGGTCTCTCCTCTTCGGAGCCCTGTGGGTTCGGGGAGGCCGACGAAGGTCCGTGCACCGCAGCCGCCCCGCCGAGGGGCGGAGGTGATGCCACGTGCTTGCAGGGTCGCCGCGAGCATCCGGGATACAGTGAAGCCCTGTGTGTCAGGGACGGAGTTGGGTGCTCACCCCGGTGACCGCGGTGGGGCATGTGACAGCGAGGCACGGCAGGCTCGCTTTTAAGCTCCGTCTCACGAGTGAGGACGTGGTGCAGGTGACGCGCTGCTCGTCACAGGCAAGTGAGAGGCGAGAGCAGGACCCCCCGGCCCGGCGTCCGACCGGAGCCCGGCGTCTCGACCTCTCAGCCCAGCGGCTCCCCCGCGGACAGCGCTTCACCGCTGAGCTCACGGACGCCCTAATTTTACCAGGGTTCCTTTCTAGCCGACCGCCCGCCCACCGCCACCCCGCCTCCGCGTCGCGCGGTCACCTGCTGCTTTGTCGTCTGAGAAGGCGCATTTGGAGGGTCCTCCAAACGCGGCGTTGCAGAGACGCCCCGACTCGCACCTCCACGGTCACCCTAGGGACAAGGATTCGCCCCCGTATGAGCGTCACCGACAATTCCTGGGAAATGCGAGAGGAGGAAATACGGCCCCGTGTTCCAGCTGAGGGCTGGCCGGAGGCCGCGTGTCGCCCCTAGGAAAGCCATGGCCACGATGACACGCAGAGGAGCTGGTGGCTAAGCTCACTCTCCAGGGACGGAGGGTCCCTGAAGGGGGGAGCGAAACGGGTCTTTCTGTCAACACGCCGGGAACGCTGCAGACCCGGCAGACCGAAAAGCTGCCCCGTGACTACCAAGTCCAGTTCATACCCAAACACTTTGAATCGTAGATATTCTAGCTCAACAGGCAACACAAACATTAACAACTTCATATTTTCCTTTGAAGTGTGGGAAATCAAGTTTAAGAAATTTTAAATCCTGCTGCTTCTCGGCACACTGATTTATCTTCCTTTAGTCTACGGGACCGAATTATCTTTTATTTCTTCTCTTTTAAAGTTATAATATTTGAGCTTCTCCTTTAGGATCTTATTTTATTAAATCTTATAATTCCCAGAAACTCAATTTTCAGTCCCCATGACTATTTCTTCAATACTCTTCCTATTTAGGAGACTTTTCTGTTCAATTATGTGGTGCATATTTTATTTACACGCCTGGTCCTAAATTTAAATGAAAATGGAATCATTGCTTTAAACCTACACACAGATTTCATTCTATCGATTTTTCCTTTCCAGTTTTTCTTTATGTCCGAAAATTACCAGGAGAAGGACCTCGTGAAGGATGAATGAGTGCTGTGACTTAGATTGTCCCCTCGCTTGCTGCCAGCCCCCCTGGGTGGCCTGCCAGGCGCCCCTGCTCCCAGCTGCTCCCACGAAGACTGGGGTGCCTCCCCGGCCCTCAGCCTCAGCCTCCAAGTGTCATCTCAATCGACGATCGGCTCCTTCTGGGCGACGCTTTCCCTGACTCCCCCAGGAGCCGAGGGCGCGCCCCTCCAAACCGCCTCTGTCCGCACACCAATGATCCCGTGGGCCACCGTTCCCTGTCCCCGCGCCCATCTGCCGGCTGGGCCACAAGCCACTTACAGGCAGAGACTGCGCCTTCTCGCCTCTGTCTCCCGAAACGTCTTCATACTGAAAGAGCGACGTCCCGTGGACGTTTACGGAACATGTTCGCGAAACAGCAGGTCCTTACACGGTCCAGTGTCACCTGGTAGTGACTGAACGCGTTTGTAGAAACTACACGGCAGAAGGAGAGTGGTCACAGCCACTTCACATCGGACTTAGAGAGTCGCTAGGGCGAGGACATTTTCGGGATGAGTGGGCACTGTCCTTCAAAGTCCAGCTCTGTGCTCTCGCAGACGCGCGCCCACCGCCCTCCGCGAGTCCTGAAGGCGGCTTTGTCACCCGGGGCCAGACCGATGAGTTCGCTTGTCCCCCGCAGGTGGGTTGGGGGAGGGCAGGCACCAGCCCCTCCCTCACGGGAAGACTCTGCTCCCCCCGCTCCCCCCAACACCTTCGGGGGAGAACAGAAAGTTGACCTGATTCCAAACCACTTCCTGAGCCGGTTCCGCCTCCGAGCGAGTGGGAACAGCGCTTTCTGCTCTCAGCGGTCGTGCCGAGCACACTCAGAACGAGCCTGGAGCTCCCTAAACCAGACTTTTCTATCTTCACGTACAACGTTTAACAGAATCAAAGACGAATATGGCAAAAATGCTTCTAAGTGTCAGCTAGGGGTCCACTCATTACAGGTTGTATTTAATAACAAAGGTCAATAAAATGGAGGTTTTTCCCCACGGGAGGAAATGTGGGCTCTACATTTATTTGTGGCGTGAAAACAGGCGACTGCTGAGGAGACTTGAGCTCGTGTGGCCCCCGGTCCTCCGCCCTCCCAAGAAAAGCCCACGCGCTGCTCTGCCCTGTCCGGCATCGTGGATGCGCCGCCGGCTGACATGCTGGCCAGCGGGTTCGCCTCGCAGCCTCAGGGGGCAGCTCCGCGGACTCTCGGTGACATTTCTCCATTGGTGTCACTTCCCTGCCGAACACAGCGCTGGCGCCGCCATCGGCCTGGCTCGGATCAGGCAGACAGGCCTCTGGCGGCGCAGCCTCCGCGAGGAGCAGGAGGGGCCCCGAACCCCGCTGCCGAGGGCGCAGTGCAGCGGGCGGCCGCCACCTCGACGCCGGCAGCCGGCGCTTCGAGCTCTGCCTCCTCTCATCGTTTCAACCCCTACGCACCGTTATTCAGAGCAGTTTTAGTTTCGCTATCTTTTTTTTTTTTTTTGCTTTAACTTTTTTTATCGTGGTAAAATAGGCATCACGTGAGATCCAGCATTATCAGCGATGTTTAGCGCACTCGCCATGCTGTGCCACCATCACCCCATCTAGTTCTAGAATGTTCCCACCCCCCACGGGAAGCCGCGTGCCCATGGGCAGCCATTCCCGCCCCTGCCCCCACTTCCCCGGCCCCTGGGAACACCAGTCTCCTTGCTGGGGATCCCCAGAAGCGGGGTCCTGCCACCTGGGGCCTTTTGTGTCTGGCGTCTTCCACTCGGCGTCATGTTTGTGATAAACACTGGAGCTTTTACGCCTGAGGATTCGTCAGACGCTTCCTTACCTGGCAGGAAGGGCAATGACCCAGGCTTGTGGGGCTCTCCCACGGAAGCCGGGGACAGAGATCGAGGCCTGAGAAGAGGGGGCACTTTCCAAATGTGGCCGGTAGATGCCCAAAGCGGGGAGCTATTTGGTACAGTGTTGGGGGCCCAGGGTCTGTAAATGAGAGAGTCGTTCGGGTATTTTGAGGGGAGACCGTCAGTAGTAATTCACCTCACTCTAGATGACGAATCGAGTTGAAAAAAATGATTTTGAACAAGAAGACGGTCAATTAAAAAATGAAAAGTTAACCGCCGGCCTTTTTTGCGTTTTCCGCCGAGACTCCAACCGTGGCACTATACTCCTTGGCGGGCGTCTGTCGGTGTGCGCGGCCTGCTCCCGAGGGACCCGCGATGTCGCCGAATCATCACCGAACGCCTCCCGCTTTGTCAACCGCTCTATTTGTGCGCACCCACAGCTACGGCCCAGGGACAGGAGACGGGGCCACGAGCCGGGCGCCAGGTCCGCTCCGCCCCGGCGGGAATCTTTGGTTT
>NW_006438073.1:9424151-9434721 GCF_000325575.1 Pteropus alecto
TTGCTGGGCGGCTCTGCGGTCGACGGCAGCGCATCCTTCGCGGGCACCGCGTCTCTCCGCGGGGAGGCGCGTTTACTCTCCGGGCGAGTTCCGACCCCTTTCTTCACATCGGGTTTGTCCTTGTTAGGAGTTCGACCCGTCGGATGGAAGAGGGGCTCGCAGGAGAGAGGGCCGCAAGCGTCGCCGTGCCTGCCGCGGTCGGCCTCGGCCAGGGGGCCCCCGGGATGCCCGTCGTCAGCGTGACCACGTCCGTGTCTCTCGTTTCTTAGGCCGTGTAAGTAGATCAGTTCGATGGTGTCGTGGATAAGTTTCCTCTTCACAGATACATCTGCCGAACAGTCTAAGGACAGGGCCGGGCTGTAGTTGACCTCTAACAGCCACGGTTTCAAGTTGTCATCGATCAAAATGTCAAAGCCGAAGAGCTCAAAGCAATTGGGGGCGACGGGGACGGAGGGCGCGATGGCCAGCACGGTGAGGATGACCACGTGGCGGATCTTCTGCCACAGCAGCAGGTCGTCCACGCCCCAGCTGCGCAGGTAGGAGAAGAAGCGGCTGAGCGTCCACTTGCAGCCGCGGCCGACCACCTCTTTGACCTTCTCGTACGAGGCCCCTGACTTATTGATGCTGCTGTTGGTCAGATGCGCGTAGCTGTTTTGCAAATGACCGAGGTCGAACTTCTCCGTGGCGAAGCGCACTAACCCTTCCTGATAAATGTAGATGGTCAAGGGCTTAAAGCCGGTGACGCAGACGTAGATGCGGAGGTCGCATTTGTACCTACCCACTAGCAAAGGGTTGCAGATGTATTTCTGTACGATGTACGTGTCATCAAAGATGAGGTCTTTAATGTCGCTGAAAATTATGATCCCCCTCCCTCGGGACAGCTCCGCGGGCTTGCAGATCCAGTAGCCCGGCTTGGTGCCCAGCGTCTGCTTCTCCTTGAAGTACTCGGCCACGAACTGGCAGTAGTCGCTGGGCATGACGAACGTCGGGGGGATGAACTCGTACAGGGGAGAGCCATACGTCCTCTTCATGTGCTTCAGCTGCCTGGCCAGGCGGTCCTTCCTGATGAGCTTGGTCGTGCCCGGGTGGTGGTTCAGCTGCTGCCAGGGCTTCACGTTGACGTGCTCGGTCATGCGGAAGGACGACGTCCTCCAGTACAGGTTCCAGCCCTCCACGTCTTGCTCTCGGTTATCGAACTTGTCCCACCCGCGCTCCAGGAGGACACTCTGCACCACCCCCGGCGTGCTGTCGTCCACGCGGAACACCAGCGGTCTGGGCCCGGCCCGCGCAGCGCCGTCTGCGGCCATCCGCCGGGGGTTCCCGGTCTAGAAATTGGTGATCAGAAGCGTGTTAGAGGGCGGTCCGGGGGAGCATACTCTGGCCCTTCCCGTTCAGGAAAAAAAAAAAAAAAAAGCCACTGGCTGCCACGTTCCTTTAGTTTTACATAAACACGCCCTTCGAGGCGGAAGCAAATCGGACTGGTTTTCAATGTGACGATATGATATAAAAACTGTTCTTGGAGTTATTTCTAAACAGAACTCGCCTCTAATCCTAAGGTAACAGACACATATACACGAATCGGATTCATCAAATGAGTCTCCGCCTAACGACCGTCCGAGAACAATGCTAACATCGCGCGGAGGAACGCTGCGTTTTCTAGGATCAGACGTTCTCAGCGATGGAGATGGACTGTATTTTGTGAATGGAAATATCGCTACTAAAAACAGAACGCTATAAATAGAATGATGTCATTTGTTCCCGAAGACTCTCGGTATGTAGAGCGATGTGAAAATAACAGTAAAAGGGAGGTATTTCGGGGCACACTTAGGGGGTGAGGTTAGGACGGTGACCTGCGAGTTACCTCGGGGTGAACGCTGCGGCCGCCAGCCTCGCTGGCGAGTGTTCTCGGGGCGAACGGGAACGGGCTAGCGGTGCTTTCACGCACGTTCCGCGTCCGAGCTGCTGACCGGTCCGGGCCTTCCGCCCAGTGCGGTCTCACTACGGACCGCCTGTCTCCACGGGCCGCCTCCGCCGCCCCTGCACACTTCCCCCCCCCCGCCTCCTCGGAGCTTACCTGTGCGTTTCCTTCATTTAGTGACATGCTAAGAACGCTTGCAGCGTCACCGTCAACGCCTCTGAGAGCCTCGCTGCCGTAGGCCTGCAGCTGTGGTGAGTCCTGTGGGTCTGAAAAGTGATTGTTATTTAGAACAAAAAGAACCAAGTTTTTATAGTTGAATGCATTCGAGCATGTGGAATAAACTTGGAATGACGTGTTGTGTGGTTGGCGAGACTCGTATTGGCCTGGACGTCTAAGGGCCACAGGCCAGACACCGACGATGGCCCCCCGGCATCCCCTCATGACTCAGGGCCGCTGGACGTGTCTCGGGGCTCAGAGGCTGGGTTTATTCAAATAAATGGTAATTCGTGAGAGTTGAGAAAGAAAATTTGAGCTTTTAAAAACTCAGTCTGCAAAAGCAATCGTTTTGTGAAGATTGTACCTCATATTTGCAAGATAAACAGAAAAGGCAGCTTCAACATTTCTCTGAAGTTCCAAAGAAAGAAAACAAGATCGTTTTTGAAGAAAACCAAAACCGATGATGAAGCATGTTTTGTTACGAGCTAGAAAAAAGGTAAAAATGGTGAAGCCTCTTGGGAGAATGTCAGAAACCGAAGCGAAGGGAATTCGGCTTGGGCTTTTGACAATGTTAACATTGTTCACGCATAATTTACGACATAAGGCAACATAATAACTTCTCTGGCGGAAATTCTGCGCTACTTGAGAGATTCTGGCTGATGCGAAAGGAGTAAATTGGACATATACTGTATTTTCCGTGAAGACAGGTTCCACAAGCGAGAAAGCAAGGAAAAAGCAGGGAAGGGAGGGACGAAGTGAGGGGGGACGGCCAGCTCGCTCACCCACCTTTTCCTCCAGGCGTGAAGCTGGAAGGGGTCCTCGGGGAGTAGGGGAGACGACTTGCTTCCAGGTCACGCGGGCTCCAGTCCGAAGCCAGCGGAAAGTCTGGCTTGCCTCCGAGGCTGCGGGTGGCGATGGGGGGGTGACACTTCCAGAGGACGCCTCCAAACCAGCTGGGGACAAAAGCAGCGTGGACGGGAGCACCCTGTGCCTTCAGCGTGGTCACGGCGTATTCCCTATTCTGGCGCAGCTGCAGAAAAGTTCAGTGTTTGCAATTTACAGAGATATTTTTAAACCGCGTCCGATGTATTGCCAGATTTTTCCAGCCGTGTGCGTGTGTGCGTGCGCGTGTGTGTGTGTGCGTTGTGTGTGGCGGGTGTGTGCATTTGTGTGTGTGTCCGGGGGCGCTGAGAGGGAGGGTCTGAATCAAATAATTATGGCAGCCGGATTAAACGAAGTTTCTTTACTCTCTCCAAGAAATACGCCACGTTCCCAGACGTACTTGTCAGGACACTCTTACCCGTGTGTTAGATCCAGTGCCACCTCACCAAGCCAGTGTGGGACGTGCCACGTCAGGCCGAAGAGGGATTTTCCACTCACATGGCTAACCTCGTAATCAGCTCTCTGTTCTACTTCTGTAGACGTGCTTGCCGCATAGACCGAAGGGCAGGGTGACCTCGAGATCGGCTGAAGACTCACCCTCCCCTCTGCTCGCTCTGTAACTGCCCGTGGCCCATAGCAACTCCCGGGCTCCGTAACCGCCTGAGGACAAATGAACCAATCGGCTCATGCCAACTAACTGCGGGATACGCCCTATGAAAGTAAGGTCACCCCCGAGCTGGGGGCCCAGATCCTCAGAGCGCTGGCTCCTCTGGGACCACGCGTAATAAACCTGAGTCCTCCAACTCTCCGAGTGCTGCTTGGTTTCTCACCGGTCTGATTTTTCTGCAACAAGGCAAAGTCCAATTCCTGGCCTGCCCACCTCCTGCCAGCCTGGGCCAAGCCCAGCAGAGGCTCGGAGCACACGGGGCGGTGCTCCGGCTGCTCAGCGGTCAGCGGCGGCCGCCCGGCCTCCTCCCGGCTCCGTGGCCCGCGGGGCTGAGGGGGTGGCGCCCCGCAGGCTGCCACAGGAAGGTGTCACTGCGAACAGGGCGGTGGGTGTCGGCGCAGCTTCTTTCGCACACGCGTGTGCGATGAAATATACCACGACTCGTCGCGAGGTGGAGCGAGCAATTGGGGGTGTCGGGGCCCCAGCAGTAGTCCTGCGGCACGTGAGAGGCACCGTGGCCATGTCAGGGAGTGCACATGCCACGGGTGGAGGGGGGCCCTGGAAGGCGGGTCCGTGCTCACTGGACTGGGAAGGAGGGAGAGACATGGCACGCAGCTGTCCCCAGCCCCGCACTCCCTCTGCTGTGCGGCTGGAGTCCCGGGTGGGCTGGGGAGCCCCCTCTCCCGTTAGCGGCGGGTGACCGTGTGCGCTGAGCTCTAGAGGGGACAGCAGGGCGATGCCACCAGTCTCCCTCCTAGGTGCGTCCCCACATCACGGTCCTCTCCCACCGCCCCTCTCCAGGGCCTCGGCCGATGGTTTAGAAGTGGCCACTGTCTGCCTCACCCACTGAAGTAAGAGATTGGAGGTCAGGTCACGGGGTTGATGGTCGCTTGGGGCTTGGTTCGGCCCTGGGCACGCACTCCTGGCTTTTAGAGGGGAAGGCTCCCCCGCGTAGCTTGGTGACAGGGGCCCCACGGGCGGGAAGCCAGCCAGACGCCGCGTGTCCCCTCACTGCGGGAGCCGCACGTCCCAGGAAGACTGACGCCCGGATCGGTGTCACGCGTGGGGCGTCGGCTCCCGGGCCGGGCCATCACTCTGCCGGTCCCCACGCTCCCTCCGACCCAGAGCCTCAGAAAAGGCTCCCGAGTCCCACCTCACAGTCACACTTTCTCTTCGCCACGTGCTGCTTGAAGGACAGGGGACCCCGGGCGACCTCCCACCCGAACTGAACCGGGCTCCAGCTGAGGTGTTCGTTCGGCCACGGGCTTCGCTGTCACAGGCTCCCACCCTCGCTGAGCGGACGCGGGAAGTGTGCTTTGTACCCCCAGTGGCCTCGCCTTCGGTCCACGTGCCATCTTGTCGTGAATGCGAAATTCACACACGCGGCTGACGGTTTACACCGCTTCGCACGGCAGTTTTCAGATCGAAGAGTCGGCTGTTCAGACACAGAACATTCCACTTTCGTGAAAAAACCGTGGCCGTGGCGCTCGTGCACGTTTCGCAGGAAGGAGACGTGAGCCTCGGAGCAACGTCACCTCCACCGTCTGGCGGAGGATGAGCTGCAGTCTCCTGGGACATAACTTAGAGCCTGTAGTTGTGGTTTATAGTTTATACGGAATGTAGAGCCCTCCTCGCAATGAGAAGTATACGTACATATCATTTGCCCCATTTTTAAGTTGGCTAATTAAAAAAAAATGCCACCGCACGCACACATGTTCTTTTGAGAGCAAGTTGGCGTTGCTTTAAGCCCAGATGACTTTTCACCATTGCGAATCGGGGCCCGCGCACTGCTTTTCGGTGTTGGCCGTAAGGAAGTTCTGCTCCGTCAGTTTCCCGAAGGCAGAGGCCACTTGCGTTAACACCTCGCCCCGAGCATGTGCTCGCCCTCAGTGGACACGGGTGGGGCGGAACCGCCTCGAATCGAACACGCTGCCCGCCGGCCAGGACCGGAGCCCGGTCGGCTGCCAGCTCGCACCGGGAGGCGGGGTGTGCCTCCCGCAGAGGCTTCGGCAGGGCCCGCCTGCGTCCGGAGGCCACACACCTTCCCTCGCCTTCCCCCCGGGTCCTGGCCTGCCTCCCGCCTGTGCCCCCAAGTCCCCGGCCTGCATGCGAGCGTCACGAGCCTGGCGTCCAGTGTCCAGACACGAGGATGTGGGCACTAGCTGTGGCCCAGGCCTCCGCCTTCTCTGGCTCGGCGCCCGCTCGCTCAGCCCCCTCCGTCCCCACACTGTGTCCCGTCTGCCTTCCGAGAAAACGGCCCCCCGCCGACGGCCCCCCGCCCCCCGCACGCCACCTTGCTCGGCCTCCTACCCCGGCATCTGCCAGTTGGTGGAAAAGCCTGGCCGTTCACCACGCTCAGCCGAGTCCGGCCGCGGGTCCCACGCCCGCGCGGGTGCCGTGGAGCCGACCTCTCCCCCGGGTGACTTTGCCACAGGAGCCGCGTGAGCCTTGTTTACTCTTGTATGGCCACCACCGGCACGCCGCAGGCGCTCCCCGTTTTCCGGGCGTGTGAAGCAGTACGACCGGGGCGGTGGGGGGCTCCCCTTCCAGACCACGTGGGGGCTGGACCGTCCGACGCGTACTCACCCCTTCTAGCAGCCCTGGACCCCTGTGCTCTTGGGAAGGGGCGGGTCCTGGGACGGAGGCAGACACCGGGGCCCCTCTCCAGCTCTGGCTGTGACTGCCATAGGCTTGTCCCCGAGCCCGGCGTGGTGGGAGGGTCACGGGAACGCTTCCGAGTCAGGCCCTGATCCCGGGGTGGCTTTAGGCAGCTGCATAGCCCAGCTGAAAGCTGCCCTGCCCGTCGCTTAGTGACGCAAGGCTGCTCTCCTCACAAAGGGGGCAGTCACCACCCCAGGGGCGGCCGGGGCTAGGGACCCCCGGGAGCTGGGCCCAAGGGCTGCTCTGCGTCGTCCTTCCTCCACACCCAGGGAGGGGCCCACAGTAGCCCCGGGCTCGGCGGCCCCTGGCAGCTACAGACCTGAGGCCTCAGAGGGACCCTGAGCAGCTGACGTAGGCATAAGAAGAGGCGGGTGGGGGTGCTCTGGCGGGCTCCCTGGGACCCCCTTTGCTTTTCCCTCCCGGGACTGCAAACATGTTGTTTCTACCTAAAAACAGGTGTGTTTCCAAAACGAGTCTTTATTATTTGTTTAAGCTAAGTTGACGCCAGAGACGGGGTCGGACCCGTCCTCCCAGCGAAGGCCTCGCCCTGACCTCGCTCTGACCTCGCTCTGCCCTGTGGACAGGCCTCAGCAGCTGGGCCGGGCTAGGAGCTTCCCGGGAGTCACTGCCCCCAGCCCCTGAGGCCCCAGCCTGGCGTCACCTCTGCTGGGCAATGGCTAAGGCTTCGACACCGTGCATTTAATATGCGTCGAGATCCCCTTTGGGGACCAGGGCATTTCTCCTTGTAGCTACATAAAAACTGCACAAGCCAACAGCCCGGACCCGGGAAGCTATGCCAGGCCGGAGGGGAACGCAGACTTTCTCCTTAACCGAGAACAGAAGGGATTCGTCACATCCGCCCCGGAGGCATTTTTCTTTTCCGGTTTGGCGTGTTCTCTTCTTCATTATTTGTCACCCTCCAGCTCATGTGCTGTAAATGTCGCATAAACAAAATGTCCAGTTCTTCCCCTGAGCACCCAGCGAATGCTGGGGAGGCAGAGACGCGGAGGGGTGGACATGGCCAGGCCGGCCATCCTGTCCCCGTGAGGACATCTGGTCCGGATTATCGGCTGAGCGATCTCTAAGTCCTGAACCTGTTCAACAGCTTTTAATCCTCCCCGTCAACGTGAGATGTTTGCACGAGCTTCCAAAACAAAGTCACACTCCACCCGGACAGAGGGACAGACGCCTGGGCCGAGAAAGGAGGCAGGCGCGGGAGGTGGGAGGGTCCGGGGCTGGGGGCTCACGGGGCTGGGGCCTCACGGGGCTGGGGGCTCACGCCGCGAGGGGGCAGTGTCCGCGGGAGCCGTCGCCCTTCCCCAGCCACCGCGAGCAGACCTGCTTCCCCAGATTCTTCCTTCTCCACGTTCGGCCCCTCGTGTGATTTCTCTTTCTCGCGGGAGGCCGTGTCTCCGTGGCTCACTTCTCGTGGGCCCTCAGGCCCCCTGGAGGTGTGGGAAGGCGCAAGGCTGGCTCAGCACCCCCTGGGCACTGGCCGTGTGGACTGTGGGCTTTGCGGTCGGGAACCCCCAGAGGCACGTGCCCGCGTCCGACTGCCTGACCGGGACGCCACCCCGAGCCAGGACCGTCTCCCGCTGCGTCACGCTGAACACATGCCGTCCAGGGCTCCACCTTCGGGTACAATGGGGCCACCGCGGACGCCCACGCTCTGTCCTCCAAGGGGAATGCCTGCTCTTTGTGCCGGGGTGAGTGATCTTACCTCCCTCCTGACAGGGGCAAGAGGAAGTCGGACTCATTAAGACGTTAAAGTCTAGAATTTTGGTGAGGTCCAAGGCCACTGAGTCAATAGGTAGAATTTTGCTATTTTATTACACCTCAGCCCCCACTCCCCCTGGAGCACAAAGACCCCCAGGCTGATGGAGAAGCCCCTCTGCCACGCACCAAGGGGCCTACTTGGGGACCTTGCCCCAGGAGCCAAGTCCTTGGCATTGTGCCAGTAAACATTCGCTGAAAAGGCACACTTAGCACGGTGCCTGGCTGGTTCCAAGGATGGTCATACTTACTGGGTGAGAATGGTCTCTTATTGATCACCGTGATCACATCAAATGCTGCTTGTAAGTAATAATTAAGTGCAAAACATGAGCCTGTGGTTTGGGGGTCGCTGCCCTTGGGAAGTGCTGGGAACGAGTCCTCGGGGGTCCACACTGGTTCTGTTTCTCGGTCTGGGTGCTGGTTACATGGTTCATCCGGTTTATCAAACTACACACATACATCTGTAGGTTTCCTGTATGTTCTAATCCAATGAAACGTTTTAAAAAACTAAATGCATCTATCTTTGGTGAAGAACTGTATTTGGAGTTATTACCGCTAACCAGCCTTTCAGTAGAAAAACACCCTCGACCGGGAGTTACAGAAACAAACTCGTCTCGTTGCTTCAACGAGCCAGCTCTGTGACCTGGGCCGGCCGCCAGCTTCACCGATGAGTCGCTTTCCGATTCAACATCGCAAGAGGAATCCGAGCCGGGATGATGCAGTGCTCTGCCCGTCCCAGCCGCGGACTGTTTCAGCCACGTCGTGACCCCTGACCCCACGTCGCGCACCAGCCGGGGCCTCTGGGGAGGGCTGGACCTCCTTGCCATCTGCACATCTCCCTGTCCGCTGTCACCAGTGACCCCGCTGTCACCAAACCAGAGTCCAGCTTCCGTCCTCACCTGACCGCCGCCCCAGCAGCAGCGGACACCGGGGCCACCTCGACCTCCGGGGACCACTTGCTGTCGCTGGCCCTGCCCTGGCAGTCTCCCAGGGGTTCTCATTTGTCCCACTGGTCACTCTTGCCTGGCCCCGTGTCCCCACCCGACCTGAGAAGCCTGGAAGATGCGAGGACTCAGGCCTCTCCATGCTTGGTGCTGTCACTCTTCTGTGCCATGACGGCTCCCCGCTTTCTCCCTCTCCATGTGAGATCGCCCCGAATTCTGGTCTCATGTACCCAACTGCCCCTCAGCAAGACCGCTGATGTCTCACAGCACAGCGAAGCGAACACACGCTCGATCTCCTGCCCCACGAACCCGCGCCCCACCAGGCTCCCCCCAGCCAAGCAAGCGGTCACTTCTCTCTTCCGGTTCTTCGTTACGCCAAACTTCCGGAGTTTTCTTCTCCACGTCAGGCACCCCGTAGACTCTGCCTTTGTGTACACCCCGAGTCTGCCCGCTCCTCACCGGCGCGGCCACCCCAGTGCAGCCACTGCGTTCCTGCTGGGACATTCGGGTGGCCCTCTAAATGACCTTGTTTCACCCCGTCCTGACTGTGTCCTCCGCCCAGCAGGCAGAGCGGGCCTTTTAAAACTAAGTCACCTCATGTCACTCCTCTGCGGTTCTATCCTGGGTTGATACTGACGCAACGCCCCCCCCCCAAATTCATGTTCTTCCCAGAACCTCAGAATACGACCTCTGAGAGTAAGGTTGTTGCACGTATAATTGGTTAAGACGGGGTCATGCTGGGGTAGGTGGTCCCCCTAATCCCACGTGACTGGTGTCCTCATAAGACTGGGAGGAAAGCCGCCGACACAGACGCAGAGACGGGAGACGCCCCCTGGTGGCGGAGGCGGAGATCGGAGTGAGGAGGCTGCGATCCACGAACATCGGGACCCCCAACCCCAGCCCGGCCGGAAGGGGCAGGCAGGACCCTGCCCTGGAGGCGTTGGAGGGAGCCGGACCTGCCCGCACCGACTGGACTTGTGGCCTCCAGCATGGCGAGAGGGGCCTCCTGCCACTCTGGCCTCCCGGGTGTTGGGGCTTTGTTACAGCAGCCACGGGCGACTAACGCAGGTCCCCACGATGCTCAGGCTCACCCCAAAGCCGTCACGGGGTCCGCAGGCCCGGGTCCCTCCAGCCACCCCTCCAGCCACCCCCCCCACACACACTGCGCCCCAGGCTGTGCCCGGGCAGCCGGCAGCTCCCCTTTCTCTCACTGGGCACCTTGTGCTGGCCCCTCGTCACCCCGCTGAGGATACGGACCCTTCCCCCCGCTGCGGGAGCTTCGTTCTGACGCCCTCTGTGTTGTCGCCCCTCGTCCCCCAGCGACCCAGCACACGGCCCTCGCTCGCAGCGAGACGTGGCCATGGGTTCCCTGCCGTGGGGCTCCCTGCTGTGGGGCTCCCTGCCATGGGGTTCACTGTGTGGCGTGCACCTACAACGATTGGCACTTAGCGGGTGCTGAACGTTCGTCCAAGGGACGAAGAAACACGTTCTAACCCTATAATTTCCTGT
>NW_006438073.1:9435727-9449194 GCF_000325575.1 Pteropus alecto
GAGGCGACAGGGGGACCGGCTGTCACTGCAGAAGGGAGCGCTTTACCTAACCCGGCCCGGGGTCGGGGTTGGCACCTCCCAGGCCTGCGGGCCCTGGAGTAGAGGACTCTCGGCTTCTGGAGGGTGTGGCAGAAAGCCACCGAGCCTGCCGCTGCCACACCTGGTCACAGTCCCGCCTCAGCGATCAGACGGTCACAGGGCACCCGGCCACCAGAGATGCGTCCCCTGCGCCTGCCCACCCGGTGAAGGACCCGCCTGAAAGTTCCCTCTCCCTTTAGTATGGAGAAAATTACCTTTTAACACACCAGTAAGGCTCCTTCCACCAAACAACGTCTGTTACAGGATCTTTCTTTTTATTGCCTTGGTCGCTAGTGAACTTAGGACTCATTTTAATAGATCATAGTAAACATATGCCAGCGATAAGCCTAGATTATCGACAGCTTTGCTTCTTATGATTAGAGGCTTTCACCTTTATTTCTTTATTCAACAGTATTCTTGTAGAGAGACCTTTCGCTTTTTGGAAGTTTTTTATACTAATTGAAATCTCGCCCTCATCATAACTCTGAGCGAACAGCAAAAGCGTGCGTCTGCCGCTGAGCATGAGTCGGGCTGGGGGAGCTGCGCTCCGTGGGTGGGACCCGCCGGGCTCTGCGGTTTCGGGGTTCCCAGAAGCGCTGTCCTTCAGCGTTAGCCTAGGGGACAGTCACTCTTAACCGCTCGTCCATGTAGCTCTCACAGTGTCCCTCAGTGACACACGGTCTTAGTAATTCCTCGTGGAGTAGGAATGTGCCCCGTCTACAAATGGAATGCCAGGAACAAGATGAAATGATTGGCTTTCCGCCAGCACACGTGAGGCTGGCAGAGCTGCCGTGACGGAGGGGACAGACGTTTCTTCCTCGGCCACTGACCAGGCCTAGACAAGAGCTCGTGAGGGGCCCGTCTCTGGGCCTCGCTCCAGGGCACCTGGGCACATTCGCAGATGCCTCTCATCAAAAGGATGAAGAGAAAACAAAAGACCATGACGATGCAGGCCGTCTCCCAGGGAGCTCCGGGGGCCCGGCCAGGCGCTGGCCGCGTGTGCAGCCCACGGGGCGGGCGGTGGACGGCCCCAGCGCACTGCACCCCAGACCGCCAGACAGCGCGGGCCCGCGCCGAGCCTGCTCTAACCCCCGGGCACATGGGCGGCCTTGGCTCCTGGCAAACGTGTGGTCTGGCACATTGTTCTGTGAGCATAGGCAGTAGCCAAGCAAGGTGCGCTCGGCCATCTGGTCAGAATTCTGGGCTGCCTTTAGCCTGTGGGGACGTCTTTTAATCCCGTGAAGCCTCTACTTCGGGGCCACTCAGAGGAGCAGACTGGTCCACGTCACCTCTCACACCAAGGGGCTTCGCTCCCTGGCACAGGGAGAAGGTGGGTCTTTGGACCTGAAGTTCTGGACCGGGTCTCTCTGCAATCACTCTGCTTGTCACCGAGTGTCCAATGGGTCGTGAGAGATGCCTGTGGGCAGAGTGCACCAGGCAGGGAGGACTGAGCACTCCCAGCACCAGCACCAGGCGGGGAGGACTGAGCGCTCCCAGCTACAGTACCGAGCGTCTGGCCTTTGCCTCACAAACCAGGTGGGGGTGTCCGCACAGCTCATGCAGATGCTGCACGACAAGCCACCCCGATGTCGACAGCTGCTAAGGCCACTGCCCAGGCTTCCGAAATAATAAAATAATGATACTGAGGACGGCCTGGCTCCCCTGTGTCCCTGGGCCCTGACTTGGTCATTTCCCCGTGGAGGTCCTCCAGGGCTGTGTGTGCACGTCCTCTCAGCTCGTGGGTCCCTTCCTGCTGGCCCTTTGGTGCAGGGCACACTCCTCAGTGCCACCTGTGTCTAGGAGACTCCGCCTTTATCTCCGGCTAATCCCCAAGGGCCTCCCTAGGTGCGAGGGGCTCCTAAGCAAGTTAGGTAACTCACATTCAAATGCTCTAGCTGAGTGAGTAAGCAACAAGCTCTTCCAAACCAGGCCGGCTCAAATCTGACTTGCATCCAGGAGCACCACAGGATCCTAAACCTCCAAGCTGGAGGGGACTGAGTGTCCCCTGCCCTCGCCAAAGGCCATCTGTGCACATGCTTCCTGAGCGTCGACTCTGGAAAATGCCCCGGGCTCCCCGTGGCGGGAAATGAGAAGTCGGCTGGTCTCTTAGAGATGATCCATCGGAGGCAGCCCGCAGCCACGCCGGGAAAGGGGGTCGCAGTGCGGGGAAACCGGGGCCCAGGACACCAGCTTTGTTAAGAAGGTCGTGGACGACTGTGGGAAGTTACGGCCTGCGCGCGGGCCCAGGAGGATGAAGGTGATTCGAGGGGAGACTTAGGAGCAGCAAGAGCTAAGGGCCCGTAGAGGAAAGCACCTGGCGTCCAAGAAAAATACTGAAGAGTTCGGTTCGGCCGAAATGACATAAAGCGACAAAGTCCCAAAGGGCCTGGAAGTCATGGTCAGGAGCCAGAGTGTGGTCCTTAGACGGGAGAGAGCCCTGGGAGGGGGGTGGGCTGGGGATGCAGCTGGGGGCCCCCGTGTGGGACGCGGGGCGGGGGGCGGGGGCTGGAGTCCTGTGGGAAGCTGGGGGCGAGGGGGAGGAGAGGTGGTGATTTCGCGGACGGGCCCACGAGATGACGGGCGAGCTTGCCCCACTGTCATGCTGCCGGAGGACCGCCGAGCCTGGGTGACGGCAGGAAGAGGCCACCATTCACAGATGCTGGCACTCGAGGGCAAATCCTGGTTGGTGGGAAGGTGACGCCGACCGGCCACGTGCACGCTCGCTCGAGTGGGAGCAGGTCCGTGTTTATTTGGTCAGCACCTGTCCCCTTGCCTGGCTGAAAACCGAGTGTCGGAGGGACCATGTCTGTACTTGCTCACCGTTTGCTGCTGGCCCCGCGGCAGCTCGGTGGCTACTGAATGAGAGAATGAATGGATGGATGAATGAATGGATGAATGGATGGATGAATGGATGGATGAATGAATGAATGGATGAATGGATGAATGGATGGGTGAATGGATGGATGGATGGATGGATGGATGGATGAATGGATGAATGGATGAATGAATGGATGGATGGATGGATGAATGGATGGATAGGTGAATGGATGGATGAATGGATAGATGGATGGATGGATGGATGGATGAATGGATGGATAGGTGAATGGATGGATGAATGGATAGATGGATGGATGGATGGATGGATGAATGGATGGATAGGTGAATGGATGGATGAATGGATAGATGGATGGATGGATGGATGGATGAATGGATGGATAGGTGAATGGATGGATGAATGGATAGATGGATGGATGGATGGATGGATGAATGGATGGATAGGTGAATGGATGGATGAATGGATAGATGGATGGATGGATGGATGGATGAATGGATGGATAGGTGAATGGATGGATGAATGGATAGATGGATGGATGGATGGATGGATGAATGGATGGATAGGTGAATGGATGGATGAATGGATAGATGGATGGATGGATGGATGGATGAATGGATGGATAGGTGAATGGATGGATGAATGGATAGATGGATGGATGGATGGATGGATGAATGGATGGATAGGTGAATGGATGGATGAATGGATAGATGGATGGATGGATGGATGGATGAATGGATGGATAGGTGAATGGATGGATGAATGGATAGATGGATGGATGGATGGATGGATGAATGGATGGATGAATGGATGAATGAATGGATGAATGGATGGATGGATGGGTGAATGGATGGATGGGTGAATGGATGAGGGCGTGAGCGCAGGGGTGGGGTGGGGGTGGCTGGAATTTCACGGAGGGGCGAGGGGAGGGTAATTATTCTTTGAATAATTGTCCGGCACGGGGAGAGAGCTCTGCAGACAACAGCACGGCCGAGTGTGTGTCACCCAGGCCCGCAGCAGGCAGCCCACGAGCTCAGTGAGCCGGCGCCGAGCGGGCACGTGCAGGCGGGACACGCCATGGGCAGAGAGGCGGAGGGGTGGAGGGAAGGGGCTGCCCAGACAGCCCCAGGACTTCCCGCGTGGGGACTGGGGTGCCGAAGGGCTGCAAATGGTGTCTGACCTGCCGGGACGTCACTTTAGGACTGGGGGAGGCGGGCGGGGTGGAGGCGGGGCTCATCCTCCGCCTTCACGGGACACTTCAGAGGGAGCCTGGGAGAAGGGCACAGACTGACGAGGACGGGGAAGGAGGCGTCTGGCTGACAGGAGGACGGAGGACACTGGGTCCGGCGCCAGAGGGCGCGAAGCCGCACGGATGAAAGAAGGGGCCGCAGGCGGCAGAAGCAGCGGCGTCCACGGTGGGTAGCGAAACGCCGCCGGTCCTGGGCGCTGACGGCAAGATGGCCCTGCGTCCCGGTGGCCCGGGGGGAGCCGAGCCTGTGGTCGTCCGCGAAGACTTCCGGCGGCCCGCTGCCTGCTGGGTCACGGGCGCGGTGGCTTTCGCGTGGGATCTGGGTGAGCATTTAGGGGAAAGGTATTAGGAGAGGAGGTAGCTTCATCGTATACGCGCATTTACTCAGCAACCCGTACTTTGGAAGTCTCGAGAAACGTGGAGTCTAGGCTGGCTTCGCCACGCTGGCACCGGAAGGCAGGGTCACCTGCCCGGCGTCCGTGCACGGAGCTGGACCGCATTGCTTTACGTGGTCACGATTTGTAAAATACAGAGCAATGGCAACAGCAAAAACAAGTGTTAAGTTATCGACTCTGTGATTCTGAGCACGGCTCCAACGGCTGCGTACGGGCCCCGAACCTTTTCTTTCGTATTTGAAACTCACTGTTTTTTTTCACGTATACTCTTGATCTCTACTGGTGAGATGGCGGACTGAAAATCTGACAGACTAGACAAAAATTTACGTAATAAAATAAAGCTATGATCTGCCTTTCGAATGGCCACACGTGGCTGAAACAGTTGTAGAGAATCGAGCGTAGCTCTGGGCGCCCGCTCACCTGTCCGCTGTGTTCACATTTTTGTCTGCGTTTCTCCTTCCTCCGCTGGCCTCGTCGCGCCTCCGGCAGGTGGCCGGCCGAGGTCCTGGGACTCCTGATACTCGACGATTCCGTATGCCGCCATGGTCAGGCACAGGACTCCCAGGAGGATGTAGAGTTTGACGCTGACACACAGGAACGCGCTGTACCCGAACGCGACGACGAAGCCCAGCGCTTCTCCAAGGCGGTAGTTGGCAAAGGCGGCCTCCTTGTCCTTCTCAAACAGGACGCCGTAAAGAACTGGCGGACAGACAGCACGGGTGTTATCGGGAGACCCCCGGTGAGGCTCGGTCCCTGGGACGCGCCCCCTCTGCCCCGCCCTCTCGGCAAAACCGGCAACTTTTTCGTTTAAAGACCAGAATGATTTTATGCGGCGGACTACGCAGCACGTGGTGACCTTCTCCGGCAGCGAAGAGTCACCGTGCCCGCGAGAACCAGACGTCACGGAACGTTAGCACGGGTGGCCGCGTGGGCAGCGCCCTCCAGGCCTCTGACCTGACCGGCCCGAGGTGACTTTCCTGTTCTCCCGGACCACCGTGTCCCCAGTGTCCTCCAGGCATGGGCATGGTCACGTCACACCTGCCACACCCCTCGCTGTCCGTCATCCGTCTGGCCTCTCGCAGACGGTGGACTCGCGGGGCAGGGCCTGTTTGCACCCGGCATGGTGACCCCAGCGCCCCCAGGGGTCAGCGGAAGTGCTGACGGTGACTTTACGAGGAAAGTAGGACACCAACAGGTAAAACACCAACAGGTCACCACGCCCGGTCAGAGACCAAAAGACTCTCTCAAAGTTTGGAGTGGAGAAGGGGAGGGGTGGTACGGAAAGCCACCTCAGGGTGACCCGGTCATAAACTCTGAGCCGGGCAGGTCAGGCTGGCAGGTGGCCCCAGGCCCGTCACTTATCTTTGCCTTAAGCCATTGTCCCTGTGCATCCGGTCCAGGCACCTTGGAAAGGCCTCTGGTCAGACCGCTCGGGGGAGCGGGGATCGTGTCAGGCGCCCTGCCGCCCCCACCCCGCTCTCTCCCGCCCCCGCGTGGTCACGTTCCTTACGTTCCCCCACAATTCCGCATGCAGAGAGGAAGCCCAAACTGCCGCCCTCCGGAGCATCGCGATCTCGCGCCCCGTCACACGTCACCGTGATAAACGTTCCCCACAGGTCCGGACGCGCTCGTGCGGACAAAGCGTCAGTAGCAGCACATCCACGCGCCGGGCCGTCCGGGCGGGCCGTGTGTCCTCTTCTGCCTCCCCGAAGGCCGCCTGGCGGGGACTCCAGGTCAAAGGGCCACGCGACCCCAGACAGCAGGGACAGGGGCAGAGGCACCAGCTTTGCATGGTGGTCAAGTGTGGCCACGGGCGTCTGTCCCCGCCGCAGTGGGACCCGGGTGCCCCACGGAGACGTTGCTCCTGGGCGCTGCCGTGGGGGGCTTCTCAGGGTTGCCCTCCTGCGGGGGCCTTGGGGTGAGCTGACATGGGGCTTCCCCACACTCTCGTTTCAGCTCCCACCCTGCCCTGCACTTGTCACCTTTCCTTCCCCCTGCGGGGGGGTGGGGGTGGGGGGAGAGGCCGGCTGGCCGGCGGCCAGCACGGGGATGGCGGGGGCAGCAAGGTCTCCTGCGAGTCGGCTGATAAATGTCCGTGCCTCTTGGCGTTGGCCGCTCACCTGCTCACCCACGTGAGAGACTCAGGAGGGCGAGGCCACCGGGGAGGCCACAAGGCGATGGAAGGTCTAAGATAAGATACGGTTTGAAACAGCACCTGTGCGTCTGGGCGGACGAGTCTGGTCTGAGCACTCAGGAGCTGGCGCCCTCCCTGTCCGAGGGTTCACAGAGGCCCTTCCAGAGGGAGGGGAGCGAAGAGAGCCCAGTGACCAAGTCTGGGGCGGTCAGCTTCTCGGATTGTTCCAGAGACCTCGTGTCTCTCTTTTGAGAGTGACTCTTGAAATTGGATCCCAAAATAAGACTCGAGGGGAAAACATCGTAGCTGAGCCCCTGGCTGAGCCACGGTTCACGTTTTGTGGCGAGCACCCGACTGCACCCTTGGCGGGTCCCAGGGCGAGGGCCGATGCGCTCAGTGTCACGACTATCACAGCTGTGTGGCAGCTCCAGGCCAACGGTTTTGGTCCATAAGTTCACGTCTCGGGGGATTTCAGGAGTAGAAGCTGGTGCTCCAAAGCCTCCCGAGCTTTCTCGTAAACTTAAACTTCTGGGGCCTCCAGAGCCTTCTGTGCTAAATGAAGAGCTTGACAGGCTCTGGTTCTGAAATTTGACCCCTGGTGGGGAGAGCCAGCTTTAGAAATGACCTCGGGACGTGGAGGGCAGAGGGAGCCCTCAGGACGGGAGGGCGGGGGCTGGAGGCTGGTGGGAAAGCTAGCTGGGCCTCTGGCTGCACAGCTGACGAGCATGGAGAGGACGCGCGGCCACCGGACGGGAGGCAGAGCCTGGCTCGTCCCTCCCCCGCGTGGCTCTGTCCAGAAGCGGTGGGATCAGAGCCGGCAGAAGGAGTATGCCAGGGGACCGCGACGTCGCCAACAGAGCTGCTTTTAAGGAAAGGCCCAGAAAAGACTCTGGGGGCATCCACTTGCCCCATCTGGGAACACGCACGAGGGACGTCAGGCCCGGCCCGGAGGAGGAGGTGGCGGGGCCCGTCACGACTGACCCCTGAACGTGGGAACCTCGATTGCTGGTCCAGCCTTAAACAAAGACATGCTCTTCAGGAAACTACTCGTGATCTGGTTCCCATTTTAGTACAGACGTCGAGAAAGCAACACATCCGCTGTGTCACATTCCAACGTTAACGGCGTGGTGGGCAGAGGAGAAAGACGCCGAAAACAAAAAGAACGTCCGCTAAGAACAGCACGTCAACACGTCACACTTCACGCGTGTACGGAGACTGAGCACGTAAATGCACGCGGCGCGCACGGCGGGAGCAGGTCTCGCTGGTGGAGAAAGATGTACAAGGCCGGTGTGGGGGACAGCGTGGGCCCGTGCCGCCGGGACAGACGCGGGGGCACCAGTGCAGGCACCCTGCTTAACTCGTACGCAGAGAGGCAGATGAGAAATAAGCACAGATGTGCATGCGTGTGTGTGCGCGTGTGCGTGTGTTCGTGCATGTGTGTGCACATGTGTGCACGTGCACGTGTGCATTCATGTGTGCACGTGTGCATGTGCGTGTGTGCATTCGTATGTGCATGTGTGCGTGCATGTGTGTGCGCATGTGTGTACATGCTTGTGCAGGTGTGCTTTCGTGTTCATGTGCGTGTGCGCGCGTGTGCAGGTGTGTTTTTGTGTCCATGTGTGTGTGTACATGTGCATGCATGTGCGTGTGTGCGCACGTTTGTATGCGTGCGTGCATGTGTTCGTGTGCGCGTGTGCATGAATGTGCACGTGTGCATGTGCGTGTGTGTGCATGCATGTGCGTGTGCGCATGTGCATGTGCGTGTGCGTGGATGCACGTGCGCGTGTGCATGTTCGTGCGTGCGTGTGCGTGTTTGTGTGCGTGCGTGTCGGTCCGCATATGCATCTCCTTTGTCCACTGGGAGGGCCTGGAAGTGCTGTCACCCCTGCAGCAAGGCCATACCCCACTCAGGTCTCGGGCTGAACCCGGGAGCTTTGGGGAAACGGCCGATTCTAGGATGGACCTGGAACATTTTGTAGTGTGAGAAAGTAAGGAAGTTCTAGAAAAATGGATGAGGAAGTCAGAAGGACCCTGGCACTGACGCGAAAGGTTCCCAGTGGCCGAGGCTGGAGGACCGGGCAGTGGAACACAGGCGCGGGGCTGGCCGTGACCGGGTCCCGGGAGCACAGGCGCGGGGTTGGCCGTGACTGAGGCCAGGCGGACACTGGCCCCTGTGTCCGGCGTGGGCGAGTCACCTGAGGGAGTGGGGGAGGGACGAAGGGTCCCCGTGGAAGAACTGCACGTGATTCGCGCACACGCCGCCTCCAGGTGACCCGTCGCCTCCGCTTGCTCGCTGGCAGGACGCGTGACGGGAAAGGGAGAGGCGAGCTCCCAGCAGATGCCAGGTCGACCGGCGCCTGAGGTTCCCGCCATCGGCGGTCAATCATGTGCTGTCCGGTGGCACTTCACCCTGGGACACCCTCCCCAAACCCACAACCCCGGCCCAGTCATGAGGACACATCAGATGAACCCGAATTAACGAGCAATCTCCAAACTGCCCGGCCACACTCTTCAAAAGTATCAAGGTCCCGAGAAACACCGAGAAACCGCCACAGGCAGGACCAAGGAGACGTGACTGCGAGATGCAACGTGGTGCCGGGGTCGGGTCCTGGGAACAGAGGGGCAGCCGCAGGGAAAGCGGAGAAATCCAGATAAGGCCTGAGGTCGGTTAGGTCACAAACCCACGTCCGTTTCTTAGTTTTGACAGACGTACCAGGCTTTACAAGACATTGGCATCGGGGGAGGCTGAGTGGACGGCAGACGGGAACTCTCTGAGCTGGCTTTACAACCTTTCTGTAAATGTGGAATTATTCCAAAACACAAAGTGTGTTTAAAAAGCAGGAAAGCCTGCCCGCAGCCTGACCTGTCTGCCTCGTCTTCCAGGGCGACGCCGGATGCCGACCGCTGTCCTCGGGTGAGGGGACGCAGATGAGCCGCGAGGCAGTCCTGTCTGGTTAGAAAATGCGGCTTGTGTGAGCTGGGCGCACGTGCCCGCAAGTCCGGTTTTCTGAGTTTATCAAACTGGAAACAGCCCTTGGCAGCTGACAGGGCGCCGCAGTATTTTTAGACCAGACATCCTGAATCTTAAGTGCGGTGCATTGGCGTGTAAGGGTTGCTATGGCAACGCCCCGTCTTTCTTGACCTGTTGAGACCCATAAACAGATAGGAGTCCCTGCTGCGCCAAGGCCAAGGCCGGAGGACCCCTGGAGCCCGGGCACGCCCAGCGGGAGTCGCACAGTCCCGGCCCTGGAGGAGGGGCTCGGGCCTCCCCAGTCCCTCCTGCTTCTGGGTGGAACGTGATGATTAGTGTTCCCACCGAGACGGGCTGACGGTGACCACGGGAAAGGGGCTTAAACTGCGCTGCAGTGTATTCAGCCTCATCCGCCAGGAGAGTGCGTGGCCCACGCATTTTCTAAAGCGAGAGACACTTTCAGGGAGACCAGGACTCGAAATCCAGTTTGCTGTGGACAGAGAAGCAGGAAGGAGAGAGTGGCTCTTGGGAGGTGGCGAAAGCTGCCGAAGTGTCCCGTCCGGAGCTGCCGAGGGGTGCAGAGGTGCGGGCGGCGGGGAGCCGGGTCCAGTCAGCACCGCGGGCCGGGACGCGGGCCGGCGCACACTGCGAGCGGAATTCTCGGATGTGTGACGACAGTTTTACCCAGCGATTGATCTTTCCTCGGAAAAAAACTACCTTTTATCTGTACGAAAAGACAGAAATCATCCTTCTTAAGTGAGCGCCCCCTCGTCTCGGGAGCCTTTCCACGTGGTCCACGGGCCCTCACGTCGCGTGGCACTGTCTTGACAGAGGCTCATGTCAGCAGCATTGGGGGAGCCAAGGCGACGCCTCCCACGTCTCGGGGGAAGAAAACCAAACGTCTTCATCCCGACCGTTTGAAACGTCCAGAGAGTTATCGTGAGGAGTGTCGCGTGGCTTCCGACAGCAGCCCTTACCTGGCTTCGTGTGTGGCCCTTTCAGAGTGGACGCGGAGGCCTGGGCCACCGTCTCAGGAGGCGGGCTGGCACGTGCGTGTGGAGTCCCCTGAAGGCCAGCTCCCGCAGGCGGGGGGCCGGCCACTGGCTTGTCATTCGGGATGGCAGGGGCCGCAGTGCGCCCCCGTGGCTCTCCTGCCCCGGATCGCTTCTCCTGGTAGCGGCGGTGCGGCCAGCCGGGAGCCTAAGCCACTCCCTCCCAGGTCTCAACCTCGAGCCAAACACAGCAGATGACAGCGCGGAGCCACACACGCTTGTCACCTGGTTCAGAACGTCATGAAAGCCACCTGCATTACCGAGCCAGTGGAAACGATTGTGAAACCCAAACCTTTAAAATCTGACAGCATCGGCTTTGTTCGAAGGTGTTTTTTCAGCTGCTCCGAGCGGGCACCGGTGCAGACGTCGTGAGGAAGGGCGTGTGCACCGCCACGTCTGCCGCAGGGGCGGCCGGGCCCCCCGACCCTGAGAACGCGGGCTGGTGGCTTGTTTGTGCTTGGCCTGGCCCAGCTTCTGTCCCCAGGTGTCCCCCAGATAAGGGCTGAATGGCTACGGGGAAGAGGCTCCTTTCCTGGCAAACCCAGCTCTGAGCCCGGGAGTCCTGCCAGCCCGATTGCCAAGTGCACAGAGGGCGGCCTCCTGGGGCCTCTGACCCCCCCACCTCCCACGCTGGGCCATATGTGGGTCTGTGGGAACGCAGGGCCAAGGGTCCCCACCCTGCGCCCTCGTCCCTGTCATTTTAAAGCCCTGCGGTGACCCGTCCTCCATGTGGTGGCACTCACAGTCTCTGCTTCCTTCCTCTCCCCTGGGGGCCTCACCCCGAAACCCTCTGCGCTACAGCTCACCTCATGGCAGAAAACAGGACCCGCCAAAGGTGCTGACACTCTGGTCACACAGGTGACACTGACTTCCACGCCGCCGCCCTGCTCCGCGTCCCACAAGGACTCTGGGTCTCGTGCCCGCCCCTCCTCCTGGCCCTGACCACCCGGTCAGCCAAAGGTGCTGACACTCTGGTCACACAGGGGACACTGACTTCCACGCCAGCCGCCCTGCTCCGCGTCCCACAGGGACTCTGGGTCTTGTGCCCGCCCCTCCTCCTGGCCCTGACCACCCGGTCCATCCACGACCAGCTCCTGCTGCCCTGCACGGCGTCGGGGACGGTAGCCTCCCTCCCACACTGTCCCCCCAGCTTGGCCGAGAGCTCGCGCTCCGCGGGGCGCCCCCTCCACGCTCGCCGCAGAGGTCACCCCACCCTCCAGCATTGCACTCTGATGCCACCAGGCCCTTCTCCCCTGCGTCCCTGTCACCATCCTCCCATGTGGCGTCTCGTCCCGCGAGACACCGATCACCCACGTCAAGCCTGCTGTCCCACGGCCCTCCTCGTCTCTGCTTTGTTGGGCGAGGCCGCTGTCACTGTCCTGGGTGTGGCAGCTGTCCCAAGCCTCAGACCCACCCTCCCTCTGCGCTCCCGTCCCCACGGCTGCGGCTTGAGCTGAAGCTGGACCTCGGGCCCCACACCCAGCTCTACCCTCACGGCTGGACCTCTGCAGGTGACCTCGCTTCTCTGCTCCGACCTGTGGCTGTCAGGTTCGGGCAGGACCAGTGACCCCGGTGGGGCCACGTGAGCAAGCGCCTCTCCTGACGGCTGCACGATCGCGTGTGTCCGGGGTGCGCTTTCTGCCCTGCTTCCCGCTGGCTCCCCGCGGGCCTGCTTCAGCTGCCCCTGTCACCGTGTCACCGCACGGCAAACCCCCTTGGCTGCTTCCGCCAGGCGGGCCGGCCAGCCTCTCCACCTCAGCCCTCACCACTCCCCATCTGCTGTGGCAGGGGTGTCCCTGTCCCCAACTTCACATGCTAAACCTGCCCCCAGCGTAGAGTGTTGGGGGGCTCTGAGTGGTGATGAGGTTGTGCGGGTGGAGCCCCATGCTGGGATCGGGGCCCCAGAGACGCCCCCGCCTCACACCCTCTGCCACATGAGGGCACGGCGAGAGGACCCCGTCCGAACCAGGCGGCCAGCCCTCAGCAGAGCCGGAGTCCGCAGCGCCCGATCGCGGACATCCAGCCTCAGAACCGCGAGACGTCGTAACGTCTTCATCCACAAGCTGCTGTCTGCGTGTGTCATTGCAGCGTCCAGGACAGCCAACTTCCCCTAAGCCCAGGCCTCGTCCCCTGGGCCACCGCGGCCAGGGCCTGGCTTGGGAGTGACCTCCCCTCCCGCCCGACTTGGCTCTCCTAGAGTGGTGACACCCCGTGACCATACGCCTCTCTCCTGCCGAAGTTGCCTGTCTACCCCTTCACCCATCGAGAGCCCCAGGGCCTGTGGCCGGTGCCCGGCTTGTGGGTGCAGGGAGCACCCCACTGCCTGGACAGGCCCCCCGGGTGGAAGCCACGAGGGCCTGACATTCTGAGGGCGGGACACGGCGGTCTTCCCGCCCGCATCATGGCTCTGATAAGTGCTGGGAGAAGACGCCTCGAGCCCAGGATGAAGCCGGAGCCCCTGCCCTCTGGCCCCGGCCCCACGAGGACATTCTGAGGGCGGGACGCGGTGGTCTTCCCGCCCGCATCACGGCTCTGATAAGTGCTGGGAGAAGACGCTTCGAACCCAGGATGAAATGAAGGCCCCTGCCCTCTGGCCCCCGGCCCCCTCTTCCCCTGGAGCAGGGCGTGCGGCTCCCAGGCTGGCAGGGCCTCGCCCACGGTGTCCCCCACGGCTGTCCAGACGGGGGGCTCTGAGCAGCGAACGGCTCTGTGCTGGACACTCACCGTTGTTCTGTGTCTGCCAGACAGCGTCAGC
>NW_006438073.1:9450687-9454974 GCF_000325575.1 Pteropus alecto
AGCTGTGGGGGAACCCTCCGTACCCACCGCTCAATTTCGTTATGGACCTAAAACTGCCCTAAAAAATTAAAGTCTCAAAAAACGAGAAGATGATGGAAACCACACGACAGAATCTCAGCAGAGGACGAGACGGAGCTTCTGCACGGAGCACGAGGACACGCGTGTCCCCAGGCAGCGCCAGGGCCCTGGCTAGGAGGCCCACGGCACACGAGGGCAGGGCAGTGGCCGAGGCACACGAGGGCGGCCGACGACAAGTCCGATGGGAGGGCCGTGTCCGAACACCAAGCGGGAGTGTTGCTGTCTTGTCTTTGCTCTTCGGAGCTCTGGGACGCTCCGTCCAGGCTGTCCCAGGAGAAGGGGGCAGAGCAACCCCAGGACGCCCACGTGCCACGTGGGGTGGGGTGTGCCTGCGCAGAGAGATCTGTGCCGCGTCCGAAACGCCAGCCGGCGGGCGTCCCGCTCCTTCGCTGGCCGCCTCCTCATCTGGCCGCTCTATGCAGAAGGGAGAGGCGGGGGCACAGGGCAGGAACGTCTCCTTCCTGGACGAAGAGGCCGACCCTCGGAGAGACCTTGGCCTTGGCTCTCTCCAGCCCCCACATGGCCCGGTGTGTACCAAACGCTTTCTGGAAAAGGGAGTCTCAACACACTAATGTCCCCAGATGGAATGCCATCCCTTCTGTGGCATTCCAGAAGGTTCTTTAGGACAGCATACCACCTGGGCAGGGGAAGTAGAGACATGGAAACTTGGTGACAGGATACGAGGGAAGGTGACTGTGAGTTCTGACTGTGTCTGTCTAGGGGATAAGGGCCATTCTGCCTGCTCAGTGTTCCTGCACTGCCTGCCACCCCCAGAGAGGGCGCCCCCTATCCACAAAGCGGGCAGGCAGCGCCGGGGTCAGGGGCATTTAGGGGAGGAGGGTGGTCTGAGTGGGTGGGGGACAATGCCTGAGAGCCACGTCCATTTCTATGCGTGATGCATAGTTTAAAAGCGCGCGTGATAAGAAATGTCAGTGCTGTTCGTGGATTTCACGTGTTTCCCTATTTTTCAGTAAGGGTGTGGGGGAGATGCAGGTTAGCACCGCACAGGCAAATGTCACATGTGATGATCGGGAACAGCTTTGGTCCTCTGCCCTGGAGTCACGTCTCAAGCAAACAGTGTCCCCGTGATGTAGGACCGAGCTCGGGGAGCTGAAGGTCACCTGGCAGTTGAGATCTTGAACTGTAAACTCAATTATCCTCCGGTCGAGAAAGACCCAGCACAGCACCAGGAGCTCGGGCACGTAGCCTGTGACACCCCGTCGGCCCTTCAGTCACAACACAGGTTGGGGCAACAGAAACCCGTTCTCTGTGCAGCTTTTCACTCTTTTGTACCCACCGCGGCGTCGTCGCCCGCCAGGTCCTACCCCGGTGTCTCACCCGCCAGGTCCTACCCTGGTGTAGTCGCCCGCCAGAAAAGCCTGTTCGAATCCACTGTACATCGGCAGCAGAATGAGGAAACGCAGACGTTTGTCTCCAAACAGCTTGAAGGTCGACAGTAAAGTGGACCGAAAAGATGGAGATCGGTCCTCTGCTTCGCTTTTCTGCGGAACGTCTCTTACGGGTTCGAGAAACAGCGCTACCAGCAGAACCGCCAGGACCCCGCTTCCTGAAAGGCAGCCTGTTCGAATCCACTGTACATCGGCAGCAGAATGAGGAAACGCAGACGTTTGTCTCCAAACAGCTTGAAGGTCGACAGTAAAGTGGACCGAAAAGATGGAGATCGGTCCTCTGCTTCGCTTTTCTGCGGAACGTCTCTTACGGGTTCGAGAAACAGCGCTACCAGCAGAACCGCCAGGACCCCGCTTCCTGAAAGGCAAGGCATCGAGCTCGTGCCGGCTCCCTGGGTCCCGAAGCGCCGCGGGAGGACCTGGGGGGGGGGCGTCGAGGCACAGCCCGCGGCGGTGGTGCCAGCGCCTGGAGAAAAGACAAGCGCTCGATGGTCGGAGACGCGAGAATCCCCGAGGGGAAAGGCTGCGGCTGAAGCAAGGTGCGGGCTGCGCGTCTGCGGCCTCGGCGTCACCGCCCACAGGTCCCAGCGTCACCGACCGCGCGTCTCCCACGTCACCGTCACCGACTGTGCGTCTCCCACGTCACCGACCGCGCGTCTCCCACGTCACCGTCACCGACCGCGCGTCTCCCGCGTCACCGTCACCGACTGCGCATCTCCCGTGTCGCCGTCACCGGTTGTGGGAGGGAGGCCGCGAAGACATTATTTCCACGCGCAACAAAGACATCTAAGGATCAAGGAAGACGTACTGGCTTGTGGGGCAGGAGAGCTGGGCGCAGGGACGGCGGCGACAGGGACTGTCCCTTTTTCAAAGTTTCTGTTTCGAGCCCGCGAAAGGGCTATTTACATGCACACACACGAGTAAGGAAGGAAGAAAGCGGTCCACTTCCCCCGTGAGGAGACGCCCTGCACTTCCGTGACTCCAAAGTCACGACAAAATTTCCTTCCGCGTCCTGCAGCCTTCACGGAGCTACGCCTGCCCTGCCTCAGATCGAGGACTAACGTTTGTTTAGTCTGGTTTTTTCCTTACGTGAACACGTTTTCGTTCCCTCCCTGTCTCCCGTCTCTGCCATGTGCTTCCCTCTGGCAAACGTGTCGTCACACACAGGGCCGGGGAGTCGCGGGCTGGCTCAGCAGCAGCATGGCTGCCTTTTCCTCCTGCCTCGGATCTGAACCTTTCAGAGCAGATGTTCATCGCTTATTCCCAGCTCGGCCACAGCAGAGGTCTGTCATCCTTGAAAGCTGATTTGCATGACTATCTGTTTACTGTGTCACAGCCGATGGGTGCCTTTGGGCAGCCTGTGGTGTCCTTATGAAACCGTGACATTTAGAGAGTGAGCCTCTTCCGAGTCGTTTGCAGAAATGGTAGAAACAGCCCTCGCACGTGTCTCAGAAAACAGTGTCAACACGTTTCCACCCAGCGAAGCACCAGTTCACGTCTAAGCCTCGTTTCTGCAAACACAATCCCTCCCGATTCAGGGTACCTCGGCCGCAGAGCTCACGGCCACCCGTCCTTCGAGCCGGCGACCAGGCCGGGCGCCCCAGGCATTCTGATCACTAAGCCCTCCAAAGCCACCCCGTCAACCGACTGCATGTGGCCGCATGGCGAAGGCGTCTGTGTCCACTGACTGGCCACAGTCCCTTCTCCTCAGTCTCGCTCAGTGGGTTTCCATCACCCCACTAGGACCCAGTGCTCCCCCACCCTGGGACAGCGCCACACGGGAGCCTGTGTCAGGCGTGTCATGGGGACAGAAGCCACATGTTTACTGGGAAAAGCCCGTGTGCCCAGAGTTGCCCTGTGACCCAGAACCTTCTCAAAGGCCACGAGTTGGGACATTGCTGGTGTTGTACAACTGACATATTGCATCCTGGAGAGAACGGCTTTGCAGGAGCCCTCGTTATGCGGACGAAGCTCAGAAATCCTGGAAAATTACTCCGAGGAGATGGTGTTCTCTCTCCTTTAGTCCATGTTTTCCCTTGGCTTCTTTTTGTCTTTGTGGCAATGTGGCACAAAGGAAAGAGACACACGAGGGCCCGTGGGAAGCCAGGATGCCAACGACGAGGCTCTCCGTGGCACACACGCACACTGCGTGTTTCACGTGAACCGCGGACTTCAGCTGCCTCAGGCTGCTGGGTCCCCTGCTCTGCGTGTAACGTGCAACTGGGCCCAGAGGACACGCGGAAGGGGACTCGAGGACGCACGTGCTGGGGTGGCACGCAGAGCGCTTCACACAGAGCGTAACGGCGTAATGATGCCCCCTCCCACGGCCTCAGCTGTCCCTTGAGAGTGGGGTTAACTAACGAGTCCGGGGGCCAATCCTGTTCTCCACCTGCTTTCACAAATAAAGCTTTATTGGAACAGGCCGTGCTCACTCGTGTGCACGTCGTCCGTGTCTTCACGGCAAAGACAACACCGAATCGTTGCAACAGAAACCGCACGGGCCTCAAGCGTTAACATCTACCACCTGGCCCGTCACGGAAGAAGCTCGCCAGCCCCGCTCAGAGCTCCGCCGGTTGCCAGCGGGAGGGCCTGTGCTTGGGCCTGCACGGCTGGAAGTGACAGCCGAACGAGGACATGAGTGCCTCGTCTCTGCCGCGGATCCACCGGGTCCCGGGCTGTCTGCTGCATGAGGAAGATGGGGAGGGGCAAGGTTGAGAGGGCACAGGCCTGGTCCACTCCCGACCCCCTCGGCCCGCGGTGGGGCGCCGGGACCTGCCAGGAAGACACGCGGACAGCCCGG
>NW_006438073.1:9455233-9459642 GCF_000325575.1 Pteropus alecto
CTCTCAGTGGGCAGCAGTGGCCTCCTGGCGTCCGGCCTCTTCGCCGAGCCTCCCAGGAGCCTCCGTCACTCAGGACCGCCTCAGCCGCCCGCCCCTGCTGCTGCTGCTGCTGCCACCTGGGCGTCCCCGCATGCCCCACGGCCCGCTCCCTCCGCCGGCCCTTCCGCGTGGGTCGCCCGGGCTCCGGGCTGGTCCCACTACTCCCCGCGGCTTCTCCTTTCTCTCCCTGAGAACTTCGTCAGCTCCTGAGATTTCAGCCACCACCTAAAAAGGTGCCGCCACCTGCTCACCTGCTCCCGTCTCCGGCCCGAGCCCCACACCGTGCTTCTGACCGCTCAGGGGCCACCAGCACGCCCGGCTGGACGGGTCCCAGACGGCACACCCGGGGTTGTTTGGCCGTCCCCTCCCACACCCCGCGTCCAGGCCGTGGGTAAGCCCTCTCGGTCTCTGCTCTGAACCCCCGGGTCTCCCCTCTGCACCGTCCATAGTCTCCCGCAGATAGCCGCTCTCGCCCAGCTGGCTTCTCTGCCCGCCGTCTGGCCGCGCCTCCACGCCATGTCCAGGACTCCGGGACAGTGCCAGGGCCTTCGTGACGGGCCACAACCAGCCACCCCAGCTCTGGTCACGACGGGCCACAGCTGGCCACCCAGCTCTGGCTTCTCTGTCCCTGCCCACACTCGTCCTCCAGCCACACGGGCCCCTGGCTGGCCGCTCCACCTGCTGTTCCCCCTCACGCCCCTTCTCTGCCCATCCTTCAAGCCGAGGCTCGGCTGCCACCTCCTCACCATTGTGGCCCTAAAACCCAGCTCCCAAGAAGAGGTGACCTCGGGCCAGCTGGAAACTCTATTCAAGACACTGCAGCACCAGATGCTGGCGAGTGGGTGCGTGCACCTGTCTCCTGTGTGGGACTCGAAGCTGAAGGCGAGGTTCTATCTCACCGGGTCCTGGGCCACAGAAGTCTCGCCTATACCTGGCACACACTCGTGCTCACTTGCTTGGTCACCATCAAGTGGCTGTTTTCAAGGGCTCGCTCAGCGCCTTGGGTTTGGAAGTGACTTTGAGAGGGACCCGAGTCTCACCTTGGAGACACTGACAGTACACGTGGCCTCCCTAACCTCTGGCCCAGTAGAATGCTGGACCTGGTCCCACCAAATCGACGTGTGCTAGACCCTCGATCCTTAAGAAGGAAACATAGCAAGATCTCCATGAATTCCAAATTCAAGAATGACAAAAAATAGATTTAAATTCCCTTCCAAATGGTAAAAACGAGCAAACAGAAACTTTCAAGTACCCCCTTCAGAGGCCCGTTAGCAGACCAGCAACACAAACACTTCCCGTCCGGGTGAGCTTCTGGAGATAAGCTTCATCCTGCCCTTAGCTCTAGGGCCACCTTTCATGAGCTCCCCGAGTCTGCAAGCCCCGGCCACGTCGTGGCCAGTGACCGAGGGGCCCGGGGCCTCGCTGACCACAAGTGACGGGTGTAGAGAGCCCCAGGCCCACCTGCTCCAATACATTCCTCAGAAAAGGACAATGATTTATCAAGATTTGAGATTTCCAGGGTCGCTTGGACATAGTTGAATTACAAGTAGCCACCGGTGCTCCCTCCACTGCCCTCCGATATGGCGTCCATCAGCCCCGCGAGGCCATGGTGGCCATCATGACCTGGCCAACAGGATTTACAACTGAGATAATTCACATTTAAGAACATGTGGCTAACGGCTACCGTATCGGACCGTGCGGAGTTGAGCCACAGGAAGCGGTCGGTCGGCCCCGGTCAGCTAGCTGTGTTTAATTTCGTGTGAAAATCCCCGAGTGTGAGCACACCGCAGAGACTCCAGACGCAGGGAGACGTCCTCCTTCGGGAGATGGACTTCCCCGACACAGGAGGGACTAGGGTTTTGCTTTCTGCGGACTCTGCCCGGCACCTTGGGCCCGTACCTGTGTAGATGCCCAGCAGGGTGTAGATCAGCTTCTGGGGGACGCGCTGGGTGCTGTTGGTGGGCGCCTTGGCCATCAGGCAGTCCCTGGCCCCACAGGACAGGAGCTGCTGCTCGGGGATGGGCTCTGTGAGGTGGAGGACACGGGCGGAATGAGAGGCGGGAACCAGCTGGTCTGGGACGTGAGGGACGGCGTGCCCAGCAAGAAGGGGCATGGACACGTGTGCCCGGGGCTGGCGTCACGGTAACTCCGCGTCACCAAACGCGGCTTGTTTGACCAAGTGCGTCAAAATACGCTCCCCCTCCCCCTGGGGCACATGTGCGTATTCTAGAGTCTAAGACACTCTGGACAAACGCACAGTAAATGCTGGTTTCTTGTTAGATTACCTCCCTGGCATGAATGAAAATTCTCAGCTTTTTAAAATGAATCAAGAATAAACATAGCGGGAAGAACGGGTGTCGGGGTGGCCGGTTCCCTTTAAGATTCATCTGTATACAGCTCCATAACTTCGGGCAAGTTATTTCGCACTCTTTCTAAACGTTAGTTTCCTTATCTGTCAACAGGACAAACTTTGAACTGTCACATCTTAGGAGAAAAGGGGAAGAAGGATGTTAATTACGGTTTCCCAGAGGCTCGCACACGGGACGGAGGGCGCAGGGCCAAGGAAGGGCTGGGCCTGTAACGGTCAGGAGACAGCACGAGGGTTCCCGAGACAGTGGAAGAGCTTTACGCCTCCGCTCCCGGTGTCAGCGCTCAGATGCCAAGGGGTTCGGGCATAAAGCAGGTACACGCCCTACACCCAGGTCGGGCAAAGACAGACGTGTTAAAACGTCAGTCATCACACGCTCAGTCGGGGAACGGGTGAACGGCCTCCTGCGTCACACGCAAAACGCTGGCCGAACCTGTTCTTAGACAATCAGCCTAGAGCACAGTGTCGACTCCCGGGCCCTGTTACCGTGAGTGGGCAGCTGGCCGAACACCAGCGACGAGATCAGGTTGCCCCACACGCCTGACGACTGGAATATGAGGAAGAAAATGCCGAAGTACCGGTTCACCACGTCCCTGGCGACTCTCCCCGCCTCCTCTGCCTGCACGTTCCCCATGAGCGTGAGGTAGGTGCCCTGGGCCGACCACAGCGGGGCTGCCCCGAGCCCCAGCAGGATGGAAGTGGGGATCAGCGTGTACCTGTGGGCGGAGGGGACAGGTAAGGCGCTCTGTCCCTGCCGCCCTTCCCTCTGCCTGGGGCGAAGAGAGCATCGTCGCGTTTACGGCTTCGTTAGGTTGATGGATTCACCGGCAGACTCAGATAAATGAGCAAAATCAGTGTCTTTTCTGGTTCAGCTCCATTTGCAAGAGCGAAATGCAGCACCAGGGAGCTGCCGTGGGCTGGGGTGACGAGGAAGATGGTGGTTTCTAGGTGTTTCTAACAGCATCTAAAAACGGCTGCTGGACCGATTGATTCCCGCCCTCCTCAGCGAGGACTTTGCATGAAAGCTCAATGGAAACAGGAAGAGGCCTGTGACGCCACGGTAGCCAGCACGTTGTGGGTGGCCACGGGCCGTCCCTCAGACAGGCTCTGGGCATCTTAGATTCACCCCCGTTACCAGGCAGAAAACACCGGGGTGCAGAGGGAGGAGGAGGTGGCCCAGCAGGGGGACGGAGCCCCGATACTGGCCTGCCCAGCCCCCCAGGGAGCCGGGGTGAGCGCGAAGCTCGGGCCGGCCGGTCCGTGTCTGAGCAGAACAGCTGGCCCTGAGCGAGGACCGGGCGCCGGGCGGGCCGTACCAGCTGGCGTAGAAGTTGCCCAGGGAGAAGGCCACGTAGCAGCTCATGGAGGCGACGATGGTCCACTTGCAGCCCAGCGTCCTGATGAGCAGGGGCGGGAGGAGCATGGAGGACAGGAGCACGGCGCCGTACAGGGTGCTGAGCACTGTCACCCCCAGGCCCTCCTCACTGTACAGGCTGCTCTGTGGGGACAAAGCACCCTGCTCAGTCGGCCGCCCCGGGAGCGCTCCGCTCCACTGCAGTGTCCCCGGGCGGCCTCTTCTCCCCGAAGGCCTGTGGGAGGAAGGGCTGGAAATGCTGAAGGAAGTGTCAGCTGTGACAGAGACCCCAGAGGGAAAGCAGACCCCACGGGACGCCCGCTCCACGGCGGGCAGAGGCTGCTGGGTGGTGACTGGCCCCAGGCCCCTGCCGGGGACACACCTCGTGGGCGTTGGGGGCAGCGCCTTGTGTCACTGCGCGCAAGGCTCATGGTCTCCCAATTTTTGTCCTTTTTCACTTGGGAGCCTAGCATCGTAGCTTGGTGTGAGGTGACCAGAAGGTCAAACAGGTAAGCAGATCCAGGTGGGCAAAGGAAACCACGGCGGGGGCGGAGGGGGAAGTGTGGCTTTGCCACGGAACATAAACCAGCGTCATGGTCTCTTCTTCACTTGTAAGAGGAGAGAAGGGCGAGGTGGAGGGGGAGGGAG
>NW_006438073.1:9459704-9481071 GCF_000325575.1 Pteropus alecto
GGAGGAGGGGGGGGTAACCAAATTTTAAAGGCAAATTTGTTTTCTGCCTGAACGACCGCGTTCCGACACCCGTGTTTGCCGTGTTGGGAGACCAGCCTGTGGAACACGCACGGGGATAAGCACCTGTGCACGGTGGCCCCAGTGAGGCCCGTTTGCATAAACGGGACAGTCGCTCAACTCATCCAACAGAAAGGTCCTTGAGCACTTGCTGGCAGAGCCTCTCTGTGTGGCTCTCGTGACACAAAAAGAAACTATGACAGCCACTGCCCTCCAGGAGAACCCGGTGACAGGAGCAGCAGGCGTCAGCAACACCAGCAGCCGTCAAGGCTGCGGGTCCGACATGGAAGGGAAGCTGCGGCCTGCCGCCCCTCAGAGGGCACCGAGGCCAGTCTGGCAGAGGCAGGAAGACTCTCTAGAAGGGGTGACGGCCACGTGAGGTCTGGGGGCTGAGGCGGTGACTGAGAAAGGGTGGGGTGTCCCCAAGGAGGACTTTGTCGGGGACGTTTGCCCAGGCCCCTTCCTGAGGCTTGGGCGCAGCGGCTCGGCCCCCTGCTGGGTGGACGTGAACAGCCGGCAGACCTGACCGCGACGGGGAGCCCGGAGTCCATCCCTGGAGACTGGATCAGGCCTTTACGCTCAGGGAGAACCGCAGACGAGTGTTAACTCAGACCGCGGCTCCAGGCCCAGGGATGCGGGGGAGCCGCGGCCAGGCTGAGATCTGGGATCGGGGGCCAGGAAGCCGAGAGGGCGGCAGCTGCTGCGGCTGCCGACGCGTGTCCGGTCCAGGGGCGCGCTCACGACCGGGCGGGAACCCTGGGTGCTTGCGGCCATCTTGGCCACCCCGTCGGGGCCTGAGAGCATGGCCAGCCCAATGGAAGCGGCAGGACAGGGCAGCAGCGGGCGGCTCCTCCAGCGTGGTCGGGGCGCAGTGGCTCGTGAAGTCACCTCCGTGTGCCTCACGCCCTTGGCTGGAGCCAGCGTGCCTGCTGGACGCGGCTGTCACAGATGAGTGACGCGCACACAGTCTGATCCGGGGCCGGCTGAGTGGCCGGGTCAGAGGGTGGGCGAGCGGGTGGGCAGGTGGTCCCTTGTCAGGGTCAGAGGCCCGGTCGTCACACAGCTCCTGTCCTCTGAGGGAGAAGGGACCACACCGATGACAGCGCTGTTACTACCCTCGAGTGCCAGGCAGGCTGGGGGACAAGGGTGTCAGGGTGCGGGCTGCCCGCAGTCCCCGAGCTGCCATCAGACACACGGCCACCCTGGCTGGAGCTGGGGCCCCTTCGTGGGGGGCTCTCCGGGGGGAGCCGTGACGGCAGAGCCCACGCCCTCCTTCCGGAGGACCCCTGCTTTCACCGCGAACTCCCGGCACCCCGGTGCCTCACAGCGGGGTCAGCGCTCGCCGGAGGAGGCAGTGCCCACGAGGCCGCGGGTGGAGCAGTGGGCAGGGGACCGACGCCGCCACGCGCCCGGCCGCTGCGGGCGTAACCGGACAGAGGACCCAACGGGGCCCACGGGGACGGGCTCTCAGATGTCGAGGCTGACCCTGAGCCTTCGCGCCTGCTGCAGGCCCGAGTTTGCATCGCAGTGGCGAGGACACCAGGCCCGGCCTCTCCCCCTGTCCTGATCCCTTGGCACCGGGCCCCCTGCTGTGCTTTTCTGGGCCAGTGCTCTGCACAGGGAGGTGACTGCTCCTCGTCCCTCACCGACAAACCACGCAAGAGCACACCCACGTGTCACCAGATGCTCTCAGGATGTTTCATCCTGTAGTGGCCCCCAGGCCACAGGGCGGAAAGCACCAGGGGCCGACCACACGTCATGTCTTCTTCCCGACTGTCCTTGGGGTCCCGGAAGTTTTATTCACGGTTACAGATCAGGCTTAAAACGCGCCTGCCTGGGGTCGGTGTAGGACATCAAGTCCCAGGCCTGCGCCCACTGCCTTTAGAGAGACCCAGGCCAGCCGAGCACAGAGACTTGGTCCCTGCTCATGGTTTTGCCTAAAGCAGCCGAAGAATGTATGCAGCTGATAAATTCCCCTGCTGCCCCAACCCAAAGCCGGAGGCCGAAGCCAAAGAATTCAGTGATTCTTCCCTTGTCCCGAGGCAACGCTTATCTTATCAGATCACCAGCCCAGGACCTGCTCTCTGGGTCCAAAGGTCACAGTCACTGGGATGGGAGTGGGGCCTGAGCACCGGGACGGGGTGTCAAAGCCACCGCTCACTGGGGAGGGGGGGTGGGGGATTGGGAGGACACGGGCTGCACAGCGAGAAACCCCGTTCCTGCTCGGAGGCCAGGGCGGGGGGGGGGGCGGGGCGCACGCACCTGCAGGCTCTGCAGGCCTCCATAGGCCAGGTGGGGGGTGGGCGGGGCGCACGCACCTGCAGGCTCTGCAGGCCTCCGTAGGCCGTGAAGAGGAGCAGGAAGCCCAGGGACACCACGAGCACGTTCCTCAGCGTCCTCTCCATCGCCGACCGTCAGGGGACACGCGGCTCCCGGCTCCCTGCAAGACGGCGGCCGGGCCCAGGGGTCAGTGTGCCAGGGAACTCTCTCCCCCCCGAGTGACAGGTGTCACCCGCCCTGTCACCGACACCTCGGAGCGGCACGGCACTGTCTAAGTTCGCTGCGGTGGGTGGTAACCAGCGCCCAGCAGGGCAAAAGCTTAGGCCTCTCGTCAGCTCGTGGCGCCTGTGCTTCCCGGTTAACTCCTGCCGCCTGTGGTCCTTACAGTGCGGAGCTGGTGTCACATCAGGGGACGTAACTGTGCATTCTGTACTGTTATGCTTTGCACCATTATGTGTCTATAATGATACCTTCCGGATTAAGAGAAATCGTCAACGGCACAGAACGTGAAACGAACTTAGGTCTTAAAGAAGCACAAATGTCAGCTTCGAGACGGACACTTTGGCTTCTGAACAAAAGCTGACACGATCGCACGCACTGAGGGCCAGCGGGACGGGGTGGCTCGCACCGTCAGGGCCCGAGACCCACTCCCGGGTGGGTCGGAAGGGCGCAGAGGCCCTGCCTCTCGGGCCTGGCATTGTGCCCGGAGGACCCCCCCACACTGCCCCTGCCTCGGCCGCCAGGCGCGTGGCGAGGGCGACTGAGGAACCGAAGTTGTGACTGCATTTAATTTTCATGAATCACAATCTAAATTTAAAGAGCTCCGTGTGGCCAGCGGCTACTGTGCGTCGCCGGCCGGCCTGGAGTTTTCTAATAAGCAAGGAAAAGCGTCTGTTTTAGCCGATTGCTAGGAAAGCACGATGTTTGAAGACCGTTTCCAGACTCCGTGAAGTCAGTTACTCTTGTCTGGTCTGGGTCAGTAAGGCAAGCCGACAGCGCTGGCGTGTGTCCCACGTGGCGGGGACGCTGCTCAGGCAGGCAGGCCACCCCCTTCCAGAGCAGCTTACCTTATTCCAATGAAAACACGACTTTTAGGAAAATAATGCTTTTGAGTACTGACCAAGCACAGATTATCACGCATATACAGACAGGCGAGCGACATAGTCTGGGAGGAGGGGTGTTGACCACGAGGACACGTGACCTTTACAGGGTCAAACCCTCATCCCGTGGCTTCTTTGCTGGGCAGTCTCAGCCGGATCAGAAAACTCCCCAAACCTGTTTCCTCTTGAAAAAGGAGGGCGGCAAAAGTCCAATAATGCGAGGCCGATGGAACAGCCCTGCCGTGCAGCGATGACGCCACCGGCTAAGGTGACGTTTTAACTCCCCCGGGAAACGCCCATTGGAACAATATCAAAGGACACGTAACACATGGCATAATGTGGACTGGTCCATACCCATCTTGCTGTCGATGAACGAATCCTTTTTGTTTCCGGTGCGATTCAGTCCACTGCATTTCACTTCATTCAGTTCCAGCCTTTCTGCAACCACCCACCAATGACGCGGTTTCGATGCGAGGAGACCCTCCTGAGTGGCCTGGGGCTGGCCAGCTGGCTCTGGGGAGTGACCCGGCATCCGCGTTTGTGTCCCAAGGGCCTCCGGGCTGCACGAAGACACCCCGGGTCTGTTTCTGCCTGTGCAGGTCGGTCCCTCCCCTGTCCCGCCCCTGTCCCTCCCCTGTCCTTCCCCTGTCCCTCCCCTGTCCCTCCCCTGTCCCGCCCCTGCCCCCGCCCCCAGTCCCTCTTCCAGTCAGGAGTTAGTCACCGAAATAATCGCTTCAGCCTCCCTCCTGGTTCTGGATTTTTATTTATTTATTTTTAAGGTGTTTTTTTTTTTTTTTAAATTCCCATCCCCTACCCCCCTCCCTTTTGGCAACCATCAGCTTGTTCTCAGATCCAAGGGCCTGTTTTCCACTTCGGTTTGCTTATTCGTTTGTGTCGATGTTCAGACTCCGCATGAAGTGAGGTCATGTGGCATCTGTCTCTCTGGCTGACTCACTTCGCTGAGCACAGCGCCCTCTAGGTCCCCCCCACGTAGTCGCGCATGGTAAGATTTCGTTTTTTTCACAGCTGAGTAATGTTCCACTGCACACATGTGCCGCCTCGTCCTCGTCCAGCGTCTACCGCTGGACGCCCGGCTGCCCCCGCCTCTTGGCTGCTGTCCATAGCGCCGCGGTGAACCCGGGGTGCGGGTAGCCTTTCGAGTTAGTGTTTCTGCTCTCTTGGGAAAACCAGCTCCCCTCTTGAATAACGCGAACCCCTCTGAAGGGATTTTTAAGAGACAGATATTTGACAACCGGCCTCGGCTCTCTAGCGGGACAAAATGCTTCTTAAAAGAGATGGCCATCGGCCCCTGCCCCGTCCTCTTTCTACCCTACTGCGTGACAAGGTCCGGAGATGGGGACAGAGGCTTCGAGGAATGCATCGTCAAGAACGAGGACGTGGCATGTGTTTAGGGATAATTGGTTTCTTAGGAACAATCCTATTAATGGGGGAATTTAGGTAGCGCAAATTCTAGTAAGTGTAAACGCTGTACAAGTGGATTTCCTCAAAATTGGCTCTGAGGAAAACATAGTAAATTCCCCGCGTATGGAATCAGCTCCAGTCACCCTGACGTAAACCCTTTATTTGAACAATTATTAAGGGAAATTCCTTTTGACGCGCCTCTTAAAGATATTACGAATAAATTATAACAAGCTGAATTACTAGAACCAGTTTATACTCCTGTTCCCACGCAGTTAGTAGAAAAATTAGTAAAGGATAAGAAATTTACTCATAAGCCTGTGCCTACTATGGAAGGGCCTCCTTTTGTGGCCTACTAGATAAATGGAAAACTCTGGTATCCACCTAGAGGGGCTAATAGTATGAAAAGATTACCTGATCTTCCTTTGCCTTATACAGGAGCTTATAATAAAGATAGTATACATATAGTGAATAAAGATAGAATTCATGTGCCTTATTGTAGTTTAAGTTTCATAGAAAGGCTGGCTAGGTCAGGATCTCCTTAGTGCTTAAAAACAAAGGAACAGAAACTTAGCTTATGAAAGCAGCTTTGTAAAACTGATTTTTATAAATATTTTCCTCAATACGGCACCAAAGAAACTTTTGAACAGCTATGAGAAAGGTTCTGCTTGAACTTTAGATATGACATAAATCAAATAGCATTTAAAAGATTTCTTCAGGCAGAAAGAAGAACAATGTCTGCCCACAAGCCAATATTTGCTGTTATGAATACCTCTATCTATCACCTTTACTTAAGTCAAACTGTATCTTACGTAATAGATATAAGAATTAAAAGTTTAGATTGTTCCATCAGGTAGTTCTGTTCTAATGATTGAGAGAAAAATGTACTAGTTGATCATGAACATTAATAATAACATACTCTATAAGATTTTCTGCTTCGCCTAACCACAGAAATTTAACTCCCTGCTACCTTAACAACAAAGTATAATCAAATGCCAAAAGAGAAGGTATAAGTTGTACTCAAATCACAATAAAACGGAACAGCGTCACACCGCCTCTGAGTTGTGTAGTCGACTGTCTCCCGCGCCGACGCCTTGCCCACCTTCGGGGCCCCCTGGATCCTGTCGTGGCTGGACCGCGGCAGGCACCACACCCAAGGCCTTATCGTTTCAAGGACAGTTTTAGATGAGGTCACCAGTGCTCTCCTCATAACCGAACAGGCCCCGACTCAGAAACGTGTCCCCACTGACTCCCACATCTCTCCAGACACGTGCTGGGCGGGGACGGAGCGGGACACTCCGGACACGGACTCCTCTGCGTCTCGGCCCCGTCCACTCAGGGCAAACCTTGCGTGGCTGACGAGACGTGGGTGTAAACGCCTCATGTCACTGCCCCAAACACGCACAGATCCGTCCGAGGTCTCAGGACCACATCCTGGATGCTGGAGTGAGTGAAAAGATGGATTTTTCGAGAACCACAGGACGCTGAACAACGTGAGCGGTTTTCCAGGGCCATCTGGCTACCGCGCGTTCACCGAGGCCCGGGCGGTGTGAGCACTAGCCGCGGGGCCACACGTTCAGCCATGAACTTCCTGCTAAGAAGCGAGAGACTGCTCTTGTTTTAAGGGGAATCTCACCAACAGTTTTCTCTTAAAGAATTAATATTAAGCCAATTAATATTAATTTTCTTGACATTTAAATTGCACACTTTTGTTAATAAAAGCAGCGCCATATGTATTCAAATTCATCCTGTTCACTAGTTATACTTTCAACTACAAAGATGAAAACTGTATACAAAGGGACAGGAACAAATCATTGCCTAAGTTCGGAATAATTACATTTTGGAAATAAACGCGCTTGACGCCTTTTTTTTTTTTTTTTGCCCGTTGGCTCCCGGGCTGAGATGGCGGCTGTGACCATGCACCTGGAGAGGCGGGCCTGCCAAGTCGAGTGGGGTTTCTCCTGGACCCGGCGCCCCCTGGGCCGAGGCCCCGGGCGCGGAGCCGGGAGGAGGGCCGGTGTGTGGCCGAGGCCTTCCTCAGGCGACAGGCGACGCTCAACCGACGGGCCCAGGGGACGAGGCACTTTCGCCCTCACCGGCTCCTGCGTGGTGTCTGCCCTCCAAGCCTCCAGGCTCTGGGTGTCCCCGCCCTCCAGGTCCTGAGCCTCCCTTCGTACCTGGGCCGACTCTGCAGCCAGAACCTGCCATGGGAACCCGCCCGCGGCCTCTGACCGTCCTTCACTTGTCACCGCTTAGCAACGTGGAATGCGTCAGAGAAGATGCTCTTTACTCTCCACTCCCAGACTCAGAGGGGTGAGAGGCTCCTGGTGTAGGACACTTCTGCACGTGCATGCACGCAGACACACACACGGGCACACGGACACACACGGGCACACACGGACACACATGGGCACACACGGGCACACATGGACACACACGGGCACACACGGGCACACATAGGCACACAGGGACACACAAGGCACACACGGTGCACACACGGGCACACACGGGCACACACGGACACACACGGGCACACACGGGCACACATAGGCACACAGGGACACACAAGGCACACACGGTGCACACACGGGCACACACGGGCACACACGGACACACACGGGCACACACGGGCACACATAGGCACACAGGGACACACAAGGCACACACGGTGCACACACGGGCACACACGGGCACACACGGACACACACGGGCACACACGGGCACACATAGGCACACAGGGACACACAAGGCACACACGGTGCACACACGGGCACACACGGGCACACACGGACACACACGGGCACACACGGGCACACATAGGCACACAGGGACACACAAGGCACACACGGTGCACACACGGGCACACACGGGCACACACGGACACACACGGGCACACACGGGCACACATAGGCACACAGGGACACACAAGGCACACACGGTGCACACACGGGCACACACGGGCACACACGGACACACACGGGCACACACAGGCACACACGGGCACACATAGGCACACAGAGACAGACAAGGCACACACGGTGCACACACAGGCATACATGGACACACACAAGGCACACACAGGCACACATGGACACACACAAGGCACACACAGCGCACACCCCGGCAGGGCGGAGGAAGCGCACTCGGTCACACACAGCCACCGCTCCAGCTGCTCGCCCCGCAGTGCAGACTGGACAGAGACCGGGCGTCCAGCCCCGCAGCCCTCGGGCGTCCGGCGAGCCAGCGGGTCGGAGCCCGCAGCTCCGCCAGCGTCCTGCTGACCGCCACGTAGCTAGGGGACCTGGAAAGGCAATGTGGACAGCCGAGGACACACGGTCCCCAACACCCTGCTGAGGGCCAAAGGTGGAGACTGTGCCAAAATCTTCAGGTAGTTTTCAATTGACTATTTTGTGCACAGGCAAAGCCACTGTATTATAAAATTGCACTGGCGAACCTCCCAAGCGAATCGCGTGCCTTGGCTCCCACGACACACAGGTCCCCGCAAAATGTAAAATTTGCCCCCGCACTCAGTCACGCCATCCTCTCGATTTTACCTAGTTTCGCAGCCTCCTCCGTCCCAGGCGCAGACGTGGCCCTCGGCTTCCTAAATCTCGGCGCGTCGGGACACGGAGACTCCGTCCCGGTTTGCTGTTGCTTGCAAGGGACCAATAGGACACCGGGGAATCATTGCGAAAACCTGCTGGGCTTGAGCAAGTGGCCCAGCCTGTTTGTGGCCCGCAGCCCCTGGCGGCTGCCTCTCCGGACGCCTTCGCCCTGAGAAATGTTCCCTGGCGAGCCGCCGGGCCCGGGCCGGAGCTGGCGTGCTCGAGCGAGCGCTTTCGAAAGAGAAATCACTGCTTGGTTTTTGAATAAAAATAGTAGGAGCTCATTTTAAATCAAGAATCATACACACCCGTGGATGCGTAGGGATAGAAATGCGTGTACACGCACACACATGTGTGTACGCGCGTCTGCACACCTACACACCGTGCGTCTGGAAGTCCACTCAGCAAACCCTCTCTGGACGACGAGGCCTGTGGCAGGAAGGGGCCACGCTCACCCTCCCCTCGCGATGCGCCCGGATACTGTTTCCCCGTTTTTAGAAAGAACGTCCGCTTTAAAAAATACAGAGATTTTTAGAGGCGATATACTTTCATGAAGAAATTTTGTCATGCATGTTACACTACACGGATGACAAAACTCTACACGTTACACTAAAACTCCCACTTATTTTTAGGCATCTTATTTTCATCATGAAAGTTTTTTTCCCCTGAGTTTCCCGTCATTATTTTCCCGAGTTTCCCTCAGTCTCAGAGCTGGACGTCAGCGGCTTTCAGAGCAAGTGCCGGTCAGCGCACGGCGCGGGGCGCACAGCACCCGACGTGGCTAGCGCTGCAGCTGAGCCCGCCTCACTGTCCCGGCTCCGCACGCCCGCGCGGGCTCAGGCGCCACCCTCTGGGCACGGCGGCAATGCCACCGCGACGTCGTGACACTTGTCCCCGAGCTGGTTGCCACGGGACCAGCAGCCCTTGAGGTGTGGCCTATCCCTGGTGAGCTGAAAAGACACAAGGAGTTGTCTGGGCCGTCGGAGCTGGCCTGGCAGACGGCCGCGCAGACGCGGCGTCCAGCAAACGCCCCCAGGGGCCTGCTGTGCAGTGGCCGTAGAGGCCACGTGTGCTGACAGGAAGCAGGGCCCTCCTGCGACCCGGAATCGACAGCCGGGGTCGCCCTCGGAGGTGGCCGGCATGACTGCACGTGGCTCCCTGTCCCAAAGTCCCAGCTGCCCTCCCTCTGGGGGTGGACCACATACTCACTCATCCCACTCCGTGGACAAGCACCTCCTGGCCCTCTGTGACAGGGACGCGCAGTAGGACCAGAAGCCACGACGGCGGGAGCGAGGTGGGGGTGCTCTCTCCGGGGACGTGTTGTGGCGCGTGGCAGATTCCCGGCCCTTGCCCCCTCCCCGTCCCCAGGGGCTCTGAAGCTGTTTGAACAACTTCCCTCGCTGCCCGCCCCCCACCCACCCACAGGCCCTTCGTTTTCTGAGGGCCGGTGCCCTGACCACTTTCTCAGCAGCTGTTTGTGGAACGCCTGCTCGGCGTGTCCCCCGGGCTGGCGAGCCTCCAGGAGCCACCAACCCGGAGTCCACGGCAGAAAACGTCACAGGAAATCTTAAAAACGAATACGCAGACGAGTGTCGTCCTGAGCCGCAGCAGAAGGCGTGAGGGGTTGGACGTCCGTGCACGCCCCCGCGTCCCCCTGTCCCCTGCTGTCCCGCCTCTGACGGGCGACGCGCCCTGTGCTGTGCACTCAGCATTCAGTAAGTGGCCTTTGGGTTTGGTGGGACGTTCAGACTGTACCAACACAAGCGACGCCTGACTGTTAACATTCCCAGATGGCATGTGACATTCCCTGAGACCCTGGTGCTACAGAATCACTTCCTGAAGCCCTGGGGTCCGGAAGGGCCAGTTACCCTTGAAAGGTCGGGAAATGGCCGTATTTCCGGCCTCCTAGTTCTGACTGGTTCGGCTGCCGAGAGTTCTTTCGGGACTATATTCTTCCAACAACTGAGCAGTTGTACGCCCTCTGTTGTCATCGTCAGGGTCCTTGTCACCGCGTCTCTTATTCCGCAGACCTGCTGCTAAGGAATGATAAAGATGATGCGCATGTATGTCTATGCGCGTAAATGTGCATGTGCTTGAGCACATGTGTATGTGCATGACTGCGTACATGTGTGTTTATGTGTATGTGTGTGGTATGGGCATGTATGCCTGCAAGCCTGTGTGCGTGCAGGAGTGTGTATATGCATGCATGCCTGTGCATGTGTATATGTATATCCTATGTATGTGTGTGTGCGTGCATACCTGTGCATGTGCATGTGAGTGTGTGCATGCCTTGTGTGTATGTGCATGAGTATGTATGTGTGCATGCCTGTGCATGTGTGCATGCCTGTGTGTGCGTGAGCATGTCTGTGTGCATGCCTTATGTATATGCAGGAGCGCGTATGTGTGCATGTGTGCCTGTGTGTATGTGTGCACGCCTGTGCGTGTGTACATGCCTTGTGTGTGTGTGCAGGAGCGTGTATATGTGCATGTGTGCATGTGTGCATGCCTGTCTGTGCGTGTGTGTGTGACTGAGTGTGCGCATCTCTGTCTGAGAGCTGTTCCTCTCTAGCTGGTTAGCAATGAGCGGGTAGGCATACTTCCGTCCTGGGCTTGTCACACAAGCACTTCCCAGGTGTCCTCTGCACCTCTGTCTCCCCACCTCATGCCCCGTTATTTCCGTGTGTAGACCCACTCTCTGCCTGGGGTCTGGGCAGCATGGGGAGCCGTCCGCCCCACGGCCCTGGAACATTGTATGTTGTTTGTCACTGATGATGCTGAACTTTTCCTGAGCTCCTTGTCCCATATGAGAGCACAGTGTTGTTACGAAACCCCCACACCGTTGTCCGAGGTCTCCCCTCCCCCTCAGGAGGGGACTCACCACGAAGAGCCTCTCCCCGGGGGACACAGGCACAACCCCATCCACACTTCCCCGTGGCCCCGCAGACTTCCGCAGACCTGCTGCTAAGGAATGATAAAGATGATGCGCATGTATGTCTATGCGCGTAAATGTGCATGTGCTTGAGCACATGTGTATGTGCATGACTGCGTACATGTGTGTTTATGTGTATGTGTGTGGTATGGGCATGTATGCCTGCAAGCCTGTGTGCGTGCAGGAGTGTGTATATGCATGCATGCCTGTGCATGCATGTGTGCACGTGTATATGTATATCCTATGCATGCATGTGTGCATGTGTGCGCGTACTGTGCATGTGCATGTGTGTGAGTGTGTGCATGCCTGTGCATGTGTGCATGAGCATGTCTGTGTGCATGCCTTGTGTGTGTGTGCAGGAGTGTGCATGTGTGCATGTGTGCACGCCTGTGTGTGTATGTGTGACTGAGTGTGCGCATCTCTGTCTGAGAGCTGTTCCTCTCTAGCTGGTTAGCAATGAGCGGGTAGGCATACTTCCGTCCTGGGCTTGTCACACAAGCACTTCCCAGGTGTCCTCTGCACCTCTGTCTCCCCACCTCATGCACCGTCATTTCCGTGTGTAGACCCACCCTCTTGCCTAGGGTCCGGGCAGCATGGGGAGCCGTCCGCCCCACGGCCCTGGAACATTGTATGTTGTTTGTCACTGATGATGCTGAACTTTTCCTGAGCTCCTTGTCCCATATGAGAGCACAGTGTTGTTACGAAACCCCCACACCGTTGTCCGAGGTCTCCCCTCCTCCTCAGGAGGGGACTCACCATGAAGAGCCTCTCCCCAGGGGACACAGGCACAACCCCATCCACACTTCCCTGTGGCCCCGCAGACCTGCCGCAAGGCTGGTCTGGGTCTCACGGCAGACTGACTGCGCTCAGAGCCGCTAAACCAGCTGGACGTGGTGGGAGACCCTCCCCGAGCAGCTCTGCGCCTGAGACACTGGCTGGAGGCAGCTGCCCGCAGCTTGTCTGCACCCTACGGGAGCCTAAGGCCGCACCCCGCACCCCTGCCCTGCACATCTGGGCTCCCCGACCAGCGGCGAGGGCAGCCGCCGGCCTTTGACCTCACGCCTGCATTTATGTTTGAGTCTCACGGAAAGACTAGGACGCCTGTGAGTCCTTTCTCAGACTTTCAGTCACTTGGAAGCTGTCCCCTCCCGGGAGCGCGTAGGCCTTTCTGCCACCTGAGGGCTGAGACTCCTGTGTCCGCGGGGGGCTGTCGGGGGCTCCAGGGTCAGCACGCCCAGCCCTGTCTGCTTTACGTCTGGAATGAAGTCACACGCCTCACCTCGCCCTGCATGCCACGCACACTCAGTCCCGCTTCGGTCAGCGAGGGCTCTGAGGCCTTCTGATCCCGCAGGCCACAGGCTCCAGAGGACTGGGAGGGAGGGCTGGTGTCGCCTCCTGGGCTCCTTGGCGGGTGGCCACCTGCACAGCTGCGGGGGCTTCCGCTTCAGGAGCAGCCACTAGAGAGCAGGTGTGTCTGCCCGTTGGTCTCCGAAGCCGGACACGCAGAGCCGGGGCTGGAGCACAGATGGCCCGTGCTGGTGAGACCGAAGATGGGGTCACGTCCCCTCCGTCCCCACTGCAGTAAGGTCCGGGTTAAGGCCTATGGGTGGGACCCACCAGGACCGACCTCAACGAGACAAGTTACCTGACTCCGCCACTGCTGTGTGTCCCTAACAAGAAAACTCGCTTGTTAATTCTCTCTTTCAATCCCGCCCCTAAGCAAAGACCCCCTACTCTGGCACCCCAGAGCAAAGTTCTTAGGAGAGAAAGGAGCAGATCGGGACCAGCGTGCGTGGGACACCCACCTCCTGGGCAGGTCACCCGGGTGGGGTGGGGGTTCAGGACGTGCTAACCTGGCCGAGGAGTCCCTGTGACAGGGAGGAGATGCCTGGAGGAAGAGGATATGAGCCCTCAGGCCGGCGACGCCCAGGTGGCTTCCCCCGCAAGGGGACCTGCACAGAATGTGACCCCGGTCACGCAGCCTCCCCTTCTGAGGCCAGCAGGACGGCCTTCCCTTCCCGGGGGGCCCGCAGGGCTCTCTGTGGACACACGGTTCCACACCCCTGACCTTTCTTCGTTATCACTCATCTATGGGCCCTGAGAAATGTTTGCTTGGTGTTTTTAAACTCTGAAAACATAATATCAATTTACTTGCAATATGACCCTGACTCACAGCAAATAGTAATGTGAAAAATATTATGTTCCATTTGGCTTTAAATTCTCAGTGAGGGGGCATAGGCACTATTCCCATCGACTTTGGCGCGATCACACAGAACCGTCAATGTAACTCGGTACCGACCTTCGTCACAAGCCCCTTTTGTCCCCCATCTGAAGCCAGCCACATTCCCGTTTGCCCCACGTCCTGCTCCTCAGCACAGCTTTCTCACTGCCGATGACGCTGGGCAAACGTTTCCCGCACCTCGCTTCCACCAGCGAGGCCGCCTCACCTGCACCCCACCCCGCCTCACCTGCGCCCGCCCGCTGCTTCTCTCGTGTGGTCCTCTGGGTCCCCGTGCTCACGTCCCTGGGTTATTACTCACTCAGGGAGCACGTGTCTACCGGGTGCCAGTGGAGTGAAGGCGGAGCCGTGAGCCGTGGCTGGCCTGACACACCTGCCTCCACGTTTAGGGGGTCCAGGCAAATTAACAGGTATGTATATTGTGACATGCGAGGGACTGTGATGCGGGACGCAGAGGTGCTTTTGTGACAGCTAGGGGACGTGCAGAGGAAGGGGTTTCCCAGGTGGGTCCAAGCGGAAGCCTGAGGGGCGAGAGTAGAGGGGACGAATTCTCGGAGCAGAGGGGACGAATTCTCAGAGCAGAGGGGACGCTATCGAAACAGGCGAGATGTCGTGGTCCAGAGCGACTGGGGGAGGGGCGGCAGAGAGAGGAGGTGGGGATCAGAGGGGTCCCTTCAGACCAGAAAGGTGACTGGGGCTCGGCTGGCCCTTCCGGGGGTGAGGATTGTACCCCCAATACCCGCTCCGTCTCTGGCTCTATTTTATGTCTCTCTTAAGCCATATACGGACTTTAAAAAAAAAGTTCGTGAAATTAGTCTATATTTTTCTTCTGCCATTTTTAATTCAACAGAAATCTCGGTCATATTTTGACATGATGGAACGCCTCTTTCTGTGTGGCGCTGCGTGGGTGGCCCGCCAGGTGGAGGCGTCAGAATCTCCCCGATGGCTGGTCCTCTTGCCACATAAACTGCTTTACAGTGTGTTGCCGTTCTAAACGAAACCATGGCAAATGCACCTCATTTGTTTCTGGATTCCTGGGCAGATATCTGGAGAAGAAATCTATAGGACCAAATTCGACCTTAATTAATTTTCCTCTAAAAGGCTGCACCCATGCAGGCGCCGTGTGGCCCCCGAGCTCACACGCTACGTCGGCAGCCGTCTTAATCTTGCATGGTGCTGGCTGAAGGGGGGCATCTAGCTGTTTCACTGGGCGTTTCTGTGATTGCGAGTGAGACTGGGCGTCATTCTTACGTTCGCGAGTCGTTTGCGCTTCCTCTCCTATCAACTGGCCTTCCATATCCTTGCTCTGTTCTTTACTGCCTTTCTTATTAATTTCCTCATGTCCGTGCGTTGCGTGTTAGGGAGCCGGCCCCCGCAGGGCACACAGACAGCTTCAGAGCCCCTCTTCTCTTCCAGCCCGATGGGCCCCTGCCCCGTGTCCCTGTTCGTGGGCGAAGCACGGGCGTCTTGGCCACTTTGCCCGCACCGGTGCCTCTGGACGTTCCCGCCCTGCCTTCTTCACCGGGCTAACTCTGCTTCTCTCAGAGACCCCACTCTGCGGTCGCTTCCTTCAGAAGTCGTTCCTTGGAGCCCTTCAGTCTTGGAGAGGTCCCCTCCCCCACTGCCATTTCCACAGCGCGAACTGACCCCAAGGACAACCCATCACAGACAGCCGACGGGGCTTTGAGCAGGAGCCGGCTGCTGCCTTTCCTGGGGGCGAGCCGGCCGGGCTCCTGCTGTCGGACGCTGCCGGCCGCTTCGGTGCTCCCTGCCCAGTCTGAATCCATTTTTGCTCAGACAAACTCTCGAAAAGTTTGCGGTGACTCGGTGTATCCCGCAGCAGCATCTTCCCCACGCCCCGTCCAGCTCTGCAGCTCTGGCAGATGCGCGATAACTTGGGAAGGACGGAATGAATTTTTATTGATCTTATACATTCCCCAGTTATGTCGGGCAAAGGAGCTTACGTTTTACTGAGTCTGTTGTGAACGTGTTTCCAACCACCCAAGGGAAGCAGGGCAGGTCCTGACTTTTCATCCCTCTTTCATAAGAATGACACCTGGCCGGGGCAGTAGGACCCGGGTGATGGAGGGAGGAAAAAATAAAATCTCCTTCACTCCTCTAAGTTCTCAGCTGGGAAGCACGTGACAAAAGACAGATTTACGAGAGAACAAGTAGAAGTTGATTAACACGCATACATTGGAGACACCCAGGAAAAAATGAGTAACCCCGCCAGTCATTCTTTCATAAGAATGACACCTCGTTGGGGCAGTAGGACCCGGGTGATGGAGGGAGGAAAAAATAAAATCTCCTTCACTCCTCTAAGTTCTCAGCTGGGAAGCACGTGACAAAAGACAGATTTACGAGAGAACAAGTAGAAGTTGATTAACACGCATACATTGGAGACACCCAGGAAAAAATGAGTAACCCCGCCAGACGGCTCAGAGCTCAGGCCTAAACTCCACCTTCAGCTGAAGACCAGAGGAGGAAGGGCGTGGCGGGGTCAGCTCTGGGGGTGACCGGAAGCCACAGGAAACAGGGTAGGCCGTTACGCAGGTTTAGGCCCGTGCCTGCCCCACCCACGGTCCCCCGAGTTAGTGGCCCTCTCTTCCTGGTGCGGCGGAGACACCCCTACAAACGACGGCCTCCTGACACGGGTCAGCATCCCTCCCGCGTCTGCCGCTTCTCAAAACCACCGGCCCCTCGTAACTCTGACGCGGAGGCGTCCTGTGGGGCAGCGCGTTCTGCCACCGTGCAGGGAAGCTTCTAGCCCCTGCCTCCCACGCTCCTCACGCCTCCCCCCTGTGCCTCTGGCAGCGTCGCCCCCGGCGCCCGGACCCGTGGCCCCTGCAAGCTCCAGCTCCAGCCCCTGTGGAATTGCTCGCTTCAGCGTGAGAAAGGGAGGAGGAGAGGTGGCATGGTGTCCTGCGAACGCGTCTGCACACGCAGGGACGGGAGTGAACGGCACCCCCCGGAAGCGGGGGCTGCGAGGAGGGGTGCGGGGACCCCGTCTCCGGGACGTGACGGTGAAGGAGGCCGGGCCGGGCCCCCAGAGCAGAGGCCTCACCGCGTCCCCGGCTTCACTTTCCCTCGTCCTGTACCTTAACGATAGGTCGTCCCCAGCGGCTCGGAACAGCCCCTGCTGCGGAAAGCTGCCCTGAAACTTATGATGGACACCTCTACGCTACTGACCGTGGTCCTCTCGGGCTAGCCTGCCTTCCAGACACCTCCCGTCTCTGTTCTGGCCACGCTGCCAGAGGGACACTCCGTGAAGCAGGACAGACCCCTCCGGAACTGTCACGGAGGCCCTGGAATAATGTCCAAACGTCCCCTTAAATACCCTGCGCCGGATGGAGAAGGCAAGGCAGTTCTGAAGGCATCGCCCGCGGCCCCCTCAGAGTGCCGATGCGCTGACCGTGGACGCTGACCGTGAACGCTGACCTTACCGTGAACAGTGACCGTGGACGCTGACCTTACCGTGAACAGTGACCGTGGACGCACTTATGATGGACACCTCTACACTACTGACCGCGGTCCTCTCGGGCTAGCCTGCCTTCCAGACACCTCCCGTCTCTGTTCTGGCCACGCTGCCAGAGGGACACTCCGTGAAGCAGGACAGACCCCTCCGGAACTGTCACGGAGGCCCTGGAATAATGTCCAAACGTCCCCTTAAATACCCTGCGCCGGATGGAGAAGGCAAGGCAGTTCTGAAGGCATCGCCCGCGGCCCCCTCAGAGTGCCGATGCGCTGACCGTGGACACTGACCGTGGATGCTGACCATGGACGCTGACCTTACCGTGAACAGTGACCGTGAACAGTGACCGTGGACGCTGACCTTACCGTGAACGCTGACCGTGGACGCTGACCTTACCGTGAACAGTGACCGTGGACACTGACCGTGAACGCTGACCGTGGATGCTGACCGTAAACACTGGCCGTGAACAGTGACCGTGAACAGTGACCGTGGACACTAATTGTCAACGCTGACCGTCAATGCTGACCGTGGACACTGACCCTGACCGCCCAGCCGCTGCCTCAGTCTGCTGGCTGACGGCACAGGCGGCGCGGCCGCGGCCTCGTCCTCCGGTTTCGGTGGCAGCCTCAGGATCGGCCAGGACACAAGCTCTGGGTGTGGCAGTCAGCTATCGAAACTGAGCTCAGCTCCCCGCCCTGCGAAACAAGCGGAGGTCCAGGTGTGCCACGTGGCGGAGGTCACGGGCTAGGACGGCACCGGGCCTCACCCAGAGCAGGCCCCGGGTGACGCGAGCACGTCTCGGAGCCTGAGGTGCACGTGTGCGTGTGTGCGCGTGTGTGCGCGTGTGCGTGTGTGCGCGTGCGCCTGTAGCCCTGAGTGTTGGGGGCGGGTCCACATGACACGGTGTCTCGGGTACTCTGTCCCCAGGAGGCAGCTCGGAAACCTGGGACTCCGGCCTCCACCCTGCCGGTCCTGAGCGTCCACATTCCGTTGGGGCACGTCCCATGTCACTCACTGCTGCCCGCCCACTCAGCGCCCAGCCCCTCCCTGTCTCCCTCGTGTGCACGTAGCCCTGAGTGTTGGGGGCGGGTCCACATGACACGGTGTCTCGGGTACTCTGTCCCCAGGAGGCAGCTCGGAAACCTGGGACTCCGGCCTCCACCCTGCCGGTCCTGAGCGTCCACATTCCGTTGGGGCACGTCCCATGTCACTCACTGCTGCCCGCCCACTCAGCGCCCAGCCCCTCCCTGTCTCCCTCCCTCACAACAGACCTCAGGACCGCCCCAGGGGCCATGTGCCCCGTGAAACGCAGGCCGTTTCTGCAGCCATGGCCAGGAAGTCCGGGAAGCTTCTTAAGGAGGTGCATCTTGCCCACAGCCTCCCTTGGCCCTGCCCTGTTGCCCCCTCCTCCCCCTGGGGACCCAGCGGTGAAAGCTGCACAGACACAGGCGGGACAGGCGGAGGAACCAGGCCCCTGGACGCTGAGCCCTGCGCCAGCCCAGAGCCACCACCCGCAGGAGCGCAAGGCCTGTTTGGAGGCCGCTCTGAGCTGGGGTGGTCAGGCGGGCAGGCAGCCCAGGCTCGAAGTAACTGGGTCACCTTTGCCTTAAGCAAGCGATGTCCTTGTTGCTTCACACGAAGCTACCACGCCCTTGAAATGCCGTGTCCTCCCCCGGGGGGGCGTGACCCTGTCCCGCAGTGCCTGCCCTGCCTTCGCAGCAAACGCAGAACAGAAGCTCAAAGCTTCTTCTCCAGCATCTGAGATTTCGCTTCCCAGCCAGCGTCCTAGTAGGTTTGGGCTCCGATGACTTCTTACAGGCTTGGACATTCTTCCCGGCGACATTCTTAAATTCGTCCCATCCCAAACTGCCCGGGGCCCAGACTCTGGGACTCTACTCCAGTCCCAGGACTTTGCCTCAGATCCAGGTGGGAGACTCCTTGGTTACCGGGGACTTCGAGGTGGAAGGGACGAAGGTGGCGGCAAAGCCATGGGGGGCGGTGCGCCTCTGTCCTGGGCGGGGTGCCTTGGCAGCCCTGGTGAGGGGGAGGGTGCAGCTGGGGGGAGACCAGCTGTTCTGGCGAGCCCCCCCACATGGCTCTGACTGTTTGGGGCCCGAGGACGCTGACCATGTTCACACAGAAACCCGGACCCCTCTGGTCGGTGTACAGCACCCAAAGGGGCTGAACCCCACAGCTGGAAAGGTCAGAGGGCGCCACCCCAAATGCACAGCCTTGGCAGCAGGAGGTTAGTGAGAGCTGAGACATCAAGACAAGGCAGACACGAGAACGTCTCTGAGCTCCCCAGCAGGAAGGGCGGGGCGCCTCTTAACGAAGGGACAGCCGGCCTGCTGTCGGCCCAGCCGGCACCCCAAACCTTGCTGGAAAGACCCTCGTCTCCCGTCGATGTCCCACGGTGGCCTTCACACCCTTTGCTGCCCCTGCAAACGCGAAGGCCCGGCCTTCGTCTGCCACTTCTCCACCAGGGTGTCCCTCCCCTGCCAGGCCCGCGTTCCGGCCACGCCTCCGAGCGTCTGCGCGGTGCCCGCGTCCGTGCCTGCTCTTTCCTCCCGTTAATCTGCCCCGAGTCAGTCTGCTTTGCAGGCCCTGGCAGTGACCGCAGATGGGTGCAGGGCCTGAGGTGCCCCAGGAGTGGGTGAGGGCCCCGGGGCTCAGGAAAGTCATGTCTGAGGTGCTAGTCCTCGGAGACTGGTCTGCATCCTCGGGAAGACCTCGAGATTTGTCTGGAGAACGGAAGGCTGTGTAGACAACAGAACTTTCCTAACAGACCGATAGGCATGTGCAGAACCCACGAAGTTGCCAGCTGCCTTCGGGGTGACCCGCCTTGCCCTCGGCCACTGGCCGTCCAGTGGTGGGGGTGGGGGAGGCTGGGTGACAGGCTGACCGTCCTCGCAGGACGAGGAGAGGACACAGGGAGGCCGGACGTGCCCTGTGCAGGCTCCTGGCCCCGGAGCAAGCCTGGGCCACACCCCACCTGTGAGAGAGGGGGCCATGTGCCTCCTGGGTCCCTGTGGATAGACACTGGGACCCGGCCGGTCTCGGAACCGTGCCATGTGGCCCGCAGCCGTGTCTCTAGCGTCGGCCGTGCGTGAGGGACCTGCTCTCCCTCCCTGTCACGGAGCTGCTTGCTCTGGGAGCTGAAGGGACAGTCGCTGCCACAACCGGAGCCTGTCACCTGGCGGAGCTGGAGGCTGGGCCTGAGGAGGGCGGGGGGACAGGGCGTGTCTCCGGAGGGCTCTGCAGGGTGACTTTCTCTGAGCTTCTGGAGTCTGCTGTGACCTAGGCGACGCCTGGCTGTCACACAGCTCCTGCCTCTGCCTTCATCATCACATGGCTACCCTCTCCCTGCATGTCTGTCCTCGTCTCACAGGGACACCGGCCATGTGTATTCAGGGGTCCCCGCACTCCAGTACGCCCCATACCTGGATGGTATCTACAGAAAAGGCTGCATCCACAGGTACCGGGGGTCAGGGCTTCATTATATCTTTCTGGGGAACATGATCCACCCCAACCCTTCTTCCATGAAGTCCTCCGGGTCTCCCCAAACTGAGGGCGCCCTCCCCCCCTCCGAGGCCCTGCAGCCCCGTGAGCGTCCGTGGGTGTTACTCGGGCCCCCCAGGACGGTTCGCTGCCGTCACCTGTGGATGCCTCGCGGCCTTGGCGCTGGCCCTCTGCTCGCAGCACGAGGCCAGCATGTTTCTTAGAGGATGGCCTCGATGATGGTGACACGATGGTGACACCTGACACTTCCTGGGACATGACGAGCCCTGTTCTAAGAACTCCCAGGAAGCTTCAAACGGCCACCTAAGAGGCATGTTCGAACATCGTCCCCGTTCTACAGAGGGAAATGGGGCGCAGAGTGATGGCAGAGTGACCGTCCGCTCTGAGGTCCTTGGCTGGGAAGGGCCACAGGCAGAGAGAGCCGCCAGCAGCTCGGCCGTCAGGACCGCGTGTGCCCATCCTGCTGCCCTGTCCTCGTTTCTTAGCTCCCTATCACGGCAGCTCAATTTGGGGGCCACTGTAAAAGAAAAACGGGGACCCCTGTTCAGAGGGCAGAGGAAGCGCCGAGGCGCTACCTGCGGGCGACCCCCTCCGGCTCCGCTCTCCCTCGCCCCCCCTCAGTGTCCACTCGAAGAGGAGCGCGCTTCCGTCTGCCGCAGGGCTCCGCTTTCTAGCTAAGGTTCTGAAAAGGGAAACTAAAAATCGGGAGCGTGGATTTCGCTGGTCAACTGTTTTGTGCGGCGCCAG
>NW_006438073.1:9481247-9491084 GCF_000325575.1 Pteropus alecto
GGCGCGCACTGTCCCCCGGCAGGAACGGGCGTTTCTGTCGGGTCAGCGTGCGGGCGGGACCCCCGGGGCTGGCACATCTCCGGCTCCACTCCCCCCAGCGCCCACTCACTGCCCGTCCAGTTTCCGCCCCGGTCAGGCTCGCCGACCCCTCAGCGCTTACTGCTCTTCCAGGTGCGTGGGGGGTCAGCACAGCCCCACCCCCGATGGCGTGGCCCTGGGCAGCAGCCGGAGCATCTGGGCTCTGGGGCCCCTGAGAGTCCCTGAGGCCCCGGGCAGGGGACGCTCGTCCCCAGAGCAGGCGGGCGTCTTGGCCGACCCGGACACGTGACACACAGGCCCACACCTCGCCCTGGTCTCCGTGGCCCCCTGTGCCCGCCCCCCACTTGGTGCCACAGCCCCTGCGCTCGGACACCTGCTCTGGGCCTGACAGCTTCCTGGGCCCTCCACGTCTGAGACGCGTCTTAGGGTTTCCGCCCACAGACAGGTAGCGTCGTGGGTCTGGTGACGTGGAGCAAGGTGTCTGGTGAGAGCCTGCCCGGCACTCGGTGACAGGCTCACGAAGGACCCATGTGTGTGAGCGTGACACATATGTGATGCGTGTGTGCGACACACGTGATGTAGATGTGACACGTGCAACATGCATGTGACATGTGAGTGTGTGTGGGATGCATGTGTTGGGCTATTGTGTGATACATGTATGTGATGTGCAAGTGTGTATATGTGCATGTGTCCTGTATATGTGTTATATGTAAGACATACGTGGTGTGTGACACCTACATGTGACATACGAGTATGTGTGCACGTGTGGTATGTTTATGTTGCGTGTGAGACACACAGGCGGTGTGTGCTGCGCATGTGCGTCGTTCAGTCCGTTTTGAATGCCGTCCCGGGGAGCGTCCTTGGGCCCCGTGGTCCCTCAGAAAGGGGCTTCCTCACCAGGCCAGCATCCTTGAAGCCACCTTAGCTCAGGACAAGAAACCCCTCAGTGTCCACTCGAAGAGGAGCGCGCTTCCGGATCGCTCCGCAGCAGCCCCCTGGACGTGCACGGGCAGCTGTGGCGGCTCCAGCCTCACGCAAATGGCTGCCGTGAGGGAGGAGGCTGAGGAAGCAGCTACAGGCGTCCCGGGTGGAGGGGCCGGCTGGACACAGACACTGACCGAGCACCTGCCCGGGCAAGACGCCAGCCAGGGAGCACCCCGAAATGTCGCACCCTGTGATCATGGCTGGAACGCAGCACGGCAGGAGTTCCCATGCCCCCGCGTGTAGGTGGTCTAAGGGGACTAGAACGAGCCCACGCGTCTCTGGGCGGTGCCCGCTGACCCCACACTTAACCCCAGCACGTTAACTTTCACACAGAAGCAGCTCGACGCCACACACCCTCCTGGTGAATGACCCGCGAGGCCGCGCAGAGGTCCCTTGGGGCCCTCGCCCTTCCGCCAGAGATGAGCGAGAAGAGAGGCCCCGCCTCTGACGGAAGCTTCCAGAGCCAGCCCGCAAGGAGCCACTGCCCACGGGCCGGAACCTGCCATGTGGCCCTGCTGGCCGGGAGGAGAGGCCGGTGGGCACGACGTGGTCTGGACGAACATGCGGCTGTCCGGGCCACAAGCGCCACCCCGTCAGCCTGAGTCCAAGCCCAGGCTTCCTCTCGGATATTCTCGGACCCCAGGGTCCTCCCCAGAGATGCAGGACGTGCCAAGGTGAAGAAGGCGCCCGTAGAAGGGCTGGTGAACCGTCTGTTACAGGCGGGGTACCAGGAGAAAGGGTGGTGGCTCATCTCTCCTTCGTCCCTAGTTAGGGACCAGGAGCGTCGCCGAACAAAACAGAGCCTCCTGCCTCCCTGTCGGCAGGGGCGGCGTGAACGGAAGCCCGGTCCCTCCCGTCCGGGCTCGGCCACGCAGGTACCCGCGGCACCCCGACCGGGCCGCTCAGTGAGCGTGACGCAAAGGCCACCAGGCGCGATGGACGGGGCAGTGAAGAAACCAGTCTCAGTGCTGGGCAGAGAAGCCTGGAAGGGCAAAGAATCCAAGTGACTCGCTGTAAGTCAACAAACGACTGTGACCGTCTTCAAGGCGGCTTTCAAAGCCGCAGCGCGGTGCTGGCCGCCAGGCCGCCCTGCGATCTCAGAACCTCAGGACCAGCCGGGACCCCCGTCAGAGCCCCGCGCCGCTGCTCAGAGGCCTCAGTGCCCCGGGGAGCCCGCGAGCCTGAGAGCAAGAGGCTGAAGCGAGAGGCAACAGGTGTTTGTTTGAGATCCGAAAGGGTAGCTCTTCGGGGGGCACAGATTCTGCCAGGAGCCCAAAGAGTGTTCCTCGTAGGAGACAAAGGGAAGGGACGTTCGTGAGAAGGGGAGGGACGGTGACAACGGAAGGCAGGCATCGCTGCTGGTGCAGGTGACGCAGCACAGTGACGCCGATCCTGAACGGCGCTTCTAACTTCTGGCCCAGTAATCGTGAAATCTGCTTCCTCGTCACCCTCGCAAACAGTCCTTGGGGACACGAGCTTGTCCTAGGCCCCGCTGGAAGGTGACTCTGCCCTGTCGTGACGTCCCAGCGGTCCAAGGCGTCGGGCGCGCCGGGCGGCCCCTCCGGGAGTTCAGAGCCCCCACTTATATTCTTTTTTCAAAATCACCCAGAAAAGGAGGGAAGAGTGGGAGCGACTTCCTGACTGACTGAAGTGGAGCCGCCGCCGTGTGTCATTCCAGTGCTAATCTGCACGAAAACGGGAGTTCGCCCGCAGTCTCCAGGGATGGATCTCGTCTCCGGCCTTCGTGCGCTAAGGGAGAGTGAGGCTTGTCACCCTTCCCTGCCGGGCTCCCGGGGCTCGGGGACCCACAAGGTCAAACTTCAGTGTCACATGAGGCTGGATCCAGCACGAGGCTCCTCAGTCACGTCGAGTGGAGGGGTCAGTGGAGGAAGCACGTGGAGAACCTGCAGGCCACAGGCCACGTCCGGCTTTGTGAGCCGGCCCCTCTCAGCAGAGATGACGCAGAGACCTGAGCTGTGAGGGCTCCTGTGACTGCGTCCGAGGGGCAACCAGGATGGGTCCGGCCTGTGGCTGGGGACACAGAACTCCCTGGTCTGGGACCGGAGCCTGGCGCGGTCCCCTCTTGCCTGAGGATCGCTGACTTGGTGTCGTGCTCGGCTCAAAGGCCATCCTTGAGAGTCGGACCCCGCTTCTCGTCGTGAAGGGCAGATTGCGCAGCTGTCTGCGACACACGATTTGAGGGGCGCTGGGAAACCCCCCGCCTGGCCTCCATCTGTTTGTCGTGTCTAACTCTCCGCATTAGACATAGATTCTTTGAAGAGCTTTGAGCGTTTCCGTCTCTGGGGGAGCCTGGAAAAGCAGCCGTGCCCGGAGAAGCAGAGGCGCCAGGGACCACGGCCACGAGCACGGCTTCACGTCCCCAGGCCACACCCCGCACCCCACACCGGGACGCGACTCTCCTTTAGGGACTTCGAGGGGGTCACAGACAGCTCCGCCTCCTTAAAAAGCAGCAGACGGTGATGTCCCACGTGAGGGCGGAGCTAAAGGAAGCATTGTGATGGTTAATCCTACGTGTCAGCTTGACGGGCTGTGGGCGCCCTGGACGAGGGCACCGGGGGGTCGGTGTGCAAGTGCTCAGGGGCCATCGCCCACGGGACCCGAGGGCTGCTAGGCTGGCTGGCCGCGGCGCAGGTGCGATAGGTAAAGACGCAGACCAACACTGTGATGTCATGTGGCCGTCAAACAACGCAGACCAGTGAACGTTCCGCGCAAAGCCCAGGGCGACCTGCCTTCGCGTCCCCCGGCCGGCGTCCGAGCATTCCAGGTAGACCCAGGGCACGACGAGGCTCCGCATGAAGACAGAGCTCCAGGGGGCGCGGGCCGAGACGCTGTGCGCAGAACCGGAAGGCGTTTGCACCTCGGGGACGTCCCCGTCGCTCCAGGACATGCGGCCACTCAGCATCCGGCTCCCAGCCAGAGTGCCAGCTGTCCCTGTGACAACAGAGAGGACACGGAAGTGTGTCCCTTATTCTGAGATTTTCGGATGTGCCAAAAACGTCCCCTAGGGGGCGCTGTCACACCGGTCATTAACACCACGTGGAGAGATGATGGTCCCAGGAGAAAAGAATGAAAGGAAGAGAGGCCATCGGCAGGGCACGAGGAGGGGCCAGCGCCGCCCAGGAAGGCGGGCGGCGTTCAGGGAGGACGCAGGGTTGAGGGTCCCGCGTAGCGTGTGGTGAAGCTGAGCCCGGTGAAGCTCACAGACATTAAGGCAGTTACTGCGCAGCTGCGCCCCGCTCCATGCTGTGCCGACTGTGCCCACGACTGCGACGGCCCGGCCGGTCTGTCCTCCTGCCACCGGCCGGCTCAGCTCAGCCCCCAAACTGTGCCGAACGGGCGCCTGGGACATGCCGGGCGAGGGGACGAAGGGACACACCTCCGTGTTCGAGCGGGGAGCACTTACGAGACCAGGGGACACATGGCAGGGGGAGGGCTTGCTTTCGGGGAGACGGACCCCTCTTCTGCGGGTCTTTCTAAAACATCTGCAAGAGCGAGCGCGTTAATCAGTGCCGTCTGCTCAGGAGACCTGAATGGAGCTTCACGGCAGCTTCACATATCATCTGCTTTGAAACTGTTATTTACAAAGAGGAAAACCGAGGCCATAACGTAATAAAAGTAGGGAACAGCAGAGTTTTAAAATCTCCGAGCACCAGGTGCTTTCCGTGAGCCCTCCGCGCAATTGTCCGCGTCCCCTCTGAGAGGGTCGGGGGCTGAGCACCCACCCAGGCGCCCAGCCAGGAGCTGCCCGGAGCCAGAACCAGGACTCTTTACCTTGCGTCACGTCCCCTGGGGCTAAGGGAGCCGTAACAGGAAACCAGGTGTGTGTTCAGGCAGAGAAGCTTCTCTGCTTTGGCTGCTGACCTGTCGCAGTGACATGTGCTCTCCCTCTGTCCCCCTAAAACTAGCGGATGTCCAGGTCGCCCCCAGTCTGTGTGCACCAAGCAGACAGTGAACGTGTCAGAAGCGGGGTCCGGCTGCGGTCCCCTCCTCTGACCAGCGTGGGCGGGGGCACCGAGCAGCACCCAGGCCCCCTGAGCCCGTCCCCCAGGGCTGATGCACGCCGAGGGTCAGCGGGCGGCCCCCACGCTCCGGCACAGACACCCTCCTGTTGCTGGACCGTGGCCGACCTTCCTGGGAGGGTCATACTGTGGGAGCCACGTTCGAGCCCAGAGTCGACCTCACGGCTGGGCTGGGCTGGGCTGGCGTCCCCCGGCGTCACTGCTGACGGAGCGAGCATGAGCGTCTCGGTGATAACTGCTGTCGTCCTGCGACTTTAGGCCGCGTCGGAAGACGTGACTTCGAGTTCGTGCGGTTTATCCTTGCTGAGGAAGCAGAGTTGGGTGGGGACCCCGGGTCCTCTTTTTGTTACACAGCCTGTGGGGAGAGAGTCCCGCAGCGACAGCGCCCCCTGGTGAACGCGCATCCCAATTGCAGGCAAAGTGTCCAGATGGCAACTCGACCCTCCAGGGACAAATTTACGGGTTTCTTGCTACACTGAGGAAAAATGTCCATGTAGGTATTTTGGTACATGTCACAAAATGCGATTGAGCATTTGTATTTTGTTTCTTAAATTATTAAAAACATTTAATAAATTACAACTTATAAATAATAAACATAGTGTCATTCTAATATTATTGGCACCTAAACAAAAATAAAGTTTTATTAAAAGATATAACTAAACATTATAACGAAATCTATAAAAATTAAAATGACGTGCTGTTTGGTATTATTTTTATCCCGAAAGGTATCAATGGCGCCCTTGCTCGTGAGAGGCGCTTGAGTGTGGGCGAGTTTTTCCGGGGGAAACCTGCCACACTGCGCACTGCTCCTCTGTTTTACATAAAGTCAAGTAATTGAGCCAGCGATAGTAATTTTAAAATGCTAAGCACTTCTGATTTTAATTTTTTAAGTAGCGGTGTAATTGCAGTATGCCAACAAAAATACTATTTCAGTACTTTAAAATAGTGCTACAAATCTGACTCTCAGAATAATTTAGAAATGCATGTTGCTGTCACTATCGTCGTGAAGGTTTTTAGGGTAGATGTAGGTATTCGATGGCTACGTAAAACCCATGCACCCTCCTGCCCTGTTCAGGTGGATTAAAACCTTAATCGTGAGAAATACCAAGGAGGAATTATTCCAAGCAAAACAATCTCGCCCTGACGGGCTTCACCACCCCTACAGGGTCTACGCTGACACGCGGGCAAGGTTTGCAGGAAGACACGTGAGGGGCGGGCGCTTGCCTGTGTCCCGCCTGTGGGCGCCAGCTCTGGTTCTCACGGCCAAATTCCAGGGTTTTTAGACTCACACAAGGGAAGAAGGTTAATAAACGTGTAGGCAGCATACGCATATCCAAGGGGACAAACATCTTCCACTCTGGCAAATGTTCACGTCACTAAAGCTTCGGAAACCTTACCGGCCCGCGTTGCTGGGCGCGCGCCTCGCCCACGTACCTGCCACATTCTCCCGTGGAGTCGGGGTGACGGCCCAGAAACACCTTCTCCTCTTCCGCATTAGTTACGCTGTGTGAGACCAACTTCGCAGCTTCGAACAGCAAACATTCGCTGGCTCAGTGTGGCAGTTCAGAGTTGTGGTGGCAGCTCGGTGCGTGGCTGTGGCTTAGAGTCTCTCCTGAGGCTGCAGTCGAGGTGCTGGATGGAGCCGCTGTCACCCGAAGGCTCGGCCGGGGCCGGGGGCCCACTGCCTCGATGGTGACGCGCACGGCCCCTGGCAGGGGAGTTCTGTTCTCCCCTGGCTGTTGGCGGTGACCCTCGTCCCTCACCACATGGCCTCTCCCCAGCGCTCCTGGGTCTCTGTGACATGGCCGGCTCGCCCCAGAGTGAGGCAAGGGAGGGAGCCAGGATAAAGCCAACGAGCGTGCTGTGGTTATGCAGAAAATGACCTACGGGTACTTCCACCGCATTCTGCGTGTGACAAGCAAATCTCCAGAGGAGCATCAGAGAGTGAGGGACGATGCTCCGAGGCCACCCCACCACCCCTGGCGCTCTGCTGCTGGAGTCCCGGGTTCGCTCGGTCATAGCATCGCCACCTCCCAGAAGGACGAAGCTGGCCTGCCTGGACCGCGGCACACCACGCGCCCGGCTTCTCTCCATGCTGGGGTCAGGAGCTAGGGCTGCAGACCAGTATCCTCGGCTTAAACTGCAAAGTAACACATCCCGCCTCTGAAACGCTGAGTTTTGTTGTCAGGAAGTGACCATCCCTGTGGGCCTGTCCATCAGTTTGGGGCGTGCGGGGTCCATTCTTACCGAAGGGTTCATTGGGCTATTTGGGAAGGGAGGCCAATCATTTCCTAAATGTTTACACTTCCTAATCGCACCAGGATGTCGAAGCTTAGGAAGCCCACACCTATGACCTGCGCTTCACTTTGGGAGAGGGGCCTGAGGCCCACTGTAGCTCCAGCCCCAACTCCCAGCCTTAAAACAGCTCGACAGCGGCAGATCACAGGATTGGCTCCAGAAAGAGCAACCAGACGAACTTGATGCCCTGGAGCCGTTTCAGGGGGCACCTTGGAGTCAAAGCTGGTTCGAGTTCATGGCCACACCCCACAGGTGGATCAAACGTCTGCTAAATCGCACAAATGTGTGGAGTGGCTTTTGCACGCGAGGCCACCCGTAACACGCCCTTCCGATTCCACTTACATGACCATAATCCCGTTTGCGTAGATGGCTGCTTGTCTCCCCGTGACGTGAGTCGTGAAATGATCAGACAGGAACTTGGCCCCGTGCAAGAGGTGACCTTGGGAGAGCACCATCGAGTCAAAGTCTGAATAATTAAAGCCTTCCTAGTTTTTTAAAACCACCTAAAAGTGTAAGACGCTAATTATGTTCAGTAACCAGCGTGTCCCCTGAAGTCAGGTGGAAGGGGCAGCGAGTGGAGGACTGAGGACACATCCCATCCCCCGCCGAGGCCCCGGGCAGGGACTCCGGCAGCAGAGCGCGGGCACCGCACAGGCTCGCACCTGTGCCCTCACTCACCTCGCTCACCTGGTCCCCACGTGCTGCAGGCGCTGGTTTCAGGCTTTGAAGCTGCATTTTTGGCTTCCTGTCTGAAGCTGGAAATTTGCCTGGAGGATGGATGAGTCAGATCTTATTCTCAGCTAGAAATATTCACACTTAACGGCGATGTTGTTAAGGGTGCTCTAGCCAGAGGGCAGCAGACGGCCTTGACCGCGTGGGGGCTCAGGCAGGGCAGAGGCGGGAGGCTGGGGGTGGTCTGAAACAGAGCTTCAGTGTGACTGCTCCGGGCAGGCACCACCTCAGGGGATGATGTCCTCCCTGCTGTGTCCAGGGACAATGTCCTCTCATCAGAGACCAGGCTCCTGTGTCTCAGCCAAGAGCAAGCGGAGGGCAGACAAGGGCAGCTCGGGCAGAGGCAGGGACAGCAGCTGGCAGGGACCTCCTCCCCTGGGGCCCGGGCACCCCAGTATCAGAGCGCCTGTTGGAAAGTAAACACTTTGAAAACTCAAGGCCACTGCGTTTGCAGGTCACGGTCTCCCGAGGGTTACAGCACGAAGAAACAGCTCGCGCCGGCTTCAGGCTCTCGGGGGCGGCGTGTCGGAACGTCAGGTCTCTGGTTTTCGCTCCCGATTCTACCACACTGCCCTGACGGCGAGTGGGAGCTGAGATGCATCACGAATCCCCATTTCTACTCTGGGGCCCATGTCCCTTGTCACCTCCACTTCCAAGATACCTGCGGTCAAGTGATTCGCCGGAGTTCCCAGTAGCCGCCGACTGGGACACAAGCACCGCTGGCGTGAGCCCTCAGCCTGCGGCAGGTCCTATAACCCACGAGGCTGGGGCCGCTCTGTGTTCGAGGCCGGCTGTTTGGTGTGGACGAGACCCCCACAAAACACAGCTGGACTGGTACAGCCATAATGGATAAAATAATCAGCCTTCCGACTCTGTCGTGCTCAGGCCTGCCCTGTCCCCACACATGTGAATTGGAAGCTTCTGCTCAACCCCGCACGCGGACAGGCCAACCTGCAGCCTGGGAACTACTCAAACAGCCTCCCTGCTCGAAACTCCCTCCCAGGGATGAGGGAGGTACGTATGAAAATCACAATTGCCGATCAAAAGGTTCCCGAGACCCTCGGGGCTGGGACCACGGCAACTGGGTTTGTTGACCAAAAGCAAAGAAGTTTCACCACCCCCCTCACTGGCATCTAGACGTCTGGGTCACCTCCCGACCTCGCACCCCTCCCGTCCCCTTCCCCTGACGTAAAGGAAGCCCGGATTCTGTGCTTTCTCAAGATGGGTCTTCAGGAGGCTGGTCTGCCATCTCCTCAGGGGTATATATATTTAATGAAAATTGGTTACTTAAATCCAAGAAAACATTTGCCTATGGTAGAAATTTCAAGGTTATTACACATGCATTTTATTCTATTCCTCCATCCACCCATCTACCCATCCACTCATCCATCTATCCATCCATTTAATGAGCACGAGAAAGACTATTTTTGTTGGTCATGACACTGTAGCTTGAGGACGTTCAATGCCTGAGGCCCGGCCGTCACCTGTGGTTCGGTTCCTTCAGAGCTGTCTGGAGACTATTGATTTCGCATTTTCCACAATGACGCTGTCCCGTCCACCCCACTCCCCCAGTGCCCGGGAAGGGGGTTAAAATGGTTTATTCAAAAATATTCACTAAGAAACGTGCAATTCTCAGAGAAGGAACAGAGCAGAGAGCCGGGCAGCGTCTCGTGAGATCTGTACGCTGGGGGAGGAACCTGCGTTGCTTGTGGCTGGGGGTTGCTGTTCTCTCTGCTGCTTTTTG
>NW_006438073.1:9492715-9516263 GCF_000325575.1 Pteropus alecto
GCAAAGAAGTTTCACCACCCCCCTCGCTGGCGTCCAGACGTCTGGGTCACCTCCCGACCTCGCACCCCTCCCGTCCCCTTCCCCTGACGTAAAGGAAGCCCGGATTCCGTGCTTTCTCAAGATGGGTCTTCAGGAGGCTGGTCTGCCATCTCCTCGGTGTGCTGGCGTTCCGAACACGGTGGCTTTCACTGCCTCGACGACCTGTCGCTCGACTTGTCGGCTGTCCTGCGGTTTGAGCAGCTTGAGCTTCCAACTCAATTACCCAATAACCAGAGAGCGTGAACTGGGAGCCACGAGGCCTGGCTCTGATGCGAATGACACGCGAGCTTGAACAAACCGTGTACCTGCCAGAGACTCGGCGTCCCGTTGTGAAACAGGGGCGTCGCTATTTTCCCCAGGATGACAGGCTGGGTCATTAATCGAGTTCTTGCAGCAGCTGGAGTAGGACAACGCTCTTGCCCTAGCCATGTGGCTTTGCAGCGCAGTCCCGAGGGAGTCAGGTGGAGCCCCATTGGCTCAGGCATGGCCGTGGGATCGCCAGCCAAAGGGACACGGGCAGAGTGTCAGTGTGCCCGCTCTGGGAGGAGGCTTCCGCAGTCCCCACATGTCCCTGCCAGCTCTCTCGTGCTCATTAAATGGATGGATAGGTGGATGGGTGGATGGGTGGGTGGGTGGATGGAGGAATAGAATAAAATACATGTGTAATAACCTTGAAATTTCTACCATAGGCAAATGTTTTCTTGGATTTAAGTAACCAATTTCCATTAAATATAAATGCCCCTGAGAAAGACTACTTTTGTTGGTCATGACACTGTAGCTTGAGGACGTTCAATGCCTGAGGCCCGGCCGTCACCTGTGGTTCGGTTCCTTCAGAGCTGTCTGGAGACTACTGATTTCGCGTTTTCCACAATGACGCTGTTCTGTTCACCCCACTACCCCAGTGCCCGGGAAGGGAGTTAAAATGGTTTATTCAAAAAATATTCACTAAGAAACGTGCAATTCTCAGAGAAGGAACGGAGCGGTGAGCCGGGCAGCGTCTCGTGAGATCTGGGGTTTGCTGTTCTCTCTGCTGCTTTTTGTGATGGTCAAAAGTTTCTTCAGCGTGGATGTCCCTTGGGGCCAAACGCAGCCATCTGGTGCCCTCTGCAAACCCCATCAACCTTCATTATGTGACAAATGGCATCACAGCACCCACATTCACACTTCAGAGGCGGAGGCCCAGCTCCTCACGGGCTGTTTACAACCCAGGCCATTTGCTCCCTCCCTGGTGGCAGCGGGGTTCACGCCCTGCCTCTGTCCCAGCCCCGCCAGGGCAAACTGTGGTTTACGTATAATTTTAGTTTCGGGGTGCGGCCGTTCCTTCTCACTGCTCCTCAGCTGTGACCTTCGGGGTCACTGGCGCTGGCAGACACGGCAGCCTGACACCAGCCCGGTCCTGGGCGCGTGATGAAGCCTGTGAGAAGACACCCTCACTGAGCTACGGGTTGTCCCCAGCGTGCCCTCCCTGCCCTGAGCGGCGCCCACGGGGGCTGCCGAGTCCAGCCATGTTCCCCAGTCCGCATCGCTGGCCAGCAAGACTCCCAGCCCAAGCCCTGAGGTCCGGGTTCCCGGCGAGTTGCAGCATGGTCACGAGAGACACTTGTGGGGACAGGGCCTCGTCCTGCGGGCCTCCAGGCAGCCCCGCTGCGCCGGCCCCCTCTGCAGCTGGGAAGCGGTGGTCCCTGGGTGAAGTGGCTGGAGGGAGCATGTCCCAGCAGCCGCGGACCAGAGACACACAGAGCGCGCCTCCCCGGCGTCACTTCCCAACAGACTGTCGCTCAGAGAGTCCTGCCCAGTGCTGCCCTTGGCCCTGTTCATTTTCGGGGTGTGGCCGAGGGCTCACAGGCGGGGAAGGAGGGGGGCTGGCCCTCCGGGAGTGACCGTGGCCCTCCGACTGCAGCCTTACCAGGTTGGGCTGCACGTGCACGTGGCCGGCCCTGGGCATCCGGGCATCCGCGCATCCGGGCATCCGGGCATCCGGGCATCCGGGCATCCGGGCATCCGCGCATCCGGGCATCCGCGCATCCGCGCATCCGCGCATCCGCGCATCCGCGCATCCGGTCTCGCTCCGGCAGCCTCTGTCTTCCTTTCCGTGACGCTGTTTGATGGTGACTTGAAGAGCTGCATTGGAGGCGAGGCCTCGGGGTGACCCGCTCTGTCACTTGGCCTCAGGAGAGGGAGCCGCGGCTGCGTCCTCCTGCCCCAGGGACGCTCCCCGGCCCCTGCGGCGCTGCCAGGCAGGAAGCGAGGGGGCCGGGCCGCTGCCGCCCCAGAGCCACGTGGGTGACGCGGGTGGGAGGAGAGACACGGGAGGCCGAGCTCGTGGGCGCCAGGCCGAGTCCCCCGGGGCAGCGCCTCCCGCCTCCGCTGCAGACACGGGCTCGCAGCTGTGCGGCCCACGGTCCCTCATCTGCCGGGCGGGCGGTCTGGCTGGGCGGCTGTGGGCGGGCCGGGTCCCTGCCTCCCTCCTGCTTCCTGCAGAGTCCGCACCCAGCGGGCTGACGAACGGGAGCCCTTTCTTACCTCGTTTTCCCGTTTACGACGTCAAGCGCGTCATTATCCAGCCGGACCCCCGCTTCTTGGCCGCTTACTGTGCAGCAAGGTGAATTTTCATTTGTGCCTATGTCACAACTGAAGGAAGGAGCCAAATCATTGCCTCCCGGGGACTCGGGAGCCCACGGCCGCCAGCACGGGGAGGGTGCTGACCCAGCAGAGGCCCCCGCCCGGGGCTTCGCACACGCTTGCCGTTTGAGGAACGTTTGTGGCGTCTGGCTGAAGGGGAGCCGTGAGGCTTGGCCGAGTCTGCGGGGCAGCTTCACCAGCACCTGCTCTTGCGGAGCTGAGGTTCGGCCTCCGCCCCCCGGGGCCGGTTTGGGTCCCGGCACCTGTGCCTCGTTCCCCTTGGGGGAAATAGGGCGACAGGAAGTGTCTGCTCAAAGGGCCGTGTGGAGGACGGAATGGGCTAAGACACGGCAGGTCGTCAGAATGTCACCTGGAGCTGTGACGGGCGATGGCGGGCATGGTGACTGATGGCGGGCACCGGCCCCTTGCTCGGCTGCTCCATCCACCTCCCCAAACGGCCTGGGTGGTATTATCACACCCACGTCAGCGACAGAAGCCAGACTCACAGAGGGCAGATCGCTAACCGAGGGCAGATCGCTAACCGAGGCCACGCAGCGCGGGTAGGGTTCGCAGTCCCGAAGCCTGCAGGAGCCCCCGGCACCGTCTGTGCCCTTGACCATGGCCCCCTGAGGGGCGGGAGTCCAGAGGACTCCATTTCCTTGGCCTGGTGGAGTCTTACAATTCTAAAGCCTCTCCTCCCGCTCTGCCCCTGCTGGCTCCTGGCTTGGATCACAGCGGGGAAGTGTCTGCCCTACTGTGTGCAGCTGCTTGTTGGCAGTCTGCACCCTGCAGATGGTAGGGGGGGAGCTAACCCGCACACTTAGGTGCCTGAACACGCCGAAAAGCAAACACGCCCGCTTTGCCTCCGAGCCTCTTACACTCGGATGCTCTCTCCTCAGGAAGAAACTAAAAATCTACACTCGGGAGCGTCCCATGGGAGTCTCGGCCCGCTCCTGGCCCAGGTCTGTGTCTGCAGGGCGCACGACGGCCCCATCAGAGGTCACGGTGACCGTCGGTGTGACCGTGCCCAGGAAACCACAGAGAGCTGCGCCCGCGAGCCCAGTCCTCATACCAGGCGAGCCGAGCGGGTCACTGCCCTCCACGGACGCGACGCGGTGGGGGTCAGTGTCACCCTCCCGTGCACCTCGCCGCAGTGTTGACAGACGCAACGAGCCCTCGGCGACGCCGGCACAGACGGGGCCGTGGGTCAGGTCACGGCCGGTCAGAGATGGCCAGGGCGGGAGCCGGCCTGCGGCGAATCCTGCATCACGTTTCAGGCTTCTTACTTTGGACACTGACCTTGTTCACATTCAAGTCACGTGCCCGCGGGCAGAGGGAGCTCGCAGCAGTGACACCTGGTGAGCGAGCGCGTGCTCTGTGCAGACTGAACCAGACACCTCGCCTCTGTCGTTGTTCTGTGAGCTGAAGCCGCATTTCACAGGTGGCGGTTCTGGAGATCGTGGATGGCTGAGCCCACCCTGCCAGACCCTGTCCCCAGGCCAGGAGCCACTTGCCCGCCGTGCGTGTTGGAGCCTCTTACAGACGCAGGTTCCATGCTCTGCTGGACTGTGCTTCGGTCTGTGTGGCTGGGGCTTCGGAACCCGCGCCGATCACCAGCTGCCTGGACGCGCCTCTGCAGGCCACTGCGTGCAGACTTGGAGGGACGTGCTCGGGTGCCACCGACCAGCCTCGAGGGAAGAGGGAAGGGAAGGAGGGAGGGAGGCGGGGAGCAGACGGGGTGGGAGAGAGGAGTGAGGGATTCCGGAGGACCTGAGGGGAGCTTGCTTTGCGCCTGCGTGAGGAGCACACCGACGCCCCACTTGAAGCGTGAAAGTCAGATTACTCTCTTCTGTGGTAACGGTAGCCTCCGTGTAGCTGCCCGCGAGGCAGCTCACCTGGTCAGGTAGCACGCGCCTGTGTACTCAGTTTGCACGGGATAATTGAGAAGGGTCAGTCCTGCTTCCTCCTTGGCCAGGCTCCACGCCGATGACAGCAAGTGGGCTGTCGCGGGGCCCCGTCGCCGTCTGCTGCTCCCGGGGCTCCAGTTTCTGTCACTTGTCACTGATGCTCGATTCCACCCCCGCCTCCCCACGGCTCGGCAGTCCCTCTGAGTCTCCGTGTTTGTAGATCTAGGACCCCTCTCTGAGGCATTGGCCTGCGGGAGTCACCACCAGTTGCCCCCCTCCCCGCCCAGGCTACGAAAAGACACAAACAAGTGACTTTCAATAAAGTCTCCAGAGCCACAGGGAAGAGACAGACAAGCAGGAGCGGATGGCGATTGGCACCTTGCAGTGAGACCCCAGGGGCTGCGAGGGGAGATGGTGGTCAAGGACACTGAGGTCTTCTCGCTGGCCGAGTGCCATCGGGTTCGGTCGCCAACCTTGTTTCCTGCTTCCTGTCCTTGTCCTGTCGCCCACCTCACCACGCAGCTCACCGAGGGGCCTGAGCCATTACGGGGACCAGAGGAAGACGCCCGCCGTCACCCTGCGCTGGGAGCCCGGCTCACCCGCCCCAGCCCGACCCCCGCCTGGTGGCTGAGAGCGAGGTCAGAAATATGACGAGGACGAAAACGGCGCCCCAGCCCCGGCCACCACGAAATGGGTTTGTTGGAATGTTATCTTTACGGGTCGTTTGGGGCGAGGCGAGGTCCAGGGCCAGCAGGGCTGACCATGTTACGGGGTCGAGTATGAGACGGCGGCACCTACAAACCTGATGAGGCACCAGCGCCCTCTGAGAAACGGGGCTCAGGGGGTGGGAGAGCGAGAGGGGGAGGAAGAGCCCCCCAGGATCAGAAGGGGCCGGGGCTGGGGGGCTGGGGCCGGCAGGGACCTCAGACGACTGACTGTTAGGGAGAAAGACAGAGTAGCGTGTCTGAGGTCATCACACCTGCGGCGTCTGAGGCGGGGCAGCTGCTCCAGGTGGGTGCCATGTGCCTCGTCCCAGCTCCACGCCCAGGGCCACGTGCTGCCGGAAACCAGCCGCGGAGGGGGTCACACCACAGGAACTGGCAGACGCTACAAACTAGGGCTGGGTTTATGATTCCGCTCGTGCCCGGAATTAGGAAAGTCACGGAGAGAATGTCTGGAATTCAGAGCGCGCGTGCTATGTCTAGGGCCGAGGCTGAAGCAGGGCTCAGTTTAACGCGCATGGTGCACACAAAGGTGGAAAGAGTTTAAAAGTAGATCACGAACCAGATCGAAGACAGCACTTTCACAGGGAAGAGAGTTAACACGCAATGCGATCTGTCGAATCACGACCCAGCGGGAACCAACGAACACATCCCGCGAGAACCAGTTTGCTCTCCGGAGTTCACGGTGAGTTCTGTGCCGTCTGCCCTCACGTGCCAGCTGTGGGCCACGCACCCTCATGTCACCAAGCTGATCACAAACACCTGTGCTCGTGTGCACGCGTGATCTGGAACCAGCACACCACTGCACACGCACATCTGCAGACTGAAACGCTCACGTGACGCCGCCTGCTCGGGTCCCCCGTGCCGGCACGCAGAACACGTGCCAGGCGAGAGACGCTGACGGCGAGCCCCGCCCCGAGGCTTGAGTCCGGACATCGGGGCCTTCGGCGCGCTGCCTGGGGCTCCCCGGGAGACCAGTGCCTGCCAGCTCGGGGGCTCTGGCTCCACCAGGCACGTTGCAAAGCGCTCTGGCCCCTCCCGTGACGGGAGGGTCGTGACGAAGGTGACTGTGGAGCCGGCCGCGCGTCACCTCTGTCAACCCTCTGCAGCAGCTTCACGGCCCCCTGGGTCCCCAGGAGGCCTCGTCACAGGCTCAGGCTTAGAGCGAGCGCGGTCAGGGCCTCCACAGATGCAGGAGGACACCACGCAGACACAAGGAGACCCAGGACACGGCCCCGCAGTAGTGGACGTCCTGCCACCTGCCGGCTGCGAGCTGGTGGCCCCAGAGAGGCCACCGGCCTGAGGACCGCACCCGTGGCACAAACCTCAGTCCGGGGGTGGGAGAGGGTGGGGTGAGCTGTCCCCAGGCGGGACAAAGGGCGAATTCTCCTTCCTCCAGCGCAGGCCGGCGAGGCCCGCCCGTCCTGGGGGGCGACCTGCTTTACGAGCCCAGCGACTCTGAGGTGCTGTGGTCGGGGCACCTGGCAGACACAGAGGATGACGTCCAGTCTGGGCGCTCAGGGCCGGCCGAGTCGCCAGGCCAACCTACCCGCCATGGTGAGGAAACCACGGGGCCCGTGGAGTCAGATCCCGCCCTCGAGGTCCCCGAAACAGAACCAGAATTGAGGAGCTTGGGACCAAGTTTCCACTGAGATGACGTGGAGTTCGCGTGGGCTGCAGATGCGTGTGGCTTCCCCGCCCCCGCAGCTGGGTCTCCAGGATGCAGCACGAGGTGGCGGACGGCTGAGGGCCCCGGCCACTCTCGCCCGCAGGCCGAGCCCACAGCTGGCTCCCCAAGGGCCCAGCTCCGCACACGTCCCCACGTCCAAACGCCTTGGGGTCCCCACGCCGAAGGGCCTTCGGGAGCTGTGTTTCAATGTTCTCTGAAGAACGTCAAACTCAAAGTCAAAAATAAAACGTTAAAAAGCAGCGAGCTGAGAGAAGCCATGTTCGTGAATGAAAACGAGATGCAGCGATGGGGGGGCGTCCCCCTGCGGCTGCACTCCTTCTCCCCCTCGGGGTTCAGGCCTGGGCCTCACTCTGTGGGGGCGGAAAAAAGGGCAGGGGGCAGTACAGGGAGCGAGCTGAGGTGGAGCTTGTCCGTCCGTCCAGGACCTCAGGCGGAGGGCGCGCCAGGCCTCGGGGACAGCAGGATGTGTAGTTCCGTCCGGGAGGAGTATTCTGGTTCCTCTGTGCAGAAACTGCAATGTTTGGGGTCCACTGCTGCGTCCGCCCCGTTGTCTGGTCCCAATGGCGTGTGCTCACAGCCCAGGTGACCTGGGAGCCCACGCTTGTCACCCGCGCCACTCGGACATGCTGTGGGCGTGGGGGACCGGGCCGGAGAAGGGCTGATGGCGGCGACCGCCTCCCACGCAGCTGCAGGTGTCCAGGCCCCGGCGAGGCCACACCGCGCTTCACAGCTCCCTTTCTCAGACAGCAGCTGGTCAGGAACCCCGCAAGGACCGCCCCGCGCCCCTCTCTGCTGGATCCACGGAGGGGAGTGACTGGGAAGCAGCCTCGGGCCTGGAATCCGTCAGTCTGGACCCCGTAAAATCCCAGGGGCCGAGGGAGTGTGACCTCAAAGCACCTGGGCGTCACACTGGGGGGGGGGGCCGGGCCGGTGTAGGGAGGGGGCGCGGTGGGGCCTCCAGTGGCACCAGGGTGGAGTGACCCAACCTGGATGGGGACAATCTGCAGGTGGCCAGTGGGGAGCGGGGACAGAGTGTGCTGATTCCCCTCACGCAGCAGGATCTTTCCGAGGTCCCGGGCTCTGCCTGGGTCAAGCGCCAGCGAGGAGGCGGAGCCGCTGGCCGGCGGGCTGGATGACGGGCTGGACGACGGGACAGCAGAGGGGAGCGGGTCCAGCTGAGCAGCCACCATCCCCGGCGTGGGACCTCGTGTTTGGCAAACAAATGGGGCGAGACGGCCCTCAAGGCCCCGTGAGAGAGCGTGAGGTTAGCGCACGGGGAACGGCCGGTGACACGGGACGCTGGTGACGTCTGGTGACACCTGGTGACATCGGCAGGGGTGGCAGGGGTGGCAGGGGTGTCCGGGGGCGGCGAGCTCGCTAAGAGTCTGGAGGGGAAAGTCCTTGAGTTCGAAGCCCTCCGCGTGCATTTATGTTCTTGTTCCTGGAGATTAAATTCTTACTGTGTCCCCTTCCTGACAACCTGAGAAAATTTAAACCCGCACCGTGGAACCGACCTCCTGTCCCTCCGGAACCCCCTCTCCTGGGGCCACCCTGTCCTTTAGGAAGCACAGGAAACTTAATCAGCCTCGAATTATGCATGCGTCGTCGGGGAGCTGCAGGGCCGGCCCTCCAGGACAAAGCAGAGCGGCCTTTTGTCCCTGCCAGCCACCTTTTGTGATGTGGCATGGGAACAATCTCAGCGAGCCTGCCCCTCAGGCACAAATTCTTGCCACAAAGAGGCAGCCCCTCCCCCCACCTGGCGGCCAGGCAGCCGCAGCAGCTCCGCAGGGCTCCGAGCAGGCCCGCTCCATTTCCTAGGCAACGGGAAATCTGAGGAAAACAAGATTCCACAGGAGACGGATGAGAGGGAGACTCAGGAAGCTGAGACAGGCCCTTGGGCAAAGCGTCAAGGCCACGGTCGTCCGCGAAGAGATGGAGAAAGCCTGACCCTGCAGATGCAGACGGGCCCTTCCGTAGCTCAGCTCAGCCCCCTTCCTGTTCTAAACGCCCGCTCGGTGATGGACTCAAACCCAATAACATCACTCAAACCCACAAGGACACAGAGTCCTTACAAATCCGAAATCTGTCCATTAGATAAATGGAGGCCAACGTGACACATAGTCATTAAGACACACTGCGAAATAACACTATGCAACCGCACAGACCGAAATTGGAAATGGATTCTGAGCGAGGCCAAAAGCTCGGCGCTCGGTGGGCGCCTCGTGGCGGTGGTCAGACTGCCGAGTCCCACATGGAAATCCCTGAGGTCGCCCCGGCCCGGCCCCCGGCTGTCACTTTACGTTCCGACCGGGCGTTCCGCTCTGAACGTGTGTGTCTCGCCCGAGACGTCTCTGTTTGCAAAAGCACCGCCATTCTTGACAGACGAGAAACAGATTTAACAGCAAGTCGTGTTTGGGAGGGGACGAGGGCTGCTCAGGGACAGCAAAAACAGACAAGTCCCCGAGGGGCCGAGAGGAAGAGCTGGAGCCAGGGCGAAGTGAACCAGTTTTGCACACGCATAATTTAGGAAATACACGTGCACTATGTATTTTCAGGCGCTTGGACACTTGTTACATAGTTGTTCAGATGGATAACTGTTACCATCTGAAAAATGGGTTTCAGGTTCTTTCAACAGCCTCACGCCAGTGAGACGAGCGTGGGAACCGCTCCAGCCACGGCCCGCGGAGCCTGCCGAAGGCTCTGCCACCTGCTGTGAGCCCCATGGCGACAAGATGCTGCACACGGCCCGTTAACACGTCATACAAAAACGGTGACACCGGTGCCAGCAATCTTCCAGACGGTGCCGCTTTCCCTCGCCACCTCCAGCTGTCAACGGAAACCGGATTCTGAAATGTACCCCACTTCCCGCCGGTGGCAGCACGGTGCTTGGTAAGTGAGTTACTTTCTGGTCTAGACTGACAAGTCGGGGGTGGGTCCTGAGTGTCAAAGGCAAGTGAGGACAAAAGATGCCTGTGGTCCCATGGGGGCTGCCGGAGATCAGAGGCCAAAGGGCAGACCGGACGCCGGGGTGAATCCAGCCGTCCTTGAAGGCCAAGCATTCTGCTCTCAAAGTCCCAGTAGGAAATGACAAGCTCCTGTCCCATGATATCAACTCAGGGAGCAGGGCACCTGCTGGACGGTCTCCAGCTCTTGACAGCTCGTTGACTTGTGTTGCCAGTGAGTTTATCCCAGTCCTTCCCGAGTCTGTTTAAGGAGTCAGCCCCTCAATTTCATGGGGTATGTCTTGAGACATTACGAGGCTCTGCGTCTTCTAGGAATCATCTTACATTTTCAGAAAGGGGGAGGAGCGTCCTGTCGATCACGCTTCGAAGGCACCTGTCTCCTCATGTGACTGTAAACTCCGTCGCTCTATCGGTATAAAGTCACTTTCTCTTCAGTTTTTGGTTGCGTTCTGCCCTGGTCTTCTCACTCGGGGGGAGTCCAGCGATCTGCGTCTTACCGCCCTCCCTCCCCACCACGCCCGCAGGCAGGACTGCCCCCCCCCGCTCCGGTCTCGGCCGGACTGTCACGTCCTCCTCGGAGTGGCCCCCTTTGCACGAGCGGCTTTGATGGGTGCCCATCAGCTCCCCGGGCTCTGCTGTGCACAGGCAGAGAGCATGGCGGCCCCGAGCGTGGCTCACGCTGTGCCTGGCAGAGGCTGAACCCGAGAAGCGCTGGTGCCCCCCGTCGGGAAAGAAAAACAGCGCTGTCAACTATTCCTCAGGGTCGGTTTTTGTCTGGTTTTCTGGTTTGTGGCACACGCCTGAAAAAAGTCCTCCGGAGACTGCGTGGCGTTCTGACGTGTGGTGCGCCTTCCGACAGCTTTCGACAGAATGTCCTGGGTGGTCCCAGGCTCCCTGCGCACTTTCAGTTTTAAATATTTCACCACGATTTTCCCCGGCTCGTAACCGTGATCAGCGATCAGCTCCCACCACGGGCGGCCTCGCAGATTTTCTTCCTGCTCCCGTCCACCCTCTTTGTGAAGATCGCGGCTCGGAGGCCTTGATTATTGATGATTCTTTCTCCTCATGCAAATTTCATCATTTTGCAGAAATCCCGCTTGTTCTCATGGGCACATCGATGTTTGCTTGACCCCCAGCAACCCAGCTGAGCACACGGCCCTGCTGTCGTCCGTGGAGATGCCGGTGTGGGTGCGGGGGAGGGGCACGGTGCCGGGAGAAGCAGAATGCCCGCTCCCCCTTCAGAAAAACTGCCCAGCAAGTCGACACCCCGACATTAGCCGGATCTCCCACCCCAAGCCGAGACCCCGCGGGGCAGGCGGGCAGGCTGAGCAGCTCTCGCTCTGCTCCGGACTTCGCTCACTGCGTCACCCTCGTCTAAGGGAGGTGGAGTGGCAGGATGGGGACAGAGGTGGGAGGGTGCGGGGCTGAGCTGTGAAGCCGGCCCCGGCTACCGTCCCCCAGGCCGAAGCCCCCGCTTTGGAGAGCAGAGAAACCCGCCTCTCAGCTGCCCGAATGTTACTGTCCTCTGCAAACATTAAGAGGCTCTGGGGTGGGCCGCACCCTAACGTTTCATAAACAGCACCACACCCAAGATAAACGACTGGTTCTAGTTATGTGCGCGTCAGGCGCAGGACATTTATAGTAGATTATACAGTGACAGTCCTCACTAGCGATCAGGAGAGGTTTAGAGTTTATGTAAAAGTGGGAAAGCTGAGTAAAGCAGAGATGTCTGCGTGTACCTGACTTACGTATCCATGTAAGCATGTGTACCTGCAGCGCACACACACGCACGCACACGCATGCACACACACACGCATGCACACGCATCTGCTAACGCACATGCGCAGAGGAAAGCAGACAGGAAGGTGCTGACCGGGAGGGAGTCCCTCCTGGACTGTGGCTGGCCGGCGCTGGCGCTCCCCGCAGCTGGCGGCGGGTGCCCCCGCGGTGCCCTCCCAGGAGTCTGGGGGGACTCTCCCTCCCCGCTCAGCATTGGGGCCCTCACCCGCCCTCCCCTCCGCTCAGTCCCGGGCACCCGCGGCGCGTTGGCTGTGTCCTTGGCCACCCTAGCTTGCTGACACGCGTGGACAGGAGCTGAGGAGGTCGCACTGGCTCTGTCACACGGCCGGCAGCCAGGCCACGGTCCCCGTCCGCTCCGCCTCCCCGCGCTTTACTCACCAACACGGGTGTGCTTGCACGAACACGTGTAGACGCACACACACGCACACACACACACTGAGCAGCCAGCACAGGCCGTGAGCCTCGTCCGTCCTCATCCCCACAGGCCCGGGGGAGGTGGCCACCCCACAGGGCCTCATGCGAAGCAGCGATGTGGGCCCCGCCTTCTCCAGCTTCCCAGGTGGGGCCCCCCACGAGTCCTCTGTGAGCCCCAGACCACGAGGAGCTCCCTACCGCACCCCGCCCCCGAAATCCTCTCCCTTGAACTGGTGTGGGGGGAGCACCGTCCCCAGGGAGGGAGGAAGGCCCCTTCCGGAGACGGCCACCTCTGCCGTGACTGTGCCTGGTGCTTGCTCACCTCGCTGGACTGTGGCACCTGCTGAATCTTGGCCAAAATGCCCATTTTGACATTTTGCTGCTCATCAAGCAGGGAGGGCCGTTTCCTCATGGCATAAAGGATGCTGCTCAAGTAAGAGGGAGGACAGAACCCGGACGTGGCTCCTGAGCGGAGGTGAGACACTGGCCGCTGCTGCTCTTTGCTCCCCCGACGCGGCCACCTACTCCTGGTAACAGGAGTCGCCATCAAACACCCCGGCAACCTGGTGCCGTGTCCCCCCTGCCTGACCACCCCAGAGCCCAGCGGGGGAGTCTGAAGTTCAGGGGAGCAGTGGAGCAAGGCCGGAGGCGCCCGGGGGCAGGGGAGGCAGGTGAGCGCACCGCGCCCCTCCCCGCCCCGAGGAGCACAGTCCCAGCCCCAGGGTTGAACCAGGGTTGAAAGTCAAGGGCAAACTCCCTTCCCGTGCAAACGATCTTCCCTGAGGACACGGGATCTCGCAGACAACCGCTTGGGGAGGAGTGGGTGCTGTCTCCGGCGTTATAGCAAAAGGGAAAATTTCACGAGCAAAACGGCTCCGTTACCGAGTCCACGGAAAGGGACTCGGAGCCAGAACGGCGCTGCTCCAAAGCAGGGGTTGGCGGGTCGCGAACAGCGCAGGTCTTTTATGCCCATTCAGAGCCCGAGCCGCAGTACGTGGAGCTGGAGTGGAAAGCAAGCCTCGCAGCGAGCGCATGCTCGACACGGGCGTGGAAGGCGGGGCCCACATCTGTCAGCCACACGGACGTCTCCCCCACGATGGGGAAGCGGGGGGCTCCGGGCGACCCGCCATGACCTCAAAGGTGGCGGCTCCATTTGAAGCAAAGAAGGGAGTTCAGAGCAGAGCGTCAGCTAAGTCAGCTCCGCCTTGGGGCGCAGGGACCTGCAGTCTGGGAACTCTGCTGTGAACGAGGAATTACGGGGTGCCATCGACTCCCCCTGAAGAAAGAAGAGAACATTCCCCAGCGTGGAGCGAAGTTCCCATCAGCACAGGCCGTCGCCAGCCAGACACCCCGTGCACCGCGGACTGGTCCCCGGCCTCCCGGAGGCCCGGGGCCAGACGGGGCCGAGGTTGCCCGGGTGAGCCGTGGGAGGACAGGGACGCACCCCACCTGCAGCCACTTCTGGGTTGGGCCCCAGAGGGTCTGGTCAGAACCTCCAGAAACCGCGGCCAGAAACGACGGTGGAGCCTGGAGGTGGCCACGGGTGTGGGGACAGACCTGCCTGACGGGAAGGGTCTCCGCACCTCAGCCGGCTCTTCCTTCCCCTGCTCCCAGGACCCCACCCCGCCCCCAGGGCTCGAAAAACAATCCGAGACTGCAGGGGTGAAGAGAGCTGGGCCTTGGGGTGGGCAGACCCGGCTCAGGCCCCTGCGTGACGCATATCAGCTGTGTCACCTTGGGCACAGTCTCTCTGAAGCTGTGCTGTCATCTGAGAGATGTCAGCAGGAGTACACTTCCCCGGAGTACGGATGGGGGCGTGGCTGCGACGCTGCTGCCCGAAGCCTCAAGGCCAGCACGGGGAGCGTCTTGGTCAGCTCAGGCTGCCGCTGTGTGACAAAGCCCCATGCACTTGGGCCTTCAGCCACAGAAATAGCTTTTCCCATCAGGAGTCAAGGTGTGGGCCCCTCTGCTCTCCACCCCGACAGCCCAACACAGGTGACGTCACCCTGGGCCCCGCATTTACGGGTCTCTGATGCTTTTACTTTACAGTGCTAGCAGGCTTGTGTGTGCGTGTGCGCGTGTGCGTGCGTGTGCGCGTGAGCCTGAGAAGGAACATTTTGTTTAGATTTGGTTGCTTTTGTATTTTATGTTTTAGAAAGTATTTTTAAGCAAGTAGTTATTAAAGTTGAATCTCCACTCCAGGCATCTGGGACTCAGGGGCTCATTAGAAATGCAAATTATCCGTTCCCCGCACCCCCACCCCAGTCCTCTGCATCAGAACCGCGATGTGCATTTCTCTGATTGCTAATGAGGCCGGCAGCCTCCCCATTTTCTCGTGGGCTGTGTGTTCTCTCCTCTGAAACGTCGGGAAGATTTTCGCCCTCGTTTCCCTCTGCCGTGCTGTTTGTCCTTTTCTAATTAGTTTCAGTTCTTCGCGTATTCTTGACGTTGATTCGTTCAGGTTGGACGCAGTGAGCATCTCTCTCCCATTTACAGTCTGTGTTTTCTTTCTTATGTGTCTTATGATGAACAAGATTTCTCATTTTATTCTAATCGAATGCATATTTTTTGTGGTTAACACTTTGAGTCTTAAGAGTCCCTTCCTTACCCCGAGGAAAAGGAGTGCCCCTGTAGCTTCCGCTAAAGGTTTCAAAGCATCGCTTTCGACATTTAAGCCTCAGGCGGAAGCGCTTCCCGCATCCTGTGACGCAGGGACTCGAGGCATTTCCAGACCCAGATAGGACCGGACTCTGGCAGAGCAGGGCCCCCGCCTCCCGCTGAGATGCTGCGGCTGTGCCTCTGACCTTGGTCCCGCACACTGTTTCTGGCTGCGGATTCCATCCCACCGGCCAGTTTCCGCCTCCCGACTCCACCAGCAACGGTCTTAGTCACAGCAGCTTCGCGGCAAACGCGTGGTCCCGGCTCCGGCCCCCTGCTCCGGCCCCCTGCTCCGCGTGCGGGGCGGCTCCCGAGCATTTAACGTTTCATGTATGATGTATGTGCCTTTTAAGGACGAGTTCGTAAAGCGCCACGAGGAACTCCTTCTCCGTTGGCGGTCTGGCCGGGCCACGTTCAGTCGCTAGGTCAGTTTGGGGAGAATGACCACGTCCAGCCTCATGTCCTGAGACTTCCCACAGAAGCCCCGTATTCCGGTTCGATTGCCCGTCCTCGCTGTCCGGCCTCAGCGCACGGGTCCCCCATCACTTCTAGGCCCTCCCCCCATGTCAGCACTTCGCAGCCCGGCCGGCCTCGTCCCCGCGGCTTCTCCCGGCGCTTGGACCCACAGTACTCACCGTCCTGTTCCAGGCACCGCGGTGCCCGGCGAAGGGACGCTCTGGGAAACGCCAGCTGTTAGAATGGTGACGGAAAGTTTCCCAATTCACTGTGACAGTTTTTAGAAAGATAATTCACTTCCCTTTACCTTAAACACGTCCCCCAAATTACTATAATTCTTACAACTGTCCATTATTTTCTGAAACCACAGCAAAGAGTGACATCTGAGAACCCTTTCCACAGTGTCCCCTCCCAGTGGGTGAAGCTGTCCCTCTTTCCACAATGTCCCCTCCCAGTGGGTGAAGCTGTCCCTTGCTAATGCATTGTCCCAGATCATCACGTCACAGATTCTGCATATTTTTTGAGGTGAGAATCTGGTCCACATACAAGCAGCCCCTTTTTGAGATGTGTCCTGTCTACGCGATTGGAAAATCTGGAACACACAGTTTCATGGGTCACTTTAGCTGCAGTAAAGACACATTAAAGGTGGCCCGTAATTTTTGTTTCTGTTTGCGTCAGTCAAAATTACTAAATTCACTGTTTTTGAGTCAGTCATTGGTTTGGTTTCCGGAACAAACGCACCTATGTTTCGATCATCGCATAAGTGATCTATCTAAGATTATCTGAATTGATAAATGTTAACACAAACAACTGAAGTTTGAGACAGCAGGGGGCTGTCTGAAATAAAGCTCGGCGAGGGTCCGAGGTTTTCAGATGCGTTCGGCGAACCATAATGAGGTACGAGTGTCATTTAGTTTTCTTCGGTCTGAAAGGGAATTAGTTGGGGGAGAAAAAGAGAATTGTGGATTAAAGACAATTGCTGAAATTCTTAACACTTGGATTTTCACGGCAATTCATGTAATAAAATAAAATAAAAAATCTCAGGTTTGAGTCTGTAGTGAGTCCCATTCCCACCGGAAGTGGTTTGTAAACAGTGTCCTGACTGCTCCAGAGATCACTCGTTGTCAAGCAGTAAGAATTCGTTAAACACTCTAACACGAATCTAACAATAATTCGTTCTCATAGGACTGTATCACTTGGAAACGATGTCATCATCTCAGAAACGTGACTCAGTTTAGCAAATATTCGTTGAGCGCAAATGTCAGCCGGGCCCTAGGCTCTGAGGCTGTCCAGGTGGATGTGACCCAGGCCCCCGCTCCAGGCCACCCGGGTGTGACTCCAGGCCCCCACTAACGTCGATCATCGCTGTTCAGGGGTCGCGACACGCCAGCTCCTCCCCCGATGGGTTCTGCGTCGGAGCCCTGACCGTCGGAGCCCTGGGGAGCAGCCGCCTCGGGGTGCGGCACGTTGCTTATCCGCTGCGCCGCGTCGCTCAGCCCAAAGAGAAGGCGCCTGGGCCTGACCGTGGAGGGCTGGCGGGTGAGAACGGGAGGCACTTTTCCAAAGTCTTCAGAACTGTGTGTCTCCCGTGCTTCTGTCGGGATGAACTGTCCGCCTTTTATTAGCTCAGTCTCACGAGTCAGTCAGCAAACACATGGCTCCCTTCCCCGGAGGTGACGGGTCGAGCAGGTCCAAGAAACCCAGACGGAAAACAGGGAGCGATGGCCGGAAAGACACTGCTGGGCAAGGGGCGGAAAAAGACGGACCGGAGAAGCGTCTCCATCAAGACACCGTGCGTGTCCACTGCTGCGCAGGAGGGACCTCGCGCCCCGCGAGGGAGCCACGGGCACGGGCGAGCGTTCGGCGGGGCAGCGGGCCGGCCGGTCTCAGGCGTGAAATGCCTGTCGCCTGGACAGCGGCCGCTCTACTAGATCCATGTCCAAAGCGAGCGCAGGCTTTGCTCACCTGGAGCTTCCGGCGTGGACACGGCTCGCGGGGCAGTGTCTGTAGAGCTCGGCCGCACCGCGGCGGCGTCTGACGACGGAGCAGAGGACGAGAGGCCGGCCGCAGGCGCCCCTGACGCCCTGTTTGAAGAGAACACGAGGACTGGGCTTGGGCGGGCGAGGCACAGGGGGATGAGGCGGCGACCGTTCAGTCCCCATTTAAAAAAAAAAAGCATTTGCCCCCGAAAGACTCCATTACAGGTTCCTATTGTGAGGCCCCGCTTTGCATTCAAAGTATTATTCAATTTACAAAAAGAAAAAGGGAGGAAGTTGGGGGGTTTGTACACACCAGGCGAGGCCCCCGTAGCCGGGGAGGCCACGCGTGTCGGGAAGTTGGGGGGCTTGTACGTACCAGGCGAGGCCCCCGTAGCCGGGAAGGCCACGCGTGTCGGGAAGGGCCTCCAGTGGTGTGGAGTCACCGGAATTCTGGGTTGATCTTCGGAATGACAAAAACAACAGCAACAGCCACTATTAAACCACGTGAGGCACAGGCTGCGGCCAAGGACGGAGACGTCTGAACGAGAGCCCCGGCCTCTGAAAGCTGTGGGGAGGCGAGCGGCAGGGGCCACGGTCCCGAAAAGTTGTGCTTCGTGGGGGCGGGGGGCGGGGAATGAGCCCAGTTAATCCATCCTGTAAAAACTGTAAGTTTAAGAAGCGTTTCAGGAGTCATGGTTCCTGCTCTACAGCTGACTTGTTAACTCTCGATCCCAGGAAACGGTGTTAATGACGCGGCCGCCGCCAGCGATCGCCACTAAGGCTTTTTACGGGACTTCGCCTTGCAAGGTTCGTACAGGGTCCGATCTCCCGTTTAAACACAACCAGGGACAAGTTCAGTCGCCTGTTTCCCAGCAGCTGGACGAACGTCCTCGAGAAATAGCTGCCAGGGCTGGTTAACTTAGGTCCTGGATAAAGGGCCATTACATCTCCATTTAAAAAAAAATCGTAACCATAATTCCTTCTTCACAAAGTAGGCCCCGTGACCAGTGCCGCTTGTTTCGGACCCGCGTCTGAGCCGGCGGGTGACCCTGGAGCCATCGCCTGCTCTGAGGAGGCAGCTCCGTCCCCAAAGGAAGGAAATGCGTTTCCTGAGCCTCGGGAACCAGAAACCAGCCGCTTGGCGCCTTCGCTTGAGCAAAGGCTGAGGGCAGACAGGAGAGGGGACGCTAAAACGAGGCCCTGCGAACAGCCACGCGCCCCGGCCTCACGCCCCTGAGGAATCCAGACGACGAGGAGCCCGAACACCTGTCCGTCAGAACCCCCACTTTATCCCTCCCCCCACCACACGCTCGAAAATGAAAACGACGCAGTGACGGGGTCGCTGGCTCCAGTGGCCGGAGAAAGACACAGCGCTGATGGCACGCGGGGGGCGATGAGGGGGCGACATGGAGTCCGTCCGTGCAGCGTCCCCCCCAAGCTTAGCCGTGTCCGCAAACGCGTCAGCCGAGCAGCCCGTGTGGACGAGGGGGAAGCTGCTCAGAGGCCGTCCTGGCCCCGGCAGGGGAGGGAACAGAGACGGGGCCTGAACTCTGGTCCCTGGGGTGGCCTCAGTCACCGAGTCTGGGAACAGTGCCGGGGCTGCCGAGGGCTGAGACGCACGGCCGCAGACGCCGCCAGCCCGCCAGCCCGGAGCACAGGCTTCCGCGGGCATCGCCGCCACATAAACACCGTTCATCACGGATGCAACTTCCCCAGGACCTCCAGGAATGACTGATGCTTCTTTCCATTCACCTCCATGATGGATGTGGGAGTTTCTCAGAGGCAGGTGTTTTCCTGCCTCCATTTTTGTTCAGTTATTGAAAAATCGAAGCTCACAGAAGTTAAACACAACCCTGGACAATACAGTGAATCGTCGCAAACAACACCGCCCCTCCCCCCGATTTCTGTCAGTTTCTCTAGAGCTCGTCTGTGCTGGATTTTCCACTCGGAGAATAAATGTGCGACCAGAGGTAGGGATGCCAGATTTAGTAAACAAAAGAGACAGGATGCTCGGCGAAGTGTGAATTTCAGATAAACAACAAATACGTTTTTACGATAAATACGTCTTCCGCAGTATTTGGTACCGACGTTAAAAATGTTCACTGTGCATCTGAACCTCACATTTAACTGGGTGTCCCACATTTTATATGAAACCCGAACCAGGAGGAGAAACTCGCTCCCTCGAGTCCAGCGAAACCAAAGGGTGAGCGCTCGTCCTCGCTGTCGAGCACTGACTCTGTCCGGGCCCAGGCTTCGTCACGCTCCTCCCCCAAACCGCGGCCACGGCCTAGCCCGGCCTCTGCACGGGGGCCCTTCCCCTGGAAGTCACTTGGATGGAGCGTCGGGGGCCGCATCGCATGGGCCTGACACGGACGTCTGTGTAGTGGGCAGAAGCACCTAGTCACCGCACTCCCTCTGGGCCCACGTCTGTCCTCTCCGTCCAGGCCGCAGGAGCCCAGTGTCAAGCCCCTGCCCAGGCTGACGGACGGGGCACAGATGGACCCCGCCCCAGCTCTGCCCTCCAACGCTCTGGATTTCCTGACACACAGGGCCTTTCTCTTCCAGTCGGGGAGCTGTCAGTACTGATTTTTAAGCATTTAGCTAAGATATTGTTATTCTTAATTTTGGCATTTCAAGCAAAAAAAAAAAAAACACAGCGTTTGGCACTTAGTGTATAGTACATGTTTGTGGAATGATGAGTCAGAGTGAGAGAGAGCACCGTTCCCACTGGACCAGGGGGACACGAACCCTCTTTGCGATGCTAACTGCTCCAGCAGAAAGCGGCTCCAGCAGGATCAAGAAGGGGCTGCTTACTGGGGGGGCCCTTTCCTTCCCCCCGATTGCCGGTTTTCCTTGCTCACTGCCACAGTGCTGGAAAGGTGGCCGGCATCCTGTGCTGGGTTAAATTTGGGTTCAAGCCAACTGAACTGGGAGTGACAAAGTCAGAAATGAGAGCACCTGGCGTCCTTCCTAACAGGTGCGGGACGTTTACCGAATGGAAGAATGAATGAATGAATGAGTGATTGAATGAATTAGATGGAAAGTGGCCATCCGTGTCTCCACTGGGTAAACCTCAGCTGGCACTTTACAGCTCCACCCACCACTGCCCCCCGCCCCCCAAAATCCCACGTATCACAAGAAAGGTCAAGGAGAGCGTGGCTATTGTGTTAAGAGGGAGTTTCAATCATGTCACAACTGGCTGCGAAACTGTGCATTAGCTCCCTGCGGCCGCTGGGAGCCCTCCAAATGCCGGGTGGCTCGAGACGCCGGCAGGGTGTCCCTCCCCGCTCCGAACGCCGTGTGTGGGCAGAAGCTGTCCCCCGAGACGGAGGCTGAGGCGGAATCCCGGCCCCTCCCGGCTTCTCGTGGGTGGCCGCGGTCCTCCCCGCTCCCTGGTCCCCGGCTTGCCCTGCATCGCTCGCCTCTGTCATCACATGGCCCTGTCGTCACACGGCCCTGTCGTCACACGGCCCTGTCGTCACTCGTCTCTGTCATCACACGGCCCTCTCCCCGCAGGCCTGTCCTCGCCTGGCACTGTCCCCTTCTTACGAGGACGCCGGTCCCATGGAGTAGGGCTCACTCTAACGAGCACATTTTCATTTGATGACATCCGCCCAAACCTCATTTCCAGGCACCTTGTTACGGTACCAGGGTTAGGACCTCAGCATAGCTTTCTAGGGGGACTCAGTTCGACCCACAATACTAAACGTCAGAACTATGCGTCACACACCAGTTATTCTACAGAACCCACCGGTTACAGGGAAATGTCGTCGCCCAGTCTGTGTCTCGTAGGAACCAGTCTGCCGGAACTCGCTCTGACTCGTGAAAACTTCGACTGCAGCACCGTCCACAGCGCTCGCTCAATGACGTTTTCTGAGTTAAATGCACGAGTAAACGCACCACCAAGCTGACAGGCGAGCGAGAAGCAAGCACAGAGCCATCGCTGGCGAGCACGGTCACGCACGGACGGACCACGCCCACTGGACCTACGACGAAGGCGACCCAGGATCTGTCGCCATGGACAAGGACAAATGCTGCCGACGCAACTTCACACGAGGATTCTTACCTCTGGGGACTGCGCGTGCAGTGAGAACTCGCTTATTCGGTTGCCGACGGCTACCACACGTCCGTTTACGCGTGACAGCGAACAGGACACAGAAGCACTGTAAACGGTGAGGTGTTTTAAAAGCCTTCGAGTTGGGCGTCCAGCGTTCCTGAGCCATGTGGGGCACAGCTGTTTCACACAGGGTCACCGTCCGAGCCGGGAAGACCAGGCTGGGCCCAACCCTGTCTTACCAGCGAGCTCTACCGCGGGCCCCGCCACACTCCTTCCGTAAATGTGGACGCTGTTCCTTTATCATCTGAAAAAAAGGAGCAAGAACAGTTTCCAAAAACAGCCGAACTCGTTTCACTCTCAAGCGATCCGGATTATTGGGCGACTGAAGGTGCAGGGCTGGTCGGGCCGCGAGGGTCTGACACGGGATGTAAGCGGACGCAGCTCACTCTCGAAGGGAAAGCTGGCGGTGTCCGTGAAAACATGAAGCATGTACCTTTTACCCACCAACCTCACTTCTAGAATAATAACTTACGGCAGCAACTCTTTAACTTCCTGGTTTCCAAACCACTTTACACTCGAAAAGTTACCGAGAATCCCAAAAGTTACTGATATTTACCGCATTAAAAATTTAAACCGAGAAATTTAGAAGCTATCACATCATGAAAGAATAAGCTCATTGTATGATGCTATAAATAACACAGCTTTACTCAAAAATTACATCTTCAAAAGCATTACTGAAAAGAGGACATCGTTTCACACTTTTGCAAATCCCTGGCCTGAGAGAAGGCACCTGGACCGCCCACGTGTGCCCGCGTCCACCTGTGCGCCACGGTGTTTGGCTGACGGCTGTGGAGGAAACGTGGTCGCCCTCCAGGGAGAAGCCCCTCGCAGCCTCCGGGGGTCAGAGTCGCAGGGCGCGCTTCGAGGAGCAGCGTGACGCAGATGGACCCCATGTGTGGGAAGGCTCGCACGGGCCAGGTTACTCGCCGAGGCTGTTGGCACCAACTGAAGATGAAGCAGTGTCCCTGGGGAGGGCAGATAAAGTAAGTGACGGAGGAATCCTGTGCGACCACCAGCATCGACGATGCATCACGTGGGCTGATACAAACCCGCAATGCATCACGTGGGCTGATACAAACCCGCAATGCGTCACGTGGGCTGATACAAACCCGCGATGCATCACGTGGGCTGATACAAACCTGCGATGCGTCACGCATGATACAAACCCATGATGCATCACGTATGATACAAACCCACGATGTGTCACGTATGATACGAACCCGCGAACCCGCGATGCGTCACGTATGATACGAACCCGCAATGTGTCACGTGGGCTGATGCAAACCCGCGATGTGTCACGTGGGCTGATGCAAACCCGCGATGCGTCACGTATGATACGAACCCGCGATGCATCACGTATGATACAAACCCGCGATGCGTCACATGGGCTGATACAAACCCGCGATGTGTCACGTATGATACAAACCCGCGATGTGTTACATGGGCTGATACAAACCCGCGATGCGTCACGTATGATACAAACCCGCGATGTGTCACATGGGCTGATACAAACCCGCGCTATGTCACGTATGATACGAACCCACGATGCATCACGTATGATACAAACCCGCGATGTGTCACATGGGCTGATACAAACCCGCGATGTGTCACGTATGATACAAACCCGCGATGCGTCACGTATGATACAAACCCGCGATGTGTCACATGGGCTGATACAAACATGATACGAACCTGCGATGCGTCACGTGGCCTGATGCAAACCCGCGGTGCATCACGTATGATACGAACCCGCGATGCGTCCCGTGGGCTGATGCAAACCCGCGATGCGTCACGTGGGCTGATGCAAACCCGCGATGTGTCACGTGGGCTGATGCAAACCCGCGATGCGTCACGTGGGCTGATGCAAACCTGCGCCAAAGCATCAAGCGTCAGCATGGGGAAAGGAAAGGTGCGTTAAGAGCAAAGTAAAAAGTAAGCTGCAGCGGAATTCGCAGTCTTCTGTCACTTACGTGCACACGCACGAGTGTGTCAGGAAGGCAGTGCATGAAAATGGTAGCGATGGCTCAGAGCTGGGTCACTGGTCCTGGACGGGACGGGGCGGGGCGGTGGGGGGACTGGCGCTCTTCGTCGTACCCCGTCACATGCAGGCATCATCTGGTGACTGCTTAGCGTACACGCGACTTTTATCCTAGTTTTGCAAGGTCGTTCTGAGGACGGCAT
>NW_006438073.1:9516302-9518650 GCF_000325575.1 Pteropus alecto
GTTGCACGTGTTCAATCCACGACAGCTGCTAAAAATAGTACCAAATAGTACAGTTCCTTGAGGTTTTATGTTCAATTTCCAGGTCATGCACCTCTGGGTCCCCTTCATTAGTGCTGCAACCCTCAATCACCATCTCTCCCAAGGCAGACGGCCCAGGTCTGGATGGACCAGCACGACACGGCACACGGCCGCTGAAGCCTGTCAGGCTTTGATTTCCATGTAGATACTTCTGGTAATTAAATCATTTTTAAAACGGTATCTCCTTTTCCCCGCGGGTCTGATTAATCCCCATTAGCGAGGCCCTTCCAAGAACGCAGGTGGCTTTCGCTGCCCTGGGTGGGGCCAGAGGAGACGGGCCAGCGGCTGCGTGCGCCCTCGCGCCCTGGGTGTCCCCTGCTCTGAGGGTTCTTTCCACCGTGCTTCGTTTCCAGCGCCCCCCACGAGCGCTCTCTCTGCGATGGCACCGAGCAGCCAGCCCGCGCATAACCGTGACCTGCTCGTGTGAGGGTTCAGTGCCGTGTCTCCACCGGTCTCGGGCGCCTGCGACCTTAGGCGACACCAGTATTTACTCCTCAGCGCTGCTCAACGGTCACGGTCTACACTGTAAGACACGACTGGTGTGGGAAAAATGCCTCCCCCACCCCCAAATCAGAATAGCTTCTCTCCGCGTTTCAGACAGTGAAGGCGAAGACGAGCGCCTGCTCCGAGGTGACGCCACCGCCCCACGGAATCCTGGAGCAGGGGCCGCCCGCTTGGCCTCTGGGCTTCTCGGCCTTTCGGCTAAGAGCCCCGTAAACACACGTGGTCTCCGAGTCTGAGGCCGGCCGGTCGTGGGCTTGTTAAAGCTATGTCCTCACGCCCTGGCCCGTGTGACGCGTGCTGGGGGTGCCGGTCCGTTCCCCTATGGAATGCATTAATTCAGCCATCTGTTCATTCGTTCATTCATTCATTCATTCATTCCCAAATCTATCGAATGTCTACTATGTAACTCCTACCGGGCATAATGATAACGAGTAAAATGTGACCTAACGGCAAACTCAGAAACCATTTCAATTTATCTGTCCCTCTGACCGCCCCTCCCTGGCTGAAAAAAGCAAAGCAAAACAAAACGGGGTGCTGTAGCCCTTTTGCTACACCCTCGGGGTAGTCACGGAATTACAGCTCCCTTCGATGTCATCGTGGATTGTTTCTCAGACCCACCTGGACTTCGAAAGGCGTGTAAGGCTGGCCTCCAGCACAGGTCACTGTCGACGGCTTCCCTTTGCCTGCCGCAGAGTTTCTGTCGCCCCGACGTCAGCTCCACCCCCGCCGCGGTCACCCCCGCCGCGGCCACCGCACGCCGGGGAGGCCTGTGTCACCACACCGGGGCGGGCGTCCTGGTCAGTGGGATTCTCTCCTCTGGCAGCCTGAACGGGAACGGCGGTGGCAGTGGCTGGAACGGCCAGGGCTGTTGGCCGCTCGGCGTGTGCGGGGAACTCAGAGCAAAGTAGCATTTATCATCATTAAAAAGTTTAAAAATCGGCATGTCCCGACTGAGGGAGACGTTCTATGGGTTTAACCCGATTCCACGTGGGCACTGACCACGCACGGCCAACGCCAGCCAAGCTCGGCTGCCGTGCATACGGAGAAACAGGCGTCACATAGGTGCCAAACGGCGGCCACGACTGGCTCCGCCCTGACCGCACGTGAGGGTCGGCGACGTCCAGCGCCGTGTCACGTCATCTCGTGACACCGAATGCCTGGGAACTGGGCCAGGCACAGCGGCCAGCACGAGCTTCTTCGGAATCACATGCCCTGCGCCTTGCGGCCAGCGCCTTGCTGGCCACAGACCTGCCTTCTGGGACGCCGCTGTGGCCCTCTGCTGGACGGCGGGTCCCCGGAGGGCCCTGCTGCGTGGTCCGCTCCTACACACAGCCTATTCACAGCTGTCTTGTGACGTTTGTCACTGTACCTGCTGCTACCTGTTCCTGTCACTCCCTCTCCATGAAGCTGTCACACCCCGAGGGCTGAGACGGTGGCGATATTCTCATTCGAACTCCAGGATCCAACATAAGGCCTGGTCCATGGAAAATGCTCTGGACACGTTGGCATATTTCAAAAAGTTGAAGGAGATTCCAGACGACGTGTTTCAGAGACCTCAGACAGACCCCTGAGCCAGAGGAAAGGCGCGAACAGGCTTTGGTCTCTTCCCGGATGAAGATTTCACCGCTGCCCGAGGCACCGAGGAGGCGCCGTAACTGCTGCGAAGCGTGAGCGAGCGCGATCTCGCCTTCGGGAGGAAAGCGGCATCTCTCCCTCTGCCGGGGGGCGGGGGGCGGGGGGTGAGAGGGTTCTCTCTACACTGGATC
>NW_006438073.1:9518723-9526028 GCF_000325575.1 Pteropus alecto
ATTGGGGGGCGGGGGGTGAGGGGGGTCTCTCTACACTGATCACTGGCTTCCATGCAGAGGGCGTTTTGCAGACTGTAAACAGGTACCGACTTCCAAAGCTACAATATAACACAATGGTGAACCCAAATCACATGCTGACCTGTGAGTTTGTGTGATGTTTTTTAACTTCTCACATTTTTACCTTGTGTGAATAGAACTCTTCTTGGCTACAAAACATCAGGTGTCACTTTGGCACCAAAAGCTATACTCCAGAAAAACATGGACGACCAAAGGATGGAGGGATGGATGATGAAGGGATGATGGAGGGATGATGGAGGGAGGGAGGGACAGTCAGACTGCATTGCAATGAACGCACTGTTTACTGTTTTGGTGAATGATGCAGTGTTTGGTCCACGAGCTAATGAGCCAACACGTCTGGCTAAAAGGTGCGTCTTGTCCGTGCAGGAGGGTCTCGTCGGTGAGGGGTCCCAGGTAAGGGAGGTCCCCTCTCAGGCCCCAACTGAACTCCAGGACGCTGGTTCCTGGGGCCATCTTGACTGCTTTCTTCGGCGAGAGAGTTTCTGTCCAGAGCAGAGCCTGGCTCTGTAAGTCTCTGGGTATTTACGCTCTGTCACTGTGCAAACAGAATCACTGGCAGCCGAGACGAGCTTCAGGACAAAGAACCTTCCATGATTCCGCTCTAATGGAGGGATGGAAGCCGCACCACAAATTAACTATAACTTGTAGCCGCTGCCTCCTTCTCCAACACAGCTGGCCTGTCCAGCCTTAACCCTTGGCAGGGAACAGCAAAATGCAAAAGCAGGAATCTCAGACCCAGACTTGGAGACCAGATGGCACCCCTCTCAGGCCACCGTCTACATGAGGAGTCCCTGAGACCTCAGCGGGGCAGCGTGTCCCTGTGACCGCACCAGTGTGGACCAACCCATGGCTGTCCTGCCTTCCTCCCGGTCCAAGGGCTGGGGACTCGGGCCTGTGCCAGACCCCACAGGAGACGGCCAAAGGCTTCCTGAGCTGGCCGTCCCCTTCTCAGCTGTGGGGGGGCCGGCGTTCTCTGGGGGAGCCGGCGTTCTCAGCAGTACTCCTGTCTGGTTGTGCTGAGCGTGTCCCCAAGGGGGGAGGTGGCTGTGAAGGAAGGCTGCTTTTCAGGCAGCCTCAAAAGCTGCTTTTTTTCTGCTGCTTTCTGTAAATAATAGAACAAAGCCTACTTTCTGCCAGACGCCTCCCACCCGGGGTACTGCAGAAGCTTCTGCTGAAATCCCCCACCTCCTGTCTGCCGACCCATCCCACACGCTCCTCCGGGTGAGAGTGAGCTCCTTCCCCGGGGCGGGGGCGGGGCGGGCGGTGAGCTGACGGCGGTGCGTGGGGGCGGCTGCCTGGACAGGCAGCACACAGATGGGGGGCGTCAGAGAACTGGACGATCACCCCGGCCGCACAGCTAAGTCCCTACGGGCTTGGTGACAGGCTCACCATCTGCCCTGACTCTGCTCTCTCTTTCTAGCCTCTGGGCCTTGAGAAAAAAGGTGGGGTGGGTGCCTTGAATACTTCCTGCATATTTACCACACCCTGGCCTGGCGGGCGGCAAACCCTGGCTCCTGGAGCGGAGGGGCCTCGGGCCTGGTTCCAGCGGGCGGGTTCGTGTTCCCTACAACTGGTTAATGAAATCCTGCAGAGGGCAAACCCGGCAGAAGGGTCAGATGACCCGGGGCTTGGCGCCCGTCTGTGCGTTCACCGTTCATGACACGGAGACCCAGACAGAACAGCTATGAACCTTCACGACCCTTTAAAACAACAGGGCAGGGTCTAGGTCCCGTGAAAACAGCCATCTGGGGACTGTCCATGTTCCTTGTGAATCTGGCTCCCAGAGCGCACGTCTACCCTGCACATTCGACCCAACGCGACGAGCCGCAGCAGGAAGTTCCAGCTCTGCATCGAGCCGCCTGTCGCTTCCCAGTGCCTGTCTCCAGTTAGGTAGGTCATTTTGGAAGTGCGTGGTTCAGTCTTCTACGGCACCCAGGAAGTTAACACTAATTTTTTCCTCCAAATAAGATCTCTCATGGGGCAGATCCAGTTGAAATAATCAAGTTTTCCTTTTAGCTCCAAGGTAGAAAATTCTTCTGGAAGCCTGGGCAGGGATCCGGTTCCGGTTCCTCTTTTCCTGGCTCCGGGAGGGAAGGCTGCAGACGCACGAGCCCCGTGTGGCGTGTCACGCCTTGCTGCTGCCTTCGGCAGTGCCCAGAGCTCGAGGGCTCTTTGTCAACTCCAGGATCCCCGGGGCCCTGAAATGCGACGTCCCCTACACTCCAGTGCAGTCCCTCGTCTCAGTAACCCCACGACGCGTGAAATGTTGATTCTCATTGTCCAGATGAGGGAACTGAGGCTGAGAAGTTCTGCTCGTGGTCACAAGCTGAGCCCAAGAGCCACGTGTGCCCGCCGAGTGTGCGGGAGGAGGCTGGCCACACCCGGGCGAGGCCTCTCGGAGGTGGCCGCTGCGGCCACTGCCTGCCCACCTGCACCGAGGAGAGGTGTCCCGACCTGGGGCACAGGCCACGGGGGCGGCTGGCGGGAGGGCCAGGTGGGCAAAGCGTGCGGCGCCCGGTCTCCTGGGCTCCCCGCCACCTGGCTGTACCTCGGCAAGTGTCTTCAGGGCATGCGTCGGGGAGGTTTAGGAAGTTTTTTAATTAAAAAAGGAAACACGTGTGAGTTTTATTGGACTCCAGCAAGGAGCCGAGGGAGAAATGTGTGGACTGCTGCTGTGCCACGCTAACCCTGACAATGACACCTGTCGTATTTCCACGTCGCTCAGAAGCTGCCTCCTCAGGGGGCCGGTTCCAGCGTGGAGACTCCCCAAGGGACCCAGAGGTCCATGGGGTGACCTGAGAAGGAGCCGTGTGTGCCCTCCAGTGCCTCCCCCAGTGGCCTCCCCACCTGGGACTTCTAACGGGCGTCCGAGAGCCCTAGTCCCTGGTTCTCCCCCAGGGGCAGCTCCGCGCTGTCAGGGTGGGCGACTCACCCCCCGAACCTCCCCCGCTGCAGGCTGACAGGCAGTGGCGGCTCCCCTCCAGCCGTCACCTCCTCTCTGGAGGCACCGACCAGCCCCCGCGGCCTCGCGACGCTAGCAGGAAACGCAGACTGTAGCTGCATCAGACCCCACGTCTGCAAAAGACGCCAGGTGACCGTGGGCACGTGGACGTCTGCAGGGCGGCCTCCTAGGTTCCCGGGTGGCCTCTCGAGTGGGCACGCAGTGACTCGGTTTCCCGAAGCGAGAGCCACGGAGCCGGCCCTTCCGGGCACACGGAGGCTCCCGAGGACCCGTCCTCAGCCGGGGTCTGTGACCTCTTCTCGCCCACGCTGCCCTCCACTCCGGCCCTCGCTACGCCCCAGACACGTGCGTGGAGCCTCCCAGCCGTGAGCACGGGGACCTCCCCCTCGCCACGTCCTCCGCTTTTCCTGTCGGCGTTCGGTGGTTTCCAGCGTGTAGATTCTACGCGTTTGTTCACATCTAAACACACGTTTCCTCTGGAGCAGCCGCGGACGGCCTCGCCTCCCCCGCCTCCCTCGGCCTCCGCGTGCTGCCGCCGCGCGTGCGCCCGTCTCCCCCCCGCATGCTGTGCTCGCTGCAAGGGCCCGGGGTGACTCGGGGCCACTGAGATCATCTCTCCACCTCACGATCCTTAACGTAATTACATCTGCCACGTCCCTCTTGCCGCACGAGGCAGCACAGTCACGGGCTCCGGTGCTAGGGTGCTGGTCCGCTCGGGGGCCACCGTTCTGCCCACGGCCAGGCTGCACCGTCACGGCCCGGTCGGCTCCCCTGTGCGGTTCCGCGTCACGCCGCCGCGTCTGACGGGGCCACCACGCAGTGCGGGCTCGGCGAGTGGCCGCTGGCCCGCTGAGCGGGGGGCTGTGCAGCCGACCCTTCTTTCCCGCCCTTGGGAAAGCGCGCACGCGCCGTTCTGCAGCACAGGACGGCGGTCGACACGCTGTCTGCTCCGACGCACGCTGCGCACTTGGGGGATCCGAGCACGGGTATTTGAAGTTGGGACTTAGAATAATCCAACTGTTGGCTTTCCACGGACATTCCCGCGGAGCAAATGCTTGCTTCCTTCCAGAATGTTCCCGATGCGTGGCTGCACGGACTGAGGCGGAGAACCAGGGGGTCTGTGCTGGGGGACTCGAGGTGCCTTCGCATCTGCAAGGCCAGGCTTTACGGCGCCACAGCGGGAGACAGGTCTTCTTTACACGAGATGCCGCCTCCGCCTCATCCCTCCTCCTCCTTCCTCCTCGTCCCTCCGAGCACCGAGCACCGGCTGCCAGGTCGCTCGGCATCCGTCCGCTCTCCCCGCCGCTGACCGGGCCCCCCCTCCCCTCCCCCTGTGCTGCCGGCAGGACCGCCCTCCATTCCCCGGAACAGCCTGGCGCTGCAGGATGTCCGCGTCCCTGGGCCTCCCATAGCAGCGCCCCCGGCGACTGTCCAAACCACCCCGGATGTCTCCCCGCGTCCGCACAGGGAGCAGACGGCCCTCCCTGAAACTTGACCGGGGCCGTTGGTCACCGTCAGTGAAGACTTAGGGCCCTTTGCAATCGCTCTTGCTCAGAGAGGCGGGGAGGGGAGGTGTTCATTGGGCGCTGACTAGTTAGTTATGTCCCCTCTGTCCCCGCAGGGCTCACGGACTGTCAACCAGGCTCCGCCCCGGATCCCGCAGGCCAGCTGCAGGGGCAGGTCACGGCTGCAGAGGCAGAGGGCTCTCCAAAGCGCCAGATGGCCCCGGGAACTCCAGACAAAACGGACTCCCAGCTTCAGGACGGCTACGTTCTTGGAGCGTGAAAGCCACCGAGCGCGCTGCGGTCTGCGTGGGGAGGGAGCCGGGCTCGCAGGTGGGTGGCTCTGAGAGGGTGCATGTCTGCCTGGCACCCCAGTGAGGAGGGGCGGGGGAGGGTTCCTGCAGAGGCAGCTCTTCCTCATGAGGGACGCCCCTCCACCTCTACCCACAAAATAACATGCGTGCACCCCACTCACCATGGCGGCCTCAGACACCCTCAGAATTCCCACAAAGCACCTCTGGTCGTGGTTGTGCCCACCTCACCCCACCCGACACCGGAGCCGAGCCCGTCTAGCTAATCTGCACAACGGATGGGTCGGAGACCGCTGGCCGGGGGATGAGGATGGTGCGCTTGGCACAACTGTCCCTGCTCGTCAGCTGTGGCCGGCATCAGGGTCACCCGCCACAAGGCCCCGCAACTTTGTGCAAAAGGAACAGCATGAGGCTGAGCCCCCGGTAGGTTACCTGGGGCTGGGCAGAGGACGGGCGCGTGAGTGTGCAGGACAGCCTGGCCTCCTGTTACCCGCCCTGGCCGAGATGCCACCTCAGCCAGCCTGTCAGTGATGGGAGCCACCCTGTGGTCTTGGCACTTGAGAGCTCCCCGTCCCCTCGTCTCACAGTCGCAGCACAGTGCAGAGCCCCCTGAAGACAGCGGAAGCCCCACAGCCGGAGGACCCGTGCGGCCTCCCCTCCGGCCACAGCTCCAGATGCGGCAAGGCCCCTGGCAGTCTGAGCTTCTGTTCCTGCCTGTGAAACGTGAAGGTGGGTGACCCCACCCGAGGTGGCCAACATTGGGACGTACATGAGAAGATGGGTGTCCAGGGCCATCCCACTGACTGCTGCTACCTGCCACGCAGATCTGCCTTCCCGCCGGCCCCCTCCCGCCCACGCATGCGGGCACACCTGTCCCCTGCTCCTCTGCCTCCATGGCCTCCAGGGGGCCCCGCCCTGGGGTGTCGGGGCCATGGCATAGCCTCAGGGGCGGTGGCCTCCTTCCACAGAGGGAGCTCAGGGAAGGGGGAGCAGCAGCTACCTCTCCCTAGAGCCGGGGCTCCCCCAGGAGCCACAGTGGCAGAGGCCTAGGCCCCGGCACTGAGGGCCCAGGGCAGGGCCACCACCCTGACCAGTCTCAGTGCTCCGGAGGTGTGGTCGGCAGCAGACGCACTGCTGGACTCAGGGTGCGGCTGTCACCGGCAGGATTCAGCTCCCAAAGCTGTGATATTGGGACAGAGTCCAGACAACATAAAATATTCTTTTTAACCTAAGAGAAAACAAGTACAGAGCTTAGATCTAACACAAGCCAAAAACGTGTCTCCGCTCAGCCTGCTGTGGACCCCGCTAGGCACAGCATGTGGACGGCGGGCACTCCGGCCAGCGGCTCCACGCCCTGCAGTGGTCACCTCTGCTTCCAGGTGAGCCGGCTCCCAGCGCCCGGACGCCCTGTAACCAGTGACCTTCACGTTGGAAGTGAGCAGCAGGTTCGCCCCGAAGCTCAGGGGAACGTGGATCTGAATCGGGCCTGCCCTGTGCTGATGCCTCCCCGAATCTCAGGAGTCTCCCCAAGACTGGCCCGCTAGGCAAGGCCCTGACAAAAGCCCTCCCACGGTGGCGGCCAGCAGGCCCGGTCATGCTGAACTCTCCTTCCCATGGCTCTGCCACCAGATGTGGCTCAAGGCGTCTGTCAGAACTTCCCAAGGCCAGCGGGCCACCTCGGGCGCCTACCTCTTGGGTGCTCCCTGCAGGGCACGTCACGGTGAGAGAAAGTGTTGGGGCGGGGCGCCGAGAATCTAAGCGACGTCTGTGGACACAGCGGCTGGGAAGAGGCCCGTGTCCCAGCACACGTCACCACGATGTCAGTCAGGACCCATTGTGTGGAACCGACGTCTCCGGCGTTTCTCCCCCTTTGCCGGCGGCCCACAGGCAGGCTCCGGGACAGGGCGGGCTGCGGGCTGGTGTCTGGGTCCCTGGCCACACAGGTGGGGCCTGGGAGCATCTGCGGCTACGTGTCACTGCGCATTCTTGTCTGCAGTCCCGGCAAGCATGGTAACCGGGTTTCTTCCTCTGTCAGTTGGATGCCCTTTCGACTCTGCCAGTGGCCCGGGGTGAGGAGGGGTCCTGTCTGGAGCTCGCGGGCAGCTCTCCCGGTGCCCCGCCAGCCCGGCCCCACCCCCACCCAGCCCCCGGGTCCTGCTGGAAACCCCGGCAGGAGCTGCAGCTGCTCCGTGAGAAGCCCGCACGCCGCGTCCTACGCAGGATGGTCAGCGTACTCCTCTCCCCGCCGTGTCCTCGGGGTGCTGTGGGGGGCGCTAATCCGACATCTCTGCCATCTGGGAAGTTGCGGGGGCCAGCGGCCCTGAAAGTGGACTCACACCGGGCAGCTGTCCAGCTCGACTCGGCCTCCTGCCGGGCTCTGACTGGGACCCTGTGGCGCCGCTGGCGGGCCGGTGCCCGGGGAGCGGGGGGCTGAGCACCCCGCCCCCCGCAC
>NW_006438073.1:9526139-9550630 GCF_000325575.1 Pteropus alecto
TCCTTGGGGGGACCTAGCTACGATGTGTGAGGGCGCCCCAAGTCCTTGTCACTGAACGGCTCTGCAGACAAACGTGAGGATCGACAGCCTGGCCCCACCCGCCTGTCCACTCACTGTCACCCACACCGGGTGGCGGCATTGACGTGACCGTGGGCCAGCTCTTCTCCTGTCCCTACGGAAAGGCTCCACCTCCCTCCCTCCCTGTGACCCACAGTTTCCAAAGCGGAGGACGGGGGCCCCAGTAACAGGACCTGTCGCTGGACACTGAGTTCCCGAGGCTCGGCGCCCCGTGTCCAGGCTTCCATGTGGGAACTGACCCCCAAAAAGGTTCCGAAAAGTTCCCAACTGGGGAAAAAGCAGCTTCTCCCGATGCTCCACTTCGAGAGCACGAGGCGGAACCCAGGCAGAGTGGCTTGTGCTGCGGGCCGCGGCCCCCACTCCGCCTGGGCCCCTGTCCCGTCTCCTCCTGCACCCGCTGTTCCTCGGCTCATCTCTCTGTACACGCACAGCTCTCCCCGTGCGTGGTGATGCGGGATGAGGCCTACGGGCCCTGTGACCCCGGACCCCGGCTGCTCTGGGCCCGCCAGGCCTCAGGTCCCACGAAGCTGGCGAGAGCCTGGCGTTTTAGGTTTGTGCCTATGTCACAGCCCCGTTGAGACCCCCCCTCCTGTGGAGAATCCCTGGTGTAGAGAAAGGGAGCCGCACCCCAGAGATAAGGGCTCCCGACCTCGGACAGGCACTGGGAGAGCTCTGACCCCCGCTTCCCGCCGCGCCTTCTTGCTGGGGCAGGGGACGGGCAGTCGGGGCCCTGCAGACCTAACGTGTGGGCCGTCAGCCTGCGGGACATAGTGACGTTATTGTGGTGGGGGGAGCGGGGGCAAGGCCCAGAGGTGAACCCGTGGCCCTGTCCTTCAAACGGAGAGTAAGGTAAACAAAGGTGCTTCCTACACCAACCGTAAGGTAAACAGGGCCCTGGCTTCCTTTGTTTCTAATCCAGGGACTTGGTTCCCTGGAGATCAAAGCGGTTTTTCTCACTGGGCTCCGCCCTTCCTGGAGTCAGAGGGCAGCGTCCCTCACAGGAGCTCTGTTTTCTTACGTTTGATTTGCCCCGCCTGCTGGCAGAGCATATTTCATCCCTGGGGAGGGCCCAGCAGCCTGGCAGTGGGGCCGTCACCCCATGTGTAGACAGTCACCAAGATCCTCACCTAAACTTAGCCTCAGGGTGTCTGGAACCCAAAATATGTCCTCTTGAGAACAGGGACCCCTTAACAGAGCAGAATACAGGGGGTGTGCATAAAGCTCCCAGCCTGCGATCATGGATATAGAAGCCTCCTCACCAAAACCCCCAGCGACGGATTAACCCAGCGCCATGCTGAGCCTGGGGTGGGGGCAGCCTGTGGCCTAAGCTTTCCCCGCAGTCGGGGGCGGGGTGCCTTGCAGGGGGCAGTGCCAGCTCCACAGGCCGGGGAGGTGTCAGGGGCCTGCGGGCTCCACGTCCATTCTGAAAAAGACGATTAACAAAGGGCAACGGCGGGCGGAGGCTTGCCACACGATTTCACCGCCCGTGGTGGGACAAAGCTCCGAATCCCCGGCTCCTTCCCCCCGGCTCCTTCCGGTCCGCTCCCCAGGAAACAGGAAGTGCTTTTGTTTTAAGCCCCGCGCCGCTGCGACCCCTGCATTTAACGCCACAGTAGTCACAATAAAACGCTTCCTGCTGTCCTTTGTCTTGGTCTTTGCTCTGTGACATGACAGGGTCAGCTGGGTCACAGGGAAAAGGCTCACTGACCTGGGTGTCCACCAGGCAGCACTGTCCCCCTTGGGGACTCCCCACGGGACGTCTCACTCCGACCGCGGACCCGCCCCGGCTGCCTGGGTTCACTTCGTGCTCTTTTTCCTAGTGGGCAAAACAGAGGACAACGGAGCAGCCCGAGCTGCCCTCCCCTGGGACAGGCCCGAGGACAGCCCTGGCCGGTCAACGGCTGAGGGGCCCAGGTCTCCAGCTAGATGCGCCGACACCCCGAGGCTGCCAGGTGCTTACCGGGCATGGAGATCTTCCTATTTTTAATGGTGACTAGTACATCACACAGACTGAACCTTGTCAATCAACCTTTTACACCTCAAAAGACCACAAAGAAAACGAAGACAGTCAACAAATTAGGAACGAGTATTTGCAAAACCACATCGGATAAAGGACTTGTATCCACAATAGACAAACTACTTGCAGGGTGACCAGCTATCCTGGTGGGGAGTACAAGAGTATTAGTGTCACCTAGAGTCACAGCTGCAGGCGGCGGGGCCAGGATTTGAACCCCCGTGTTAGACTCCAAGCCCCAGGCTCCACGCGGCGACTTAACGCTGCTTCTCCGCAGGGTCCAACGCCGCGGCACGGGAAGGGACCCCGGCGCTCAGGCGCCCTGCGACCAGGCCGGGAAGAAGGCCCGGACGCGGCCCTGCCCGCTCCGGGGAGGCCCGGCGGCTCGAGGCGCCTCCGTTGGTGGAATCAGTTTCCTTTTCTGTCACGTGGCGATGGGAAATGCACTTTTCACGGCGCAGTCGGCACAGGGCGCGACCGCACGCGTGCGCAGCGGCAGGTGGGGATGGCGGTGACGAGGGGGGCACGCCGTGGAGGAGGCCTCCCGGGGCGACCTGCTGGCGACACGTCTCTGCACCCTCGGGTGGAACACCTCTCGCTGGCTGTGGGCACGCGGCCACAAGCTCAGTGAAACGTCTCGTGAGGGTGCTCGCAATCTGACCCATTCACGGTGACTCACGTTTGGTCTTGAAAGAAAGAAAATGCCTTTATGAGCACGTTTGTGCTGTGTTAATTGTCACAACACATCTTTGGAATAAACTGCACACAGAGACGCACGTCGGTCCTGCGGTTCTGGCCGGCACGTGAGTCACTGGGCACCTGTCTTTGGGGAGCCACGCGCGGCGCCTCTGCTCCTGACCGGTGGGGCCTGGCCCTGCCCCTCTCAGCCCAGCACCCTGCCTCGGGGCCCAAAGAGTGGGGGCGAAGCGGGGGACTCAGAGAGGACCGACTCAGCCCGCGATCTGCAGAGACGAGGGAGAAGCGAGGGGAGCCCTCTGCACGGGACCCCGGCCCGTGGACACAGCACGGCGGGGCCCAAGCCCGGAGGATCCAGCGTGCCTGGGCGGGGCGGGAGCCATTAGCAGGTGCGTGTCCAGAGAGGCCCGTGCTGGGCAGCCGGAGCCCAGTTGGAGAGGAAAGGCCTGCGGGTCCCAAGCCGCCTTGCACACCAGAGGTGGCCCAGCCTGTGCTGCCCGGTGAAGGGCCAGCCCGGGTCAGCCTGGCTGATGGGGAGGAGGCAGAAAATGAAGCCTGCGGCCTCTGTGGTCACGTCTGGGCTCATGCGATGGCGAATGCTCATGGGAGCCGCAGTCGGAAGGGTTCTCCGCACCCCCACCGGCCACGGCCGCACTCCCGAGCCTGCCCCTCCCACGCAGGGTGCTCCTGGGGCCGGCTCTGTTTACGCAACCTCTCCAGCATGACCACTTGGCACAGACGGGGCATTCCGGCTCGGCGCCCACGCCCCCGCCTGTGGCCTGCCTGGGACCCAGGGGCACTGGGCCTGGCAGACACCCGCACAAGCCTCGCAGGCGGTGACAAATCGCAGCCACTCAGCTGGACAAGGGCCACGCCCCAGTGAGGGGAACCTCCCCACGCCCACCCCCTCCGCCTGTCCCCCAACCCCCGCCGGCTCCCCAAGCTCACACAGTCCACAGCTAGAGGTCACTGCCGGCCCAGCTGGGGGCCTCCTGCTCCAGCTGCTCAGCCAGGCGAGGCTGGCTGATCAGCCAGCAGGACGGAGCAGCACTTTGTCACTGAGGAGCTTACCTGCTTAGATGTGGGGCGGGGAGAAGAGTGGAAAGTGGGCAGTTATGTAGCGGAGAGGCAGGTGTTGGGGATGACAGGGCGGCCTGAGGGCTCAGGGCGGCGACGCTGGGGATGTGGGGAGTGGGCAGGCTTGCGTGTGGCCTCGTGCACCGGAAGCGCCTTCTTTTAGACAAGTAGCTTCCGTCACTGTTACTGTTGGTCATCGGAGGTTCTGCCATGCGGGAGACAAGCTTTGTTCGTGACTCTGAGGTCTCACACTGACGAGGAGACACGTGTCCTGTGTGGCCTCTGACATGAGATCCCGGCTCTGCCGAGAGAGGGTCCCCCTGGAATTCCGAGGGCCCTGTTCCGAGGGCCAGCGTTTGCGTGTGAACAGCACGAGCCAGGGCCTTGGGATCAGGAGGGTGTGCGGTCCTCCCTCAAGAGAGATGGAGGTTGGCGTGGGGAGGGGCAGGCCCTGCCCATCGTCCTTGCAGGACCGACGCCCAGGGGCAGGACACTTGGCTGGTGTCCCAGGGTGGGGGCCCAGAGATTGTAAGCCAGCCTGCAAGTTAACAGGTGAGCGCCCCGGGGCACTGGGGGTAAGGGAAGAGGTGACTGTCCCCACCTCCCGGGACCTCTCCTGGGTGGGAGAGGCGGCCCACATGCCCTGGCTCCACGTTCGGAGGAGGAGCAGCCTGCGGTGGGAGCCAGGATGTGATCGTGAACAGTCGTGACGTGGGCCGCCCCCCGCGGGGCGTGCGGAGCAGGATCAGCGCTGGCAAGCCGAGGACGGCAGGCTCGGACGTGGACGCTAACCCCCCGTGAGTTTCACCAGCGCTGTCAGCTGTCCCCGCGCACCCGGGAGCTGGGAACAGCCCTTTACGGCACAGAGGAGAGGCCAGAGTGGACACCGACTTCCCTCCCCGATCCCACCACTTTGTGCCCCACAGCGGGTCGAAGGCCGTCCCTGTGGCCTGCCGGAGCTGGCTCCGTTCCTGGCTGTGGCTCGCCGTGACGAAGCCGCGGCCACCCAACCCCTCCGGGGCCGCGCATCTCCCGCGGACGGTTTCTTCGGGCCGCCGTGTTCCCTGCTTCCTTCTCCTTCAAATACGTGTAGTAGCCGAAGCCAAATGCCAACGAAGACAAGTGATGACGAACACGCCATCGACGACGTGGCCCTCTCCTCTGCATCCCCAGCTCCCCTCCCCCGAGGCCTTAAAGAGACTCTCCCGGGATGAGGAAAACTCAGGGACGTCTGCAGAACAAAGTGGGCTTATTCCAGCTTCCTAGCTCCTGAAGCCTGACTGTGCCAAAGACGGGCCACCGCGACGATGCCAGACGCGAAGCAGACTGAAGACAGCTGCTCCACGGTCCTGTCGGTCATCTAGTTTTTGTAGCAAATTAGCCCAAAACTTAATGGCTTAAAGCAATAACAAGTGTGGATTCGCTCTCCCAACTTCTGTGGGTCCGGAGTCCCGGGCAGCTTGGGCGGCCCTGGCCTGGGGTCTCTCACGAGGCCGTGGGGCTATGGCCGTCGGACAGGCTGCCTGGGACCAGCGGGCCCCGTCCGAGGTGGCTCCCTCCGGCAGCGTGCAGGCCGATGGTGGCTGTCGGCCGCAGGCATCTGCTCCTATCCCCGTGGGCTTCTTGGCAGTGCTGCTTGACTGTCCTCAAGCACAGCAGCTGCCCTCCCGTGCCCCTGACCAAGAGGTCAAGGGCGAGCTCAGTGTCCTTATGACCTTTATTCGCGATCACCATAAATTCAAGTCTTGCTTTGTCGCTTTCCTTTCTCACCTTCTAGTGTGACCACAAACGCAGCCTCTTCTTCCCTTTTAGGCTAAACCATTTGAGAATTGAAAATCTTAACGTCTGGCTGGGATCTGAGATGTGAAAGAGACACCAAAGTGTGTCATAGATTTATCTTAACCCCCAGAATCCAGTGCAACCAAGAAAATGCAAAATGACCCCCCAAGGCACCAATGGGTCATTGTAGGGGTGTGGACAGAGGAACGTGTGGGTGGGAGAGAGAGTTGATCTGCCAACCCAATAGTTCCCAGCCTTTGTGGCACCGGGGACCGGTGCTCCTATGAGAATCTGATGCCTGATGATCTGAGGCAGAGCTGAAGCGGTGATGCTGGCGCTGGGGGCGGCTGCAAATACAGATGCATTCAGATGAAGTTCACTGCTCACCCACCCACCACTCACCTCCTGTTGTGCGGCCCGGTTCCTGACAGGCCGTGACCCGCACTGTCTGCAGCCCCGGGGGTAGGGGACCCTGTGCTCGCTGGAAAGGGACTCGAGGACTGGAAGAAGCTGAGACTGACCAGCACCAGCGCCAGGCCATGTCTGGGAAGCGGAAAAGTCTTACCTGCAATTTGCACAATAGTCACTAACAACAACGCTGCCCTCCGTGCCAGGCGCCCTCCCATGGACTCTGGGGTTACTTATGCATGGGATCCTCACGGCGACCTGAACTAGATGCCACCATCGTGCCCACTGTGCAGACAGGGAGACTCAGCACAGAGGTCCAGCGTCTCATCGGAAGTGTAGGCCAGCAAATGACAAGTGTGGGTTTGCATTCGGGCTGCTTGCGTCCAGTCACTCACTCAGCACGTGGCCCCAGGTCTCCCAGACTGTCCTAAACTGGATCCTGCACCTATGGAATGCAGAGGACGTCTCAGGCACCCAGAAACCTTGACGTTCCAGCTGGGGGTCAGCCGGGCCCAGCCTGGGGGGAAGCAGGTGGGCGCAGACACGCAGGTCCCGGTCGCCAGCCGGGGCTTTCTTATCTTGCCAAGAGCCCAACCACGTCGTGATGGCCTAACGGCAAATGCTGACTTCACAGTTGTACTGCGCCGAGGTACAGAGTCCAGCTGCGTAGAGTCTGCAGAACATCTCATCTGTCCTGGCTGCGAACGCCTCTTATTCTTGCTGCGCCTTTCGGCCTGTGCACTGACTCAGCGAGAAGGACGAAGCCACGGGCATGAGTAATCTCTGGTTGAACCCCACGGTGAAGTGATTTTGATCAAAACAACTATTTCTGGCCTGGAATCTGAGGATAGTCGGGCTAGGCTCTAATTTCGGGTCTGACCCGTCCTAGCCTGGTGACCAGGAAGTGAGGGTTCCCTTGTCCTGCCCCGGCCTGAGACTTCGCCAGTCGGGAAACGAGGGCCGTGCCAGACTATATGACGCGGGCTCGCTCTGAGCAGTCGGTCAGCTAGGACACTTAGCACAGTGCCCGATGGTCATAAACGTGCAATGACAGACCTCCCTGCCTCTCAAGCTGCCATTGGTTACAGAACACATCACTGTTTTGGGTGCCATTAAGAAAGAAAAAAAGAAAAAATTCATGCAGGTAAACAATGCCACTCCATCAGCTATCAGACTCATCCCAGTTCTGGAGACGGCAGGCTGAGAAGCAATGTGTGACCCCAAATCGGCGAGACACAGTGCGGCTGCTGGGCGGACCGGCCCGCCCATGGACGCCGGCCCTCCACCCTGGCTTCTCACAACTCCGTGGCCCTGGCTCCAAGACACGAGTGACGTCGTTCCGTCACATTCTGCTGTCAAGCAAATCACAAGGCCAGCTACCGAATGGGGTGGGGAGGAGACCTCTGGGTGGAGGAACACGGAACACTGGGTTCTGTTTGTCACTGTTGTACGCCACGGGAGGCAACGAAGGGCCTGTGGGGCTAGAATCAATGACACAGACAGCATGAAAATAAGCTGTTTAATGGTGATTTTCTCCTCTTCACTTTCCTTCAATATTACTGATGAGCCATTTTTCTTCACAATGAAAAGTGTTTCTTCCCAAGATGTACTCGATCGGAGCACTGCGTTTCCGGCAGCTGGGCTGCCCTGGGCGGCAGGGCTGGACTCAGGCTTCTGGCGAAGAACGGGCTGGTGAGCCGATGGCGGAGGGGCGGGGGGGCGGCGATGTCACTGAGGGGGCGAAGGGGGAGAAGGGAGGAGGGCTGCCCACACCTGGGGATGCACGGTGGACTCGGGAAGCGTGGCTTCCATGATGAACCGCTGCACGCACTGCTGTAATACAGATCACTTTTAAAGAGCCTCAGTCAACAGACAGGAAGCAGAGCACACCCAGACGGGTTCGCAGACACTGAGGGGTCAGCACTCTTCAATCACGTGACAGGATGGGCTCCGCTTCGGAAAATGGCGAGTCAAACTCGGGCCATGCAGACGCCCCCAAAAAGAACTGTCCTTTCCCACTCCTATTAGAATGACCCAGTATGCGTGAACGCCCTCCCCCCAAAATGGGCCAAGCTCCGGGATACCTTTAGAGATTCTAGCATGGTATGACTGAGAAAAACGAGAAAAAACAAGGGGCCTAAGGAAGATACGGTCACAGTGGGAGTGCTGAGGCCTCCGACCAATGACGAATGTCGTATGCAACATGAGCACTATATGTAAGGGAAGTACAAAAACATATGTGTAAAAGGTGATCTGTCTTTAAATCACTAGTTGAAAAGATAAAACTTATAGTCCTAAAACGTTAGAAATCAAAATGGAGCAGATAATCTAATTCGAGTTCTTGTATACATGCTTATTGTGTCACCACCACAACCACCATCACCATGACCATCATCACATCACCATCACCACCATCACCACCACCACATTATGACATGAACACAGACACTGTGTTCAGTGCTTTAACTGCACTGCGTCATCTGAGCTTCGCAAAGCACCATCACCACCAGCACCATCACCACATCACCATCATCACCACCACCACCATCACCACCATCACCACCACCACATTATGACATGAACACAGACACTGTGTTCAGTGCTTTAACTGCACTGCGTCATCTGAGCTTCGCAAAGACCCTATAGCTTCAACCTGGCCTTCTACAGGTAGAGTAACAAAGACTCAGGGAGGTACTACTGCCACGATCACCACCACCACCATCACCACCATCATCACCATCATCACCGCCACCATCACCACCACCATCACCACCACCATCATCACCACCACATTATGGCATGAACACAGACACTGTGTTCAGTGCTTTAACTGCACTGAGTCATCTGAGCTTCGCAAATACCCTATAGCTTCAACCTGGCCTTCTACAGGTAGAGTAACAAAGACTCAGGGAGGTACTACTGAGCCAGGGTGTTGGATCTGGGGCTGATGTTCGACCGACTCCAAAGCCTATTTCTAACCGCTCTGCTCCCCGGCTCTCCAACGGGTGGTGCTGCCGAGAGCTCAATGCTCAGAGTTGGCACAAAAAGAAATGATGCTGGAGGAAGCTTCCCTCCGACTCTGCAGACACTGCACATCTGTGCTGGTTTTTAGCCCACCACTTGTTTAACTTTTGGAAAAGAATCTATTTGCATCTAAGCAATGTATTTTTTAAAATCTTCAAGTTTTCTCATTTCATCTCAAGTGGCACGCGTAAAGCTGACACAAAAATCAACATGAAATGAATCATAAAAACCTAAAGATGATGAAAACAATCGGTTTAGACAGGGCTGGCATCCAAGACGAATTCGCCTGGGTTGCCTCTGTAATCCCGCCCCTCGTAAATCATCCTTGTCTTCTGCCATCCTGGGTTTATCAGGAGGTTCTCGCCCTGCAATTTATCCTGAATACATGAGGCTTTACCTTTGGGAAAGTAATTAAGCACTGCCCAGCTCAGAAATAAAGATTCAGAATGCATCATACACGAAAATTAGAATGTAAACACAGAAATCTCAATTAACCTTCTAATCTGTAGGTCAGCAGGAGGGGTCTCCGAGTTACAAGATAAATACAATGCCCTTTTTCTACAGACCCCATCTGGCTGGTGACAGAATTCAGGTCACAGCAATTAGTTATAATAACAGGAGGGAAACAAAAGGTCGTGCTGTCCGTTCACCTCTGGAAAGCCCAGTGCCTGGCCGCGGCCTGGGACGGGGTCAGAGACAGCGGTCAGCTGTGGAACAATCTTCGAGTTTATAAACAACAGCTTCTAGACGGGGCTATGTTGGAGGAGCAGGGAAGAAAATGCAAACAGCCGTGGCACCCCTCAAGCCTGGGCGAGGCTGTGACGGCCTGCTTCAGGTCACGCCGAGGTGCAGAGCGTCTGGCGTCAGCAGCGACGCCACAGGAACAGGCCCGCAGGGGCCCTGTCTCTGGCCTCAGCGGCTGCACCTGAGAGCGAGACTCCTGGGGAGGAGGTGACCGGTGAGCACGACCACTCGCTCAAGGGTCAGGGCTCCCTGGGAAGACTCCGCCTACCAAAAGGCTCGAGGCCCAGGACGGGGTGGCCCACGACCTCCCCTTCCCACCACCTTCCTCCTGCTCCCCGACCGTGCCAGCCTTCCGCACCCAAGAGAAGACCGGCCACGCTCCCCCTCTCGGCCAGATCTTTAGAAAGCAGAACCTAATTTTCTAGCACGCTCATAACCTTCAGTGAAAATGGACACACGGATACTTAGTCGAACAGTGTCTTCCCCCAAGTTCACGTTCTCCCAGAGGCTCAGAACGTGACCTTATTACCTGAATTGGAATCAGGGTCATTACAGATGCACTTGTTTAAGTGGAGTGAGGCCACACTGGAGTAGGGAGGCCTCCGACGCAGTACGTCTGGCGCTCCTAGAAGAGGGGACCGCAGGCACGTACACGGTGGGACAGAGGCAGAGGCGGAAGCAATGCTTCCACATCCAGCACCGAGGACGGCTGGCACCACCACGGCCGGAGGACGCAAGGGGGGCCTCCCTGGAGCCTCAGAGAGAACACGCCCTGCCCACACTGTGACTTTGAACTTTCGACCTCCAGAACAGTGACGGGATAAATTTGTTGTTCACAGCACTTTGCAATGCTGTCCTCGGAAACTAACACCATGTGTAAAAGCGGCGTTTCGGAGTTTGCTCTGGACCGAGTCAAGTTAACGTAAGCCAGAGGGCGAGCTGTCCCGCATTCCAGCTGCGGAAACTTGGTCCCCTGTCGCTCAGGTCGACCGGCTGAACTCAGAGCCCCCCGTGCAGGTCCCCGCCCCGCCCCTCCCGGGCATGCCAGTCCCAGCGCCTCCTTAGAAAGGCTGGCACCTCGGCCACCGGCCTCGACCAAACACCCTCCTTCCTGCTCCACGGCTCCACAGCTCGTCCTTGATCCTCTTCCCCTCGTCAGGAGGTATCTGTCACTATCCACGCCCTGTAACCTTCTAGCTTCCGGTCCTGACGCAACAGCCCTGCCCGCAACAGCCCTGCCCGTTCGCCGCTAGGTAATTCTGAAATCTCATTTTGGGAGTTCTCATCCGTTTTAATACTCACGCCCCAGCGCCTAGACTGTGAGAGACGTCATACTTGAATAAGCAAATGAGTAAATGAAATAATACTCTTGAACCTATAAAATGGGTTCACGTTTCAAAGCCCACATGTCATCAGGATCATGTCCCTTCCTTCCCTCTCTTACGTGCCTGCCTCTTGCACAAGCTCCAGTCACGGAGGACCCGGGCCACTCCGCTGCAGAAGCTGCTGGGGGCGGGGCGGGGGCGTGAGCCTGGCATGCGCGTTGCAGGGCAGGGAGGACACCGTCTCGTGAGTCGCACGGTGTCAGCAGGGCAGTGCAGCACTGCTCAGGACGTGACAGGGTCCTGCACAAGGTCCCACCCTTGCTGTGAGCAGGGTCCCGGGCTCCACCCCACGTGTCTTCCACTGGTGCTGCCGCTGCTGAATTCAGGGCTGTGTCCCTGGTCCCTGAGCTCCCTCTGGGAGCCGAGGCTTGAGGTGGCCATGACAACAGCACTTACCGGAGTACGTGGCACGTGTGTAAATACTGGAAGAGGTGTGACAGGGACTCAGGGTTTCGTCATCACCTTCGGCCATTCCGAGCCAGAAGGAGCCTGTGCACGTCACTGATAATGACAGCACGAGCGGGCGGGTGGTCACACCCCGGCTCAGGGGACACTCAGGGAAGAGCTGGGGTGTTCTGAAGAGGACCCTGGGCATGGGCAGGGGACTGGCCAGACCACACGTGTGGCATTGTGGAATCCCGCGGTGTCTGGGAAGCAGCAAAAGCGCCCCAGTCCACACCTCCCCTGGGAGCTGCCACCCTGACCGATGCCCCATGAGCCGTGCTCCCTGAGGTGACTACACAGGCATGTGTGCTTTACGACTAGGGAAAGGCGGTGTGACCCCTGGTGCCAACAGGCCACTCACAGCCCCTGCTCATCTGAAGGACTGTCGTGCAGACGGATGTCTCGGGGACAGCCAGGGCCCTGTGGGGATGGCGGGCCGGGACGTCCGGCATGGCGTGCTTCCCCTTGGGGACAGCGCACTGAAGAGTCAGCTACAGATCACGAGGTTCACGAGACACCAGAACTGAAGAGGGGACCAACAGGGACGACAAACCCCGCTGCAGAGTGCTCCCGGGAACCCCGTGCGACACCCAGAACTCAGTAGCGCCCCGGGGAGGCAGGCCTGCTTTCCAGCCAGAGCGCCCTGAGGCGCCTGCTGCAGGTCCCCTGCCCTCCGGGGAGCCACACAGTGTGGCTCCGCTTCGTCCCTGACTGAGCCACTGGTACCGGGGCGCCTGTGCCTCTCGACATTGTCATAATTCCCTCAGTCCCTTTGACGTTGACTTGTACGTGTCCACTTAGGCAGACTCTGTGACCAGTCTAGATGCCACGTGGTGAACGTGTTTTTAAAATGCGATTACATTACGTGAAGCAATGTAGCCTCGGGCGTGTGGGTGGGCCTCATCCAGTTAGTTGAAGGCCTTAAGAGGAAAAAGACTGGAGTGGCCAGGGAGCAGGGATGTCCCCTGCAGGGGGCCTTCCGACTCGGAACACACGCTCTGCCTGGATCTCCAGCCTGCTGGCCAACCCTGACCCTCCAGACTCGACAGGCCCACGAAATCATGAGCCGATGCCTTAAAACAAATAAACAAGTGCACACGCACACACACACACGTGCGCGTGCGCTTACACACCATAATGGTTGTTCCCCTGCAGAACCCTAGCACAGTCCCCACGGTACCCTCCCTACAGCGCTGGCCCAGCTGGAGGGCAGGGCAGGGCCACTTACCCCAACGATCAGTCTGCTCACCTATAAAGTGGGAACAGTGACACCTACCTCACAGGTTAGATGAGACGAAAGATCCGGAAGCACTTTGTAATCAGCTGTCTCTGCAAAATTATTATTTTCAACGTTCGACTTCCCAGGACAAATTAAAGGCTGCGTGGCCTTCCTTCAGAGTCGGCTCAGTGGCGCCGGTGGCTGTCTCCGGACACCCGGGCCCTCTGCCCCCTCCAGGCCTGACACACTCGCATCCTATTATTACGGTCCACCCCCAGCCAACGCCAAGGAGATCAAGCAGTGCTGCCCATGAGACAGAGAATCGGGACACAGTGACCCAGTGGGACAGGCCAGGAATACCTGCGGTATAGTCAAGCCAGCCTGTGACTCTAACATCAAAAGCAAACGCTTCTCAAGGCATCGTCATCTGTCTACCAGATGCGTGTCTGCCAAGTACCTGGGCGTTGTCAAACAAGCCTCCGGCTGGGCCAGATTACAGACAGGTGACTAAGGGCCAGATGCGTTGTCTGCCAGGTACTCCGGCTGGGCCAGATTACAGACAGGTGACTAAGGATGGCTGGGGGGTGGTGACTCATTCCTACGTCCTGGGGCCCTGAGATGGCCACCTCCATCACAAGTCGGGGGGTGATGCAGCCCCTCCTGTGTCTTGCTGACCGGCAGGAGAGAGCGGCATGCTGCCCACGCTTCCCTAGTCCCCGGTCGGTCCGACTCGACCCCAGCCTTGGCGCTGTCCTAGGGACCCCGCCAGGGCAGACCCGGTCACGGGGACAGAACTGCGCACGGCGTCCGTCCTCCCTTACGGCGGGCTCGCATCTCAGTGGGACGCTGTCTGCTGAGGAAACAAGTCCATGGCCCTGGGCCTCCGATATGGTACCCAGATCCTCGCCTCAGGCCCTCGGGGCTGTGGTGCTGCTCGTCTGCAAGAGGCTCTGGAGGACCGTCCCTGCACGCTGTCCCCTGCTGACCTGGCGCTTCCTGCTCAGGAGGAGGTGGTTGGCACGGACTCAGAGGCTACCAGACTGGGAAGGGTCCCTGGGAAACGTCTGGAATGATTCATTTCAAATACAGACAAAGACGATTGCAAGGAGTCCTACATTCAAATAAAACCTTCCCCCAACGTAAGTAAGTAAAACCCACAAAAGCACTCTGAACGTGGTGGCTGGAGGGCTGGCTGACGAGAGGAAGGGAAAGCACGAGTCCTGTGGGCGCCCCGCAGCCCCTAAGGGGTCCCACAGTGCTGGCTTTGGGGAGCACAGTCAGACCTGCAACCAGGCCCCCTGCTGAAGACGAGGAGCCCAAGGCCCTGTAACCACCACAAGGTTGCACCCATGGGACCAGCTCCCCAACACGGAGCAAAACTCAACATGAGCTAAAGAAGTCGGATCCGCCACCCAAGCCCCCGCCCCTCAGGGAGCCACCCTCATCCCCGTGCGTGATGCCCGGTCCCCCTCCAGTTCTGAGACAGCACCCACCTGTCACTCCAACAGGAAGATATTTCGACTAAACTTCAAACCAACACAAGCAGGAAGTAATCGATTTTCCCTCTCTGAAGCATTTCCCCGCTCTGGCTTTCCGCAGCTCTCCCTGAGCCGGGGTCCACGGAGCTCCCCTGGAGGAGGTGTCATGTGGTGGTGAAGGGCACACAGAGAGCAGAGCGACCTTGGCTCCGGGACCATTAGCCCTGGGGACGCAGTCACCCAAACCCTCTGGGCTTCAGTGTCCTCAGCCACAGAACGCACGGCTGACGGCGCGTTCACGGTTGGGTTCACCCAACGGTGCCCCCGGGTCTGCAGCGGCAGATGCGTGGTGAGCGGTATCCGCGTGCTGCCCCTCATTCCCCTCCTTAGTCCTGGGGTCTTACCAGCTCTTCTTCCCATTATCTGCTCATTCTCCATTACTGTCAGTTTGGGTTCCTGTAACCCACTCTGGGTGAGCACAGCAGCTCTGTAACTGACAGCCCTGGCTTCAGGCCATTTTAGATTTTCAAATGGCTCCTTGGCATGTACTGATTAAAAAAAACAACTATCCACCCACGTATCCAAGAATTTCCAGAATCCGATTTGACTTTATGGGCCAAACTGAGTCACCTGCCCCCACCATTAAAGCTGCCCCAGCTTTGCCAGTCTCCTTTCTCCCCAGCAGCCCTGGCCATCCCAGTCCATCCCAGTCCATCCCGTCTCCAGGCCTGGACTCCGGCCAGTCCCTCCCCAGAAACGCCCTCCTGCCCCCAAGCACCGCCCTACCTCCCGCACCAGCTCAGGTATGTCCCCTCCGCCCTGACACCCCGGCCGGCCCTGGCCTGCGGGCTCCCCAGGCCTCGCGGGCTTTATCTGAAGAGCGAGGCCTCCCCTAAACAGCCCGACGTCCAGATCGAAACTTGGTTCCTGGCTTTATTAAGGGCTTTCGAGAACAGGAAAGGATTCCGAGCCACTGACCGCCACGCTTCTGAAAACGCCCTTCCTGACCTGGCCGGTTCCCGCCAGGCTGCGGCCTCCCAGACGCCGCTGTCAGTTCTGCTCGGAGACCCCAGCTGCGCCCAGACAGGCGCCCCACCCCGCTGCCCCCGGCTTTCCCGGCGGGGGTGGCCCGAGCCCCCGCGACCCCGGGAGGGCGCCCGGACACTGGGCCTCTCCTACCCCATGGTCAGCTTCTGACGCAGCCCTCCCGCTCGGTGTGGCGTTATCGCCCACAACACTCCATGTCCCAGGAGTGCCATGCTGTCCAGGCGTTGCCTACCTGGCGCTCGCTTGTGTCACCTTCCCCAGCACGCGACAAGTTCCTGAACCGAGGGGGAGAGTCCTGGCTGACCGCACGGCCCTCCACAGCCGGCCAGCGCATCGCGGCGCCGATGACTCTCACTCAGGTCGCGGAAGGATTCGCACAACCTATCTGTCCCCAGAGCACGCTCTGTGACCCCTCTCTCCACGCAGCCGCAGACTGTCAGGCGCCGGCGTCCGTCCGGACGGCCCGCCGCGGAAGCCACGCTGCGCGTGCGCAGTCGGAGCCCGGGCCGTGGGCGGTGCCGGAAGTTCCGGCTTCTCCGCGGGTTCCGGGCCGCGCTCTGCGCCACGTGCCTCGCGGGAGGAAGGGCGGCGAGGGCCAGAGTGTGTTCGAGGTTCCGGTTGCGTCGCATGTCGGGGGCACGCAGCAAAAGTTTACTGACTGATTTATGCTGCGGAATGATTTATAACCGTCAGACGTCTCAAGCCAGCCTTTCCTCCATGCTTGTTATTTAAAAATCGTTCTTTGCAGGGAGCCGTACGTCGTGCACAGTGTGACGCTGATGTTTTCCGGGGAACGGTTTTTAAGCGCCGTGAAAGGAAACGTTGCAGTTCGGCCGCAGACCGGAGCCGGATGCCCGGGCCGCGTTCCGGGGACGAGGCCGTTGCAACAGGTTCCTGCGATGGAAAAGCAAGGCCGCCAAAAAGTTTTATGAAACGCGAATCTGCCCAAGAGGTGCCAGAGTCCCCCTGGGACGTTTGTCGGTTGTGTCTGGGGAGCAGTGTGGAGAGATTAGCGAGCGGATGGTGGGTGCTCCAAGATCTGCTCCATTGTTTGCGAGACAACAGTGAGCACAGCCTCCTGGAAAGTGCTCGTCCTGCCGGGTCCCGGCGCAGCCGGAAGAAGGAGCCCATGGGAAGGGTCGCTGAGGGCAGAGAGAGGCCCGAACCTCACCGCTGCTTTGGGAGGGAGGAGGCACAGGATCCAGAAACAGCAGAGCTGAGCCGACCCACACTCCCTTTGCCTCTGCTTGCCTTGACTTTTTTCTTTAATGCAATGAAAAAAATTCTCAAATGTTTCAATATTTCATGAATTGGATCAAAATTCTTCACCAGAGCGGGGTCCCCATCTTCTCGCTGGTTTTCTGGGTGGCGTGGCAGTCCGGAAGTGCACTAGCAGTTTGAAGGGTTGTTTGAAGCTCTTCAGCTGGGCTTTGCTGCTGGGGTTTGGAAACCCACTGCGTTTCTGTGAGTGAGGCGGCTTGTTGACCTACAGGCTGGCCAGGCCAGGCCCAGACGCTCATTAAAACATTTCGTTTGAGATGTAAAATGAGGCGTCTGTTCGATTATGTCTGGTCAGTAAGAACTTAAAACAGGACCAGTGTGAACATTTTCAACAAAGATTTGTAAAACATTTAAGAAAAGATTTGTAAAACATTTAAGAAAAGTTTTAAAAGTTAAAATGTTCACTGCACATATGCTTGGTTTGAGGGTGCTGTGGTGTTGCAAAATATTTTTAACATCCAGTCTCCTTTTTTTGAATGTACTTGCCAAAAGCTCTAACCAAGTTCTAAGAAACTCAGGAGGAATGGGAAGCTCACCCTCGTGTTCTGGGCGCTCACAGGCTCATCCCGCCCCTGCACGCACAGGTGGCTTTGCCGTCACTCACGCCGGGAGGACCCAGTGAGCCACGAGGAAACCCTCCGTTTGCCGTCGTTTTGGCCTAAACCGTCCCCTAGATCTCCCAGGATTTCTGGGGAGTTTGTGGGTCTTTTCCAGGGTCGGGCAAGGCTGAGGCGACCCGGCCACGGCGTTTTCCAGCCTCTAGGAAGCTTGTTGGCTCTATGCTTAGCATAATCACAAAGATTAAACACAGGACGTTACACGTTTCTAGTCTTGGTTTCATAAGTTCACAATTGAGAAGGTTTTGTATTTTGATCGAGTTCAGATTTTATTGTATGCTTTAGTTTTCCATTGCCTTTCTCTGCTTCTGGCCTCACCCTCACCTCATAGCTGTGCATATCTTCCCCAGTGCAGCTGGATTTGGGGAGAAAGCGAAGGGTACGTGTGCTGATGTTGACGGGCAGGTCCTTGTTAGATTGCTTTTGTCATCAGCCCCATCAGGAACACAGAAAGAAGAAAAAAAGCATTATTTCTCTCACACGATTGTCCTCCCTTATAGTGTAGGCATTCGGTAACCTCATTTTTATGATTTGAGACGAAGGGCTCTTCACGTGCTTGGTGATTGACATCATTATTCAGATGATCGATAATCAGTTTTGAGGAGAAGAGATGCAAGGACACAGCCTGGGGCGGGGCACCGGTCTTCCTCAGCCAGCTCTGAATTTACCCAAGGGGATTATTGCTAACCCTTTTTTCTTCCCTGTGTCGTTAAGGGAGATCAATGCCAGACACGAGACACATGCAGCGCCCCCACCTAGTACGACGTGACAGTCGGGAAATGAGGCGACTTTGGCGCGGCTTTTCCTTTAAGGAGAGTCAATGCTCGTTCCTCGTTTCCCAGGCATTTCTGGAACATCTCACATCTAGACTAAAACTGTCCACCAGGAGATAGCGAGTTCGCTCATCTGTCATCTTCTCGATGGCCTCCATCCTCGCTTTGACAGCCGGGACACCTGTCCATCTCTAGGCTCCAATCTCTCTCGTTCCCCAGTGCTCTGCACATGTCCCTCCAGGAGCCTCTCGATCTCATGGCCAAGGCCTTTGAGGTCATCCAAGTCAGACTGTTCTCTTACGGAAAGCAGGTGTTCTCACATTATTGTCTGACTACTTAGGATTTCAGTTCCCACAAGCCTGCTCTGTCCTTTCTGTTCGAACACCATTTTTACATAAAGGAAGTGAAAAAAAGTATAAACTGAGTCATTCTGGTTTCTTCTCCATCTGTTAACTAGCATTTTACCATCTGCCTTTTTCACTAAACAGAATGAAGCAAAACAGAAAGCCACAGATGATTCTGGACCAAAGCACCCTGGTTCTAAAATCAGATACAAGAATGCAGCTGAGGGTTTTATGGGTGCCGAAAGGCAAAGGCAGTCCAGGGTGCCGGCTTAGACACGAGGAGGGCCCGCCCCTCCCCAGGCCGGCACCAGCTGCCACGTGCTCGCTAGAGGGCACTGAAATGCCCGCCCCCTCGGGACACATAGGCAGGAAACCCAGCCCAGTCCCCACACCTTTCTCTGCCATGAAACAAGCCGTGAGCTGCCAAGTGGGCAGGAAGCCCTGCGGTGCCCCAGACCCAAGCAAAGACCTGTCACATCTGAACAAGGGGTGACAGTGAAAGCCACTGCTCCTGTGCAATCACTGAAAATTTTCCAAAAGAAATAACTGGTCAGCTGACAGGTTAACATTCAGAATGACGGTCGCCTCTAGGGACGTAGGAAAAGGAGAGTGATCCTGAGGGCAGACGCACACCCGGCCTGAGTATGCGATGCGGTGTCCGATTTTTGAAAAATGTGAAGCAGGTATGGCTACATGTTAACGCTTGACCAAGCCGGGTGGTGCGTGAACAGTTGTTCTTTATGTAATTTCTGCAGACGAAAAAGAGGCCGCATACTAAATCTGACCAGCTCAGGGGAGACCAGCATGGTGGGCCCTACAAACTCAGAGACCAAAAGTCACCACACAGGATGGTCTGAACATAAAAATTCCTAACTAAAAGCAAGTCGTGGTCACATCCTGGGCTGTAGCCTCCTTGAGAAAGGTCGATCTTTACCCTAAGGGAGTCTGTTTATTGCCTTTTTGCATCTAAGATAAGATATCCTTGAAATTTCAGAGTAATCTTTTCTAGATGCCTCAGGACACAGCCCACCGCAGGAGACCATAGAGTCCCTTCTGGTCCCCGCACACTGCACACCGTCTCTCTGTGCTGTGTTAATTATCAGTTATCCTGCACCCACCCCCGTGGAAGGAGTGTGTGTCCCTCCATTTTACTTTTTACCTGACCCCAGAGATTTCCCTGCCTTGCTTTCTCCCGCCCCCCTAATCTACCCTCAGCAAACCCCCTTACGTCTCCTCCTTTGATTCTAATGTATCAAACAAGCCACAGAAATTCTCTGGAGCCTTTTCTCAATCCATTGAGATTTTGCTTCCCGGCAATTGTCATCACTGTGACTCAGATAAACTCATTAAAATTCTCCACATGTCTGGACGTTTCTTACGGCGACATCCTGTACTTTTCCGTAGGCTGAGGCCCCTCATGGCACAGCGGTCACGATTTTGGAAAACAGATGAGCAGAGGTGCTCTACAGAGGCGGGTCCAGCCCCACGGGCGCCACCCAGATGGCAGCGGCATCGAGGACCCCGTGCACACAGCCGTGAACACTGGGCGAGTACTTGCACGCCGGCAGTGGCCCGGGTCCCTGATGGGCATGGGCTCTTGAGAACCCGCCCCTTGTGGCCTGCGCGGAGCCAGGCTAGTGATGCCTCTGAGGTCACGCATTTGAACAGTGACCCTGACGAAAAGAATGAGGGGACAGCACGAGCAAACTGAACACATTGGAGGCTGGAGAATTTCCATTAGAAAAACAGGCAAGTTCAGACTCACCTGAGCTGATGTTTAGACAGCCAGGGAGAGGGGGATGAGTTGACCAGCGTCTGGGACCTGAGGTGACAGCAAACCAACCATCACAGCCGTCTTCAGCGCCCCCATCTTATCTTAACACCTCTTCCTCGAATTGAAATCTGTTTTTTTTTCTTTCTGCACTTTTCCTGGCAAAGCTGCATTGAAATACAAGCGAAAGGCTTTGTTAATGAACCTCCCGCTCAGCAGGCTCCACAATGCCTATGAGTTCCCGCCGCCTCAGGGCAGACTGGGGACTTAAAATAAATCTCCGAGGGGAAAAAAACAGGAAGACAAAATGGTTTCCTCCACTCCCAACAAGATGAAAAAAAAAAAGTAATAACAAAATCACACTTTTTCTTCTTGCCTGGCAGAAAATGCGGATTCCAGCTTCATCTCTGCATCCGATGGCTTCAGCCTTTGCTCCCGACCTCCGGGGAGGCTCAGCGGCACACTCCTGGGAGACAAGGCCAGAGCTGCCCTTCGCCCAGGCCCACGTCTGGCTGGTGCCAGGGGCCTCCCAGAGGGACATGGCTTTCCTCAGGCGAGGCTCGTCCTGATGGGGCTTGTGGCAACTGCTGAGATGTGCCTGACCTCACACGGCCTCCTTATGACGGCTCACCGCTTGTCCCTCACACGCTTTGGGTTCTTTCTGGAAAACAAACCCAATTTAAATTACAAAATGTTGTGTATTATAAAATCTGTGGAAATCACACGAACACTGACAGGTAGCCGCCATGGATACTCCATGTACATATTTCTTAAAACATCTTCACACCTGCGTTCCCCGCTCCAAGCCGGCGGTTTCTCTTGGGGCTGCGTGAGGAGGTGCGTCCCAGCTGTGCGGCCACATGATGCACGCGGTCGCTGAGTCTGAGCACGTCCTCCCGGAAGCCGCGACAGCCCGAGCGCAGTGTGTCCCCATCCTCACCTCTGCGGTGGCAAGTGTGCGAGACAAAGGCTTCACTTTTTGTCACATGGGGCAGAAGAAAGCTGTTCACGGCCCCCAGGCTTCCCTGGCGCCGAGGATACTGTCCCAGGTGACCTGCCGAGATGCAGCCTCAGGGCAAACCAGGGGAGCACAGCCAACGACTCCACTGACAATTCATATAATGTCCAGGTCCAAGAGTTGTTTAGACACTAAATGAGATCGAATGTAAATCCCAGCAAACAGTAGGCACCACGTAAATATCAACTTCCTCGAAAACCTTTATAGGTTAGAGGAAGTCTAACCTATAAAGTCCCCTAGAGACTAAGGGACGTCACGGGCTGGCCTAGGAACACGCGTGGAAGTGGTACGTGCAACGAGCATGGTCTGTGAGACGACCAGTGAAACTTTGGCTTCAGTTTCCAACTGCTTTTTAAACGTTACTCAGCAGGGATTTGGTCCCCTGCTCCTGACAACACTGCAGACAGCCTCACGGAGTCTCTGCTTGCCACTAGGGAGTAGAGCCCTACAAAGCTTTAAATCACACACGCCTCAACTCAGAAACGTGACTTCCAGGCTGAGCTACCCATCAAAGCCTGCCCTTGAGCTAATGTCCCAAGTCCTCTCCTCCCCCAGACCTCCCTGGGGCCCCTCGTCTGGCACAGCATGATCATAGATGCATGTGTGTATGTTTTCTTTTCTTTTCTTTGAAAAAACAATCACCAAAGTATCATTTTGCTGGGAATTTATTTAACTTTGAATTTCAATGTTTATACGGTCAACTACGTCCCTGTCTGTTTTCTCAGTACTCACATCCAGGCCTGAAAATGCCACAGAAACATTCACAAAGGGGGAGTGGCTTCGTGGCCTGTTAGAGAAACACACGGATGTGGGGTTTTGTCCAGGAAGAGCCTGCCCTGGGGGACTTGGCAGGTACGCTGGAGCCCGCGGCCCCCGAAGGCTCTCTCCATGGGCCTTGTCCCTGCTAAAGAACACGGTGACCCAGATCACAGAAGGCGAATTACTGCAAGTGGAAGGAACTTCCCAGGCCATCGAGATAACCCCTTCGTTTCACAGACAAGGCGGCTGAGGTACCCGCCCTTGACCACCAGTGATACCAGTGGACCACGGGGGGAAGTCTGTCCTTAGGTTACACAAAGCAGGTCATTTAAAATGTCAAGGGGCCTTGAAAATCTTTTCTAAGTCAATGAAAACCAAATGGGATTCAGGAGTGGTTCCCTGGCACTGGTTTTCATGCATTCCATGACGAATTTTTAATATTTGCAAGGCGTCGTCCCAGGAATACGAAAATGGATCAGGAATTGCCTGTGCTCCTCGGGAACTAATGATCTGGACAGGGTGAAACGAGCGGACAAATTTTAAGAGAAACTTATTCAAATGTACATTTAATTCCAGAAAGTCCGTGGATAATAATAGGATGGGAGAGATAAATTAATGCCAACAAACGTGAAAGACTGAAGGTCAGCGGGGTCAAGGTCGACGTGTGCTCACAGACAAGAGGCTCTAAAGTTAGGGACGCGCGCTTCCTGGTCTGCAGTACCCGGAAAAACAAGAGATGGAGAAAAGCTGTCGCCTCCCTCCTCCTGGTCACAGGACCCCAGGTATTTGCTTTTCCTTCTGGAGCCCAGTTTCGGTCCCGGGCAAAGGCGCAAGGGGAACACGGGCAGGATGAGCGAGGTCAGAGGCCACGGTTCACGGTTCACGAGGAAACAAGGGGCAGGGCGGGGCTTGCTCCGCCTGAGGACGAGGCGGGGCGCCGACCTCGTTGCCCACACCTGGGCGACACGGTGCAGAGGGCGCGCTGGGGAAGGGCCCGGAGCTCGGCGCTTGGACTAAAATGAAGACGTGCGGGTCGTCATGCAGCACAGATGTGCATGTCCTGTATTTCTTGATAATGTCTTCACAGATTTCAGAATTCTGAAAAGGCACAGGGTGTCGGATGCCCCCATCCACCCAGGAAGCACGAATGCTCGTCTCTTGTAGGTCTGTCCAGGGAGGGCAGCAGCTCGTAGCGGTTCGCGGCATCCCACACGGAGCGGGTGACGAGCATGGCCACGGGCGCCTCATCACTCGCCTGGGCCGAGCTCCACGTGGCAGGGACGATGCTGCAGGGAGTGAACAAAACTAGACATGACGACCCCCCCAAGTCACCTTCGCTTTCAAACCTGCGATTCTGGGACTTCGCTGCAATGCCCCAGCTGTGAGCGGTGGAAACCCCACATCACGTGATGCTGCCTGGGACCCTCTGCAATCTCTGACGTCGACCGACGACCACAGAATCCGCAGGAGGGGGCAGCTGTGCATCGTCTCACGCATGGCCCCTCCATTCCTTCAGCGTTTGCCCTGAGCCCCAGAGGCGCTCTGGCATTGGCCTCACGGCTCCTCAGTGACACCTGAGCACCTTCCAACCAGGCGGTCTCTGCAGCCACCCCACCTCCCAGTGCTCCTCTCCTCTGCCCCGAGCTTCTGCCCCGCCCTGGGTTCTCTGTTATTCGCAGCCAGCTCTCCCGTCAGCCTGGGTCTGGCTCCCCGAATCCGCATCCTCCCGCCGACTTTGCATTATCTTACCGGCCCCGCTCTGAAATCCGAGGATAAGGAAGCCTCCAAGGTGTTTTTACTCAGGAGGCACAACCTAACTGGCCATCTCGGCTTGTCCACATCAGTATTGGTTCAAAAATAAAAAAATAAAAAATAAACTACTAGAAACAGCGTCGTTTTGAAGGCTGCATGTCTGTGCCCCGCCCCCAACACTAACTCCACATAGGAAGGTGTTGGGAGGAGCAATTAGATCAGAGGGTGGAGGCCTCGGGAATGGAACTAGAACACGCTCTCTCCCTCTCCCCGTCTCTCTCTCCCTCTCCCCGTCTCTCTCTCCCTCTCTCTGTCTCTGTCTCTGTCTCACTCCACCATGTGAGGACACAGCAAGGACATGGCCTTCTGCAAACCAGGAGGCAGGTCCTCACCAGACACTGGTTCTGCCGGCGCCTTGACCTGAGACCTCCCGTGTCCAGAACTGACTGCTCACGTCCGAGCCGCGCAGCCTGTGACCGTCTGCCAGCCCGGGCACTAACGAGGACACCGCCCCACTGAGAGTGGCCACAGAGTCTGAGTTTCGAGAGATACTTTTCAGACGGTTTAGATTGAAAAGAAATTTTTCAGCACCAAAATTTCTACCCCACAGTCAGCAACTGAGGGGGTCCCAGTGTCCATGTCGGCGCAGGCCGCCCCGGCCTTGGTCCCAAGCGAGTGGCGCCGCCCGTCGGCCCACGCGGCCCTCGCACCATGCGCAGATGGCGCGCTCGCTGCCTCCATCGTTCGGGTGGACCGGGGCCTGGAGCGCCCACGCGCCTCACG
>NW_006438073.1:9551370-9556134 GCF_000325575.1 Pteropus alecto
GGGATGAGTGACATCCCAAGCGGGGCAGAGCGGGCGTCGAGGGATTTCACCGCGCGACTCAAAACAGTGGGCGATTTAAAACCTATGAGTTGTTTAGTTCTAGAATTTTCCATTTAATATTTTCAGACCTTTGAAAGCGCAGCTGAGGGGGACATGGATTATTGTCACGTCTTTCCGGAGTTCATTGGGTTCGTAGGCCGTATATTTTCAGGGCCCGATTATGAGTCAGAATAAGGAATTTATCGTGATCATCAAAAGCACCGTTTAAGAGGGGATAAACAGGAGCTGTCGTGCGGTGTCCCCACGAGGCAGGAAGCAGCACAGCGCAGGACAGGTTGGGCAAAGCGGGAGCAAACGCAGGGCTCGGCCCGGCTCACGACGCAGTGGACGTGGCGTGACCACCGCCGTCAGCCACCACCTGCAGCACCGCCTGACGGAGGTGGAAAGCCGGAGTTAGTCCATTTTTGCTGGATTTCTCCCATACACGGCGCGAAGGCTGAGCGAAAGCTCAGGTCGAACGTAGACTCCAGTAGCTGCAAAAATGCAGTTCAGCCTAGAAAACCGCCAGCTAACAACTGGGAGCAGAAAACTCGACGGGGCGTCAGGGGAGGCTGCCCCGCAACGGCAGGGTCTGCGGCCGAGGGGGCAGGGGGCGGCACATCGCTAACGCTTTCCGAGCACGGGCAGCACATGTGGCCGAGGGCTCAGACCCCCGTGGCTGACAGTTTGCCACCTTAAAGCTGAAGTCCTACAGTCTGTCCCTTCTACCTTCTTGCCTCTGTTCTAGAAAGCTCTGCATCCACTTTCCCTCTCCCTCCCTCCCTCCCTTCCTTCCTTCCATCTCTGTTGCCCCTCCGCCCCCACTCCCTGAGGCTGGAATGTGGTGGGACCTGGCACAGCCCTCACCTCTGGGACTCAGCTCCAGGGCCAGCCAGACACCTTGGAGGTGCCCTGAGTGACTCTGAGAGAGAGGATCGAGGAACGCCCCTGAGGACCAGCACAGTGACAGAGACGGGGTCGAGCCAGGCAGTCCACAGGGTCAGGGAGCCCAGCAAAGGACAGGGCAGTCCCTGACCCCCCCGTCACCGAGTGACCGGAAGAAACGCCCAGGCTCCACGGGGTCCAATCTCTGTTTAAGGTGACCTTGAAGTAACACAGTCTTGCTGCTGACAAAAAAAAAAAAAATTTTTTTAAATACTCGGGTTCTGACTTCTGTCTTTCTTGGCCTCCCACCCCCTCCTCCTCCAGCCAGCACACACACACACACACACACACACACACACACACGCACCCCCGCAGGGCAGAAGCACAAGCGGATTCCAGCGGCACTCCTTAAAATTCTTATTTGACATCTCTGCCACTCCCTGAAATTCCAAACTCACAGCAGCGGCTAAAAGTCTTTTTTTAATCCTTTTTGCTCTTAAAACTCTTCATGGGGTCATGTGGTGGCCATGACCCCACCTCACATTACATTTGCCTCGATGGCTGCTGGAGCCTGGGGTCTTCCCCTGTGCCCCCCCCACCCCTCCAGGCCTCCTGGCTCCAGCTTTTCGTGAGGAGGAGACGTTCAAGGATTTGAGGGCCTGAAGCCGAAATGACTTGGGGCGTCTTTAGGAAAAAGAATACAAAACGTGGTCACGAAGCGAAGTATAAATGAGAAAAATTGTTTAGAAAAGAAGTCACGATTATTATAACACTCAAAAGTTGACAGATATAATAAGCATACGAAACAATGAGAAAAATCGCCCTTTCGCTAATCGAGTGCCCGACGGGGGCGGTGACTAGCGTCCTGTGTGCTTCCGATGGAGAGGACGAAGATCACCGAGGCCCCTGTGACGTGGCCGTCGGAGCTGTCCCTTCGTTCCCCATCACTGAGGGGCTGTCTCTCACCAGCCCTGTCCTGCAGAGCTGGGCCGCGGTCCAAACGGCAGGACCCCTCTGTCCCTCCTAGGCCCTCGGCCCCACCGGCAGCCAGGCCCACAACCTGTGGCATTTCACGTCACTTTTCTGAATCTGTTTTCATCGGTTAAATGATAACAATGAAAACCTCATAGGATTTTTGTGAATACAAATGAGAGAAAAGCACGAGAAGTCGCTTGGCCCAGCGCCGGCCTGCAGTGAGCGGCGGTGGAAGTGGCCGCCGGCCGGAGGGCGTGGGCCAACCCGGAATCCGGAGCCAGCTCCCCGGGGTGGAGCACTAGTTAAGAACAGTTTTTCCTTCTTTTCAAATTCCAGTGTTTAGAATGTTTCCCAGAGCATTTTCGGTGAAAAACAAGCAGAAAGGCTAACTCTGTGATGTTGGTGTTTGGTTACAGAGCAGGGCGGGTAAAGGCCAAGAGAAACTCAGCCTTGGAGAGGCCGTCCAGAGTGTGTGCCCGGCTGTGAGCGGTGGACAGTCCCCGACCGGACCTCTAACGAAGGGGTCAGGGGTCAGCTCCCACCTCCCCCGGCCCCAGGGCGCACAGAGCCCCTTTGTCGTTTCATCCCGATGGCCTTGCCCGGCACAGCCCAGGGCCTTGGGCACGGAGCTGGGCTGACATCAGCGTCGCCCGGAGACGTGGGGACACACCTGCTCCAGACAGTGTGTGCGTAGACCTATTATCCGCGACCCAGCCCTTTTGCACTGGGAACAAGAAAGTTGGCGTCGGAGCCCGCGAGTTTGCGTTAATGGCTGGGACCTGCCCGAGACGCGACTGAGGAAGGTCAAGGCGTTTTCTTTGTTTATTATCTCATGCTCTGTAAACCGAAGGCCCTTGGCAGCGAGGATTTTCCTCAAAAACATGCCCATGAATGCCGAATGGTCGGCTTCCTTCCAAAGTCCCCAACCCCGAGTCCAGAGGCTTTTCACTCTTCGCTGTCACATTTGTGAGTTTGTCGTCGACACCACCTGCTGGGGGCCCAGCCCTGGCGTCCTGACTCCCAGGTCCGGGTCTTTCTCTTGCTGGTTATTTCCTGGAGGACGGTGTTGGGAGCCCGTGGGAAGCTCTTGGCGCCATCAGCATGCACACGTGTGACTCTGCTCCCCCGAGTGCGGGTGATGGAGAGGAAAGAGGCCGGCCCAGGGCCAGGAGGCTGCTTGGAGGGACAAGGGGGGTGAGGACGACATGTCTGTCCTGTGGCTGTGGGAAAGCCCTCGTCGCTGGTCACTTTACATTTCAGATCCCCGTTCACAGAAAGGCCAGCGTCACCCATCTCACAGGCCGGGGAACCAGTGAGATGGTGAAGTCCGCTCACTGCTTGGCTGCTCTGCCTGGCGGGGAACAGAAGTCCCGTTATCTACGGTTGTCATTTGCATGTCGCTCTTTAGAAACAAACGCTCAGGGTTAAAAAAAAAAAAGAAAGAAAGAAAAGAAAAGAAAAGATTGCTTTAGGGAAAACAAACGGTTTGTCTCTCCATGGGCGATGCCATATTCACAACGATTTCAAGGACTTTCCTGGGACTCTGTCGAGGTCTAAGCCCACTTGACGCAGCACACATGCGTCAAACAAAGTCGGTGTTAGAATAGCATGCTGGATTTTTCTCCCTTAAAAGTAAGACTTACTGGAGAAATTAATTCAGAAAGATATTGAAAGCTAAAAAAAAAAAAAAAATACAGCTGTCAATAAATGAAGACTAGAGAATTAGGCTCATTTCCCCAGGTTAATATTAAAACAAGCAAGGGACACTCACGGCTGGACACATTCCGAGAGGCTCAGTCCTTTCGACCTTTCTAGAGCAGCTAGTCAGGGAGGAAATTGTAAGAAAATTAAGTAATCTCACGGAATAATTATTAAAAGGGACCGTTGATTTAGCACCTCTCCATGATTTATAGGTAAATTGAGAGTTGTCTGCCCAAAGGGCTCTGTCGACGGGGTGCGTGTGTGGACACGGCCCAGAAGATGAGCTGGACGGGACAGCAAGGACGAGGCAAAAGTGGAGGACAGGTCATCGCAGATCCGAAACCCGATGACACAGAACCTCTGCTTAAAGCAATGAAGTGTCGCCTCTGACGCCATCGACAGGACGGTGAAAGTCCCCGTGGGGCCTGTGAAACGGGTTTCATCGTTCAGGAGCTTCCGCTGTGCAGGAGAGAATTTACGACCCTGTAAAATCGAGTTCTAAATAAAGCGCATTTGCGTAGAGTCGGGAAGGGTCTAGGGCGGGTTTCCAAGGGAAACGGTTTCGAAGGCCTTTTGTAGATTTGACACTTCTCCGGCGTCGGCGGGGACGGCACCCACTTCCGACACTGTGTCCGGACAGTGCTTTCAGAGGCTGTCATCACAGGCCGTCGTCTTCCCAGCGTCTCTGCAGACGGCACCCCGCTAGCGCGTTTGCTCAGCGAGCGAGCCAGGGCATGGGAAGGCTCGTCAGCTTGTGAGACCGAACGGTGCCAGAAGTGGAGCTGTAAGGAAATTCCCCTTCCGTGACCCCAAAGCTGAACGAGAACCTAGGAGCCTGAAGTCAGTACTTCCTGTGAGGGGCGAGCCACGTGAGGCTGTGAACCACACCCAGCCACCACTGGAAGACGGTTCGCAGGGGACCGTGCTGGTGTGCACACACACATCACAGCACACCACCGCTAACTCCCCACACAGAGAACCATGTACGCCACCACCACCACGACCAACACCATCAGCACCATCACCACCATCACCATCATCACCACCACCACCATCACCATCACCATCATCACATCACCATCATCATCATCACCATCATCACCACCACCATCATCACCACCATCATCACCATCATCACCACCACCTTCACCATCACCACCACCT
>NW_006438073.1:9556295-9559033 GCF_000325575.1 Pteropus alecto
TACCATTATCACCACCACCATTATCACCACCATCACCATCATCACCATCACCATCACCATCATCATCATCGCCACCATCACCACCATCATCACCATCACCATCATCACCATCATCACCATCATCACCATCATCACCATCATCACCATCATCACCATCATCACCATCATCACCATCATCACCATCATCACCATCATCACCATCATCACCATCATCACCATCATCACCATCATCACCATCATCACCATCATCACCATCATCACCATCATCACCATCATCACCATCATCACCATCATCACCATCATCACCATCATCACCATCATCACCATCATCACCATCATCACCATCATCACCATCATCACCATCATCACCATCATCACCATCATCACCATCATCACCATCATCACCATCATCACCATCATCACCATCATCACCATCATCACCATCATCACCATCATCACCATCATCACCATCATCACCATCATCACCATCATCACCATCATCACCATCATCACCATCATCACCATCATCACCATCATCACCATCATCACCATCATCACCATCACCATCACCATCACCACCATCACCACCACCACCACCACCACCATCGCTTTGGCTTGCTTTTTCACTTACTCAATGCCATGAAGTGCTCCCTTACACACGCTTCTCCCCTCCATTTCTTCATTCAGCACAAGGTGCTTCCTGCATGTGTTCACCACTTTGCTAGTCCCTGGAGAAACAAAAATTAATTCATAGCTCCTGTTATCAGGATCTCACAGCTACAGGGGATACAGAAAAATGAAGTTTTCTTACTGTATAAATGCTGTCCCTTCTACATGCCAGAGTCTAAAACGTACGTTACATAATAGAAGTCTGAAAAAGGACTTTCGTGTTTGCATAAGGAGTGACAGTGACCGACCGAGAGGATCCAAACTCAGCAGACTAAGACCCCTCAACGCCCTTCAACGTGGCTCTAGACGCCTCCGTGGGCACTTGCAGGGAGAGCGAGAACTTCCCACAGTTTCCAGGGTGAAGGGTGCACACGGGGGGTCCGTCCTGAAGCTCAGGTCCACTCAGGTTCACTGGCTGCCCCCAACCTGAGCGTGCTCCTCAGAGCACAAGGGGTCTTGCGAAAGTGTCACTTTTTACTGAGCTGACCACCAGGCTCTGGAGGATGGCAGACTCTCCAAGAATAAACAGCAGTACAACTTCTCCTAACTAAGCGTGCTAGAGAACTCAATCTAATTAATAATAAAAATACTCCGGAAGGTGCTCAAACTTTCCCCAAATTTCAAGTCAAACCGCATCTTTGGGTCATAAAAGTATTCATCACCCTGAGTGCCAAGAACCAAGGCGTAAGGGCGCCGGCCCCTCCGGGTCATCTCGCGTTTCCTGGGAGTGCGGCGCCCCTGCCGCCGTCTGCAGGGGTCTCAGGCCCATGCCCAGGGGCTCGGGGTTCCTCATCCACCAGCTCCGGTCACCCCGTGCACACCGCTGCAGTACAGTGGTTCAGCGCCCGCGCAGCCGTGCACGACTCGCTACCCTCGCGTGTTTGTGACACATCACGGTCGCGTCTCCCAGGCGAAGCGGGGAGCAGAGGTCGACGAACCCCCCACGGGAGGATGTGGTTCCGCAAAGTCGGGACGGGCCGATCCATCGGCCGCCGCTCTTTTCTTGGGATCTCAAGAGAGCCGGGGCGGCCGGCGTGGGGTGGCCAGCGGCGCCCACACCCGCCTGGGTTGGTTCGCACACGCGGGTGGCCTCAGAACCGTCTCATTGGAGCTTTACGGAGCTTTTATTCTGCTTATTTTTCATTTTGCAGCTGACTTCGCGTGGGAGAAACAGGGGTAGCGGAAGGGTCCTGCCACCCCGCCCTGCTCCAGTCACCTCCGTGGAGGCCACTCGCCTTTCAGGGATGGGCCATGGCCCCCTCGGCTGCGCACACTCCTCTGCCAGCCTCTTGTTTGGAGCCCAGCACTCTGGGTGGTTTCCTGTCTACACCCGAGGGCCCCTGCACGTCCGGTCTCTGCCTTTCTCCACTTTCTCTTGGGGGCAAGAGAAGGGACGGGAGAGTTAGATCACGTGAACCCGGCTCCGATGGAGACGTTCGAGTGCGTTTGAGTAACTCACTTCGCTCAGGAGCCGTGCCTTCCTCCTTCGTAGCTCAGAAACTGCGAGGTGGATTTCAGAGCCGCCCGGGCATCTCAACACCAAGGGCTGCGGGGATGTCTTTGGGGCCAAGGGGAGGCCTAGGTGTGTCATTCTCACGATCCTTCGCCCGTCTTCCCGTTCCCTTTCCCCCTGCTGCTCCCGAAACAGACAACGCGCCAAAGTAACATGCAGAGGTACGTACCCGATGACAAGCTCCGTCTTTATTGTGGGTCAAAGGCCATCGAGAGTCACATTTTGGACACAGCATTGCCATATCTGGGTCAGACCCCAGAGATCTGCCAGAGACTCATTTCTGCAAAATCCTGGGGAACCAGCACCCAGAGTTTTGAAGTCATGAGAGGAGGAAATTGCCAGAAGGTGAAGATGATGGCTAACATAACGGCAGCTCAGATATTCCTCTCTGCTTAGACCTGGCGTCTGACTCTGCTCGCTGGGCCGACTGCTTTGTTGGCCAACATGCTGCTAAGCGGTTATTGCGCTGCTGTGTGAGAAATGACGCCAGAGCTCGGTGGCTTCAGACGGCAAGCCCTGCCCTCCCGCCTTCAGGCCTGTTGGTGACCGACTGCGG
>NW_006438073.1:9559787-9567108 GCF_000325575.1 Pteropus alecto
GCTCTGAGACAAAGAGGCTTCGGTTCCCATCTCACTGAGCCTGTGCCGGCCTTCTGTCCGTTAGAGCCTGCGACTGTGACGGCCTGTGGCTTTCGGCGTGTGATGAGTGTCCTCATCCACCCTCACCACAAAGATCAAGTGAGATCATTTGTCTGAAGCAGACAGGACACCTGCACACAGTAGCACTCAACAGATGACAGGTATTATCATCAAGATGAGCGGCCCATCCGATTCCTGCGTTTACAGTTTTGCTTATCCTGTTTATCATTGCACATACTATTTAGGTTATCGAATTACGGTAAAGTTCACATAACAAATTAAACAAACGTACTGAACGGTGGATGTACGATTTCACCTGCTCGAATAACGATTTCACCTGCTCTTCCGGAATCTATCACATAAGCAAAGGAAGATGACGATTTCACCTGCTCACACTTCGAATGACGATTTCACCTGCTCTTCCGGAATCTATCACATAAGCAAAGGAGGAGAAAACTCAGAAGCCAAATAGTATTTATGAAAAAAATTAACATGCACTGAAAGGATATAATTAACTCTAGTCAAACAGTTCTTGCGAAGCTGGGTGTAAAACTAAAGCATCCAGTGATGCGTGAAGATGTGTGACACGCTGTGAGGTGAGGTGCCGGAGCTCACGCCCACAGAGGCTCGGCGCCCCGCCTGCCGCCCTGGTCACCTGCACGTGCGCCTAGAGGCTCAGCGGTGGGCGAAGAGTTGTAAAAAAAATGAAAGGAAGGAAGGGAGGGAGGGAGAGAGGGAGGAGGGAGGAAGGGAGGAAGGGAGGGAGGAAGGGAGGGAGGAAGGAGGGAGAGAGGGAGGGAGGGAGGAGGGAGAAGGAAGGGAAGGAGGAGGGAGGGAGGAGGAAGGGAGGGAGGAGTAAGGGAGGGAGGAGGGCAAACCAGACCCACAAAAGGGGCCCCAATAGTCCACGGGGATTCTGTCAAGATAGGCACACAATCCAAGACAAGCCAATCAAAATTATTTAAACTGAATTCTGAGACTTTTTAGAAACTCTCGAGGAAGCAGACTTTTTCTTATTCACTGGCCAAGAAAACAAAGCCGCAGCCCAGATGACCACCTTGGACAAGCTGTCCCCCTTCCTCCCTCAGATGACCACCTTGGACAAGCTGTCCCCCTTCCTCCCTCCCTCAGGAAGGGACAGGCTGCCCGACCATGGAAATGACCAAAGTCACAGAGACACACCCCGGGAGACAGGTGTCAGGTGCCCGTGGGGCAGGGTCCACCGAGGACTGGACTGCACAATCCAACAGTGGCCCTGGGTCCAGGCCATTGGAGGAAGATACTTTAATGGAAGATCAAAAAGAACAGAACATGCAGGGTCCGCCCTCTCTGGCACCCCGGGACCCAAAGCTAGGGAGGACACGGGGCCGATCTGGGGTTCGTTCGGGTCACAAGGCTCCAGGAATTTTCCGACCGACGCAACACCCTTTGGGTTTCCGGTTCCTGCTAAAAATCCTGCGGCTCGTGCTTCTTTGCGCCATGACTTTAGGAGATTAAGACACACTCAGCATCCGACGCTGTCGTGAATGCGCGTGCTGCGGGTTATGTTGAATGAAACGAGTGTGTTTCGAAATGAAGCAGGAAGGAGCCCGCAGCATGAGAAATGTCACCTCCCTCCTGGCAAGAGGCCTGGGCCTCGGCATCCTCGGTCCTCATGGAAGCGCGCACGCTCCCACGAGCGACTCGGGAGTGCAGAGCTGGAGTGTGCCGGGTGCCTCTCTGTGAATTAACCCTTGACCTCGGCCTCCAGCTGCCTCCCCGTAAGGACCACGGAGAGGACAGACAGAAAGGCACGAGGCGTGTGTGCCAGGGCTGCGGACTCACGAGGGCTTTGGAGATAAACGGCCATCCCCGAGCATGGTGCGCACTGCACCTGTGACGTGCCGAGCTCCCGCCAGGTGCCCAGGGAGGAGGCCTCGGCCTCTGCCGGAGCACCGTCACGCGTCCCTCCACGGGTTCAAAAGCCCTTGGTGACACTGGTGCTCGAGGCCGACATCTGAGTGGGTCACTGTCCGTCTGGCACTTGTCATTTTCAGACGCCCTCTGCTCAGCGCAGCACCAGGCACTGGCGCTCTGTCCGGCGGCCCCGCCGCGTACGCTCGACACAGAAGTCACTCCGGGTGACCTACACATCTCCTGTCTGTCCGGGGAGCATCAACGCTGGACGAGGGACAGCAAGTCGGCCGGTGCTGGCTGCTCAGGGCCTGGCCCTCGCTGAGGGATGCATTCTCCAAGTGGGGGACACTTGGCTCTGGTCAAGGTCACAGCAGCACAGTCCCCACTTCATCCTGCACCGACCCGCACCCCTCGAACATGGAGCTCACCTTCCCAGGAGTGTCTGGCGGAAGGGACCTCTGGCGGGTCAGTGAGCCCCGCGTGCCCAGTAGCCCGGCCGTCGGTAGGGCCCTCCAGGGACACGTGCGCCGTTGTCCCCTGTGGTGGAAGCGGCGAGCCCTACGCGTTGTTCTGCACTGGCGCTGGTCCGCAGGAGCAGGCTGTCCCCAGCCGAGGGAGATGTCAGCCTTGGGCACTGGAGGAGCTGAGGGCCATGGGCAAGGCCGACGAACGATGAGGAGCTGCACAGTGACAGCCTGGCCAGCATTCTAGAAGAATAGCCTGTGTCACAGAGCCAGGCAGGCCCTAGCCAATGCTCACGCCCCCCGGGAGGTACGGCGACGGCAGGTGGCCCTTCCCAAGCTCCCAGTACACTGGCAGCCACTGGTCTCGTCATGAACGGTGGGTCCCTCGTGTGACTGGCAGGCACAGCTGTGTGTGTTGAGAAATGTGTCTCCTGCCTGCCAGGCTGGCAGCCAGGTCAGGCCACACCGGGGCGCCTGGGCAGTGGCCCGAAGTGCCCACAGGGCGGCCTGGCCCGGTCCTGGCTGAGGCCTGCGAGCCCTGGGGACTCGGCCCTGGAGTGGAAACGGCAGGAAAATTACATCGCCGCCCAGGGCTTGATTGGGGTGCAGCCAGGGAGCGAGCCGGGGGGGCATGACGGCGACATTCGCTCTGCCCCACGGCGTCCGGTGCTGCAGGGCAAACAATGCGCACCTTCATTTGGGAAGCAATTCTAGGTCACAAACGAAACGGGGCCAGCCAGTCCAGGAAGCAACTCCTCTGCCCCGTGTGAGGGGGCGGGACCGGGTCCCCAGCGACTTCAGGGGAGACTGAGTCAGCCCAGAACGCGGGTGGGCGGTGGGCGAAGGCGGGGGAGAGGCCGGTGAGCTCCGGGGGACGGGCAGGGCCACCGCCGGCAGAGGTGCTGGGGAGGGAGGAGGCGATGCGGTGCCAGCACAGAAGGTGCCGGCCGGCGTCTGTTCAGGCCCAGCCCTGGGGAGACAGAAACGGCGATGCCCACCTGCGACCTGCGACAGAGTGCCGTGGAGCCTGCTGGCCCCAGAGGGCCGCGACGGAGAAGCCCCTGGAAGCTGGGGTTCGAGTCAGGTCGCGTCTAGGAGAACACGAGCCTCCTTTGGCCCTGCTGCACCCCCGCCCCCGAAACCCAGAAATTCTCAGAAGGACACTGAAGACATGGCTCAGGTCCAACTGCCGGGTTACGAGAGGAAGGAGCCAGAAGCCTGAGACACAGGGAGGCACAGGTCACCTGTGTGTGACTGGCAACCATGCAGGTCACAGACACAGGTCGGGCTCACTCCCGGGGTCACGGATGCGGGTCGGGCTCGCCCCCAGGGTCACGGATGTGGGTCAGGCTTGCCCCCGGGGTCACGGGTCAGACTCGCTCCTGGGCCCGTGTCCCCAGGGAGCAGCGCTGGTCAGTCCAGGTGCTGCAGGCTTGGCTGGGAGGGAGCTGCGCTGTGCCCAGGGCTGCCAGGCGCCCATCGCGCCCGGGAACGCCCATCAGGGACCGAGCTGGGCAGGGCCTGTGACTCCGGGGCCGAGGGCTAAGCGGTCTTCCTCCAGCCGGATTAAAGCTGAGCTCGGCAGTGTCCTGGCCGTCGTGAGTGGCCCACGACGTAAGCTGTGCCACAGTTGTTCACGCTCAGTGACGAATCCAGTGACATCCTGCCAAGTCCCTCTGTTGTATTAGATGCTCCGGAAGGGTGGGTCCCAGGAATGGACACTCCGTGTCATCGGAAAGTGCTTTGACGGAGCAGGCTGGGTGGCGGGGGCTCCGTGCGGGTGAGTTTGTGCGGCGCTGGTGGGCTGCCCGCTGTCCGCCCGTCCACTAACCACGGCCAGCGGCCCGTGCCCCAGAGTGCACACCACGGACCGGTCACCACGGCGCAATTGGGCTGAGTTCGCTCTGCCGTGTCTCGGGTGTGAGGACGAGAGCCTGTGGCCCGTCTGGCCGGGAGGGACAGGCTCCCCCCGGTCCGGTCCGCAAGCCGGTTCCTGGTCACGGACAGCTCTCCTGTGAAGGCTTCTTGAGTGACCGACTCCGAGTCCCACCTCTGGGCAGAGCCTGTCGTCGTCGTGGGCAGGGTGTCTGTCTGTCCGGTGCTCCCACAAGCCTCTCACTCCACGGGACGGAGGGGCCCCGGCCTCGGCCCGGACCCCGTCCCCAGAATCAGCCTCCTGTGGCAGGCCCTTTCAGCCTCGTCGGCGTCCCGACAGAATTGACCCACACCCAGAAAGAGTACAAACACCTGAACATCCTAGACAGTTTTTAAAAGCCCTTTGCCCCCCTGGCCGGGGGCAGCGGTGACGTGGGGAGGGGCCTCAGCGTCTCTTTTTGCCGACATCATGTCTGCTCTCTCCTGGTGCTCGCCGGTCACCACACAAAGTCCCCGGAGGTGGAGGGTGGCAGAGTGTCCCAGATGTGTCCTCCTGACTCAGACCTCAGGAAACCCACAGAAACCCCGATTCTGCTCTGCCCAGCGCGGGGCTCCCTGCCCTTCTGTCTTGGCCGTGTCCAAATCTTAACGCTGGGCACACACGTGCAGGACAGGAAAAGGCGTCACCCGCGGGCTTCGCCTGCCCTCCCGCAGAGACCCTGCCGTCTCTTTTTGCCGACATCATGTCTGCTCTCTCCTGGTGCTCGCCGGTCACCACGCAAAGTCCCCGGAGGTGGAGGGTGGCAGAGTGTCCCAGATGTGTCCTCCTGACTCAGACCTCAGGAAACCCACAGAAACCCCGATTCTGCTCTGCCCAGCGCGGGGCTCCCTGCCCTTCTGTCTTGGCCGTGTCCAAATCTTAACGCTGGGCACACACGTGCAGGACAGGAAAAGGCGTCACCCGCGGGCTTCGCCTGCCCTCCCGCAGAGCCCCTGCCGTCCCTGTCGGCCATCTGCAGTTAACCCCAGACGGCCGTCACGTGACAGCATTCGCGCCGTACTTCTGAGAGGTGGTCTCTTGTCACCTGACTTTCCGATGTGTCATAGTTTGCCTCTCGCCTGGACGTCGCGCTTCTGGAGGGAGGAGTTTTGCCTCCGGCTCGTCTGTCTTCCTGGTTCCAGGCCGGTCCCAGCAACAGGTGGGGTGCTCACGACCTCGCAGGTTAGTTCCCTGGCTTTCTCCACCGCGATCTGCATTCCCAGAGGGCGCACTTCCCTGACGCGCTTGCTCTTCACGGGCAAATGCCACCGTGCTTCTCCCTGAACACAAGTGTTCCTTGCTTCCTCCTCGAGGGACACGGTAGGGAGCGGCAATGGGCTTCAGGGGCGCACCACAGTCTGGGAATGAGGGGCTCCCCTCCCGCCCCCTCAATGCCGTCGCCTCACGTCGGGGGTGGGCCCGTGCTCCCGCCGCGGTCGACAGAGCAGCTCCAGCATCACCTACGTCCCTTTGGTCTTGTCTCCCGGGAGGAATCTCGCCTCGTTGGTGGCAGGAACCTGGTCTTACAGGCGGTGCCGGCGCTGGGCTGACTGCACGAGCAGCACCAACTGAGGGGGCCCCACGCTCACCCTGCCCCTGGGAGGCTGCGCCAGGAGGGTTTGGACCAGCTTAACGCTGGGACAGGGACAGGAAGAAGGCGCACGGCGTGAGCGGGGCCCTCCCAGCCTCTGTCCCACGCTGGGAAGCAGGAAAAACCAGCGGCACCCCACAGGCGTGCCACGTTGCTGCGGCAGCAGGACGATTCGCAGTGGCACAGAAGGGAGAGATTCTCCACCCTGCTTCGCGTTGTGCACTTTCAGGAGCAGGAACAATGTCACTCACCGGTCGGGGAAGGGCCGACGTAGTTACGCACGAATGTGTGCACACGAGCGTGTGCATACATTTAAGTATGTATATTTAAATGTGCATTCGTGTGTCACGTGGGTATATGTGTGTGTGTGACTATGCAACTGTGTGCATACGTGTATTTGCGTATGTGTACATGTGAGTGTGTCTGTGTATACATGTGTGTATGTGCAAGTGCGAGTGTACATGTGAGTGTGTGTGGGTGTGAGTATGCGATGTACATGCAAGTGTGTGTTGTGTGAGTGTGTGACTGTGTGCACATGTGTGAGAGTGTGTGTGAGTATACATGTGTGTGAGTATGCATGTGTGCCTGTGCATGTGTGTGCTGGGTGAGTGTGTATACATTTGAGTGTGTGCAAATGTACACATGAGTGTGTGGGTGTGTGTGTGCATGTCAGCGTGTGGGTATGAATGTGAATGCATACGTGTGCATGTCAGTGTGTGTAGGTGTCTGTGTGAGTGCATGTGCACATGCCAGTGTGCGTGCGCATCATGTACACGCACAGGTGTGCACACACACACGTGGATCTGGAGGAGCAGCTGGCCTTCCCCAGAGCCACAGCAGAGTGGCCGGGAGCCTGCGTTTGACCCTCTGCCTGCTGTCACCGAAGGGAGGGAAATCGAAGCCTGGTGCTGTCCCTTCTGTCCCTTCCGTTCCCGCTGTCCCTTCTGTCCCTTCCGTCCCTGCTGTCCCTTCTGTCCCCGCTGTCCCTTCTGTCCCTGCTGTCCCTTCTGTCCCTGCTGTCCCTGGTGTCCCTGCGGTCCCTGCTGTCCCTGCTGTCCCTGCTGTCAGAGGCCACAGAGGGAAGGACTTTGTCTTCCGGTCTAGTCCAGCACGCCGTCTGTGACACGTGTCGCCACGCTGGGATTTCTCGGGAGGCAAAAGGCAGGTACTTCAGGAGGCCGGCGAGCCAGGATCCGGAAGCTCGGGCCGTGAGAACAGCCTTCCCTGGGAGGAGGGGCCACAGCAGGAGGAGGAGCCACAGCGGGAGGAGGGGCCGCAGCGGGAGGAGGGGCCGCAGCAGGCGGAGGCAGGAGCTGATGGCCATCAGCACAGGAGGAACGGGCAGATTTTCAGAAAATGCAGTCAGCAGTCTTGAAAGTGAGCTTGGGATGAAATGCGTTGTATGTGGTGCCGGGC
>NW_006438073.1:9568576-9576331 GCF_000325575.1 Pteropus alecto
GTCCCTGCTGTCCCTTCTGTCCCCGCTGTCCTTGTCCCTTCTGTCCCCGCTGTCCCTTCCGTCCCCGCTGTCCCCGCTGTCCCTTCTGTCCCTGCTGTCCCCGCTGTCCCTTCCGTCTCTGCTGTCCCCGCTGTCCCTTCTGTCCCCGCTGTCCCTTCTGTCCCTGCCGTCCCTGCTGTCCCCCCTCCGTCCTGCCTCGCCATCAGTGTTTCTCCAGTTTGCTAGAAACTGGGCTCGTACTGAAATCACATCTTTCTTCAGCGGTGTGAGACGTGGGTTTCAGGATTCGGCGTGAAGCTCCTCTGTCTCTGACGTGCTGCAGGGTTCAGGGCCCAGGCCGCGGGGTGGCCAGGTCGCCCGCACCCGGAGGCTGCAGAGGGAACGACTTTGTCTTCCGGTCTAGTCCAGCACGCCGTCTGTGACACGTGTTGCCACGCTGGGATTTCTCGGGAGGCAAAAGGCAGGTACTTCAGGAGGCCGGCGAGCCAGGATCCGGAAGCTCGGGCCGTGAGAACAGCCTTCCCTGGGAGGAGGGGCCGCAGCAGGAGGAGGAGCCACAGCAGGCGGAGGCAGGAGCTGATGGCCATCAGCACAGGAGGAACGGGCAGATTTTCAGAAAATGCAGTCAGCAGCCTTGAAAGTGAGCTTGGGATGAAATGCATTCTGTGTGGTGCCGGGTCCTGGAGACTGTGCCCCCCATGGGCTCCTGCTCCAGCTCCCCATGCCTGGGGGTTGGGAGCCCCATCCCGTTGGCGTCCCCGCCGGCCCCTGGCTGGGGCGTCTTCTGCGCTGACGCCCACGTGCGTACACCAGTGGACCTCTGCTCAGGCCCGGGGTCTCTGGGGAAGAGAGCCCGGTGAGGTGCCAGGCCGGCCACGCATGCAGCCCCTCCCCTGCTGCACGCCCCTCATGGGACCCCGCGTGGTTCCGCCCCTCCTGGGGTTCACACACGGGCCCGTGTGCACACATCCGAGTGGGTCCATGGCGGTCTGAGCGTGCGCTTGCCGACAGGGTGCGAAGCTGCGGTTGGCCCGCGTGCGGATGCCAGCAGAGAGAGGAGGTGGCCAGGCCTCCGCGGCCCCCTGGGGAGTGACTAGCGCCACACTCCCAGGCTGGCTGCTGCAAAGTGTCCGGACGAGAAGGTGGCCGTGTGCCCGGCCTGGCCCTCACGTCCCAGAGCCCTGGGCCCGGCGCTCTGGCCCTTCCCCGCTCTGCACTCGGCGGTGGCCCAGCTGGGAACTGACCTCCCGCTCACAACCAGGTCAGAGTGCATCGGGCTGAGATTCCGCCCGGGGATGTCAGAGGCTCCGCCACGACCGTGGGACGACCCGGGGGTTTGTGCGCCCCAGAGGTCACAGCACGATGGCGGGGAGGAGCCTTCCAGAGGGACCCGCGTCCTGTGGGTCTGACGGCGACACCCTCCTGCGTCCGGGTGAGCCCTGGACACCGATCGGCAGACAGGAAGCAGAGCCGAGCTGCGTCCTCGCTCACCCCGCACTCGTCCCGACGCGCCGCGTGAGGCGGTCGGTGGCTCGTCTGCTCCGAGCCGAGATTGTCTCGCAGCCTCTCTTGGCGCCTCCTCCTCATTCGAGCCCCGCTCTGGGCCTCCCCTCTGTGCGCGGCAGCCCCCAGCGGACCCCACCATCCGCGCCATCCGGGAATACGCCGACAGCCCCCAAACAGCGAGCTGCCGAAACCGCCGCGTGCACTAAGCCGAGTTCTCGTTTAGATAAAGCTCCTTCGTGTCCTCACGAGTTCACCGCCGACACCTCCAAAGGCCAAAGGTCAGACTGCAAAGGCCACACGGTACGCTTGGCTGAAATCGGCTGGGTACGATTAAGCCACGTTCTTATCTTTATGAAGAAACTGACGTTGGCGGCTGCACAGACGAGGCGGAGGTACAGACGCGGGGACCTTGCCACACCTCTTACGGCTCCCGTGGGCCTGACCTGTGTGTTTGCGCTCTGAGCTGTGCGGCGTCCTTGGAATGCCCTTCCAACTTCAGGTCAGCACCGGTCGCCCTGAGATTAACAGTCTCCCTGAGAAAATGTCGCCCCGGTGGCTGGCATGCAGTGGGGACGTGCCCCGCGAGTCGCCTGTGGAGTCTAACAAGAGCGAACAGAGCAGAGGTACTAACACGAACTCAACCACCGAAGGCTGTGAGCCGAGCCTCCCGTAGCCAGCCCCCCTCCCAAGAGGGACACGGCAGCCCCACAAAGGCCCCCGATGCACAGTGCCAGGGACAGAGGATGAGAAGCCCCTGCAGAAACAGATCACACTCCCCGCCACGAGTCCCCACAGAGGGCTGGCAGAGCACCGCTTGCAAACGACGAGTCTGCAGCTCCGGGTCCTGATGTAACAGGACAGTTCAGACGTGGTCCAGTAGGTAGGAGCTGGCGTGGGGAATCACCAATCCCATTCCTGGAGGAAATGGGCCAGAACAGAACCTCCCTCAAAGATGCAAAGTAAGTGGGAATGAGCTAGCCGGGGACCTAGAAAATGTCCTATGTTATCGGGACGGGGGCGGGGGAAGGGTCAAGGGGAGGTGGGCAGGGGGAGGACAGGTTGGCACGGATAACCGTGTGAAATGTGGGAATACAGATCAGTCCAGGAGCCGGGAGGTGCTCTGACTCAGACAGACACCTGGGCAAAAGACCCAGTTTCCACAAAGGGGAAAAATCGGCCGGCTTTAGACTCGTCCTCAGTCGTGACGGCTCCAAGGCAAAGAGGAAATGTGCGCGGGAAGCGACGAGGGGACCAGGTGCCCCAACGACCTGCCTGCCTGGGAGTGACTCACGGAAACGCAGCAGGATGACGTCATCAAGTACAAAACCGGGGAACTGCGGCTCTCGCGGGAACTCCGTGCTGGTGGCGGGGTCGGCGGGGTAGGCGCGGGGTCGGCGCGGGGTCGGTGAAGACCAAGATCCGCCGCTCCCTTCTCTCCCTCTCTTCCTTCTGTTCTCTTTGCACACACTTATTACTTCCTTCCTTCCTTCTCATTTTCCTTCTTGGGACGTGGGAAGGTGGGGCCTGCTGAGCCAGAACCGAGAACGGGACAGGCGGCCAGGAGGGCGCGGAGACGCAGCTCCCGAACCCCGCTCCTCCTGTCCTGCAGGGGCAGAGCTGGGGGGACCTGGCTGCGGAGCTGGCTCACATTTCACGCGCCCCCCACCACCCCCACCGGTACGGGGCGGACATGTGACTAAGCTCTCACCAGGGAAACGCATGCAGCGGGGTGGATGTGACGTCCCGTGACGTCCCCTCACATCCCTGAGAGAGACGTCTGGGCCTCCACATGTGTTCCTCCCCGTTCCCACTGGACGTCGCGGTTGCTGGTGGCAGGACCCCATCGTCTGGCTCCCTGATGGCTTCAAGGGCCAGGGCTACTTGTGGGTCTGGAACGCCCACCGTGGACACTAACCGGGTGCACACAGGTTTGCTGCGCTGCTCTGTAAGCCCTGAGCGAGTGGGACCCTCGGGCCACAGCAGCTTAGCCTTCTGTCTCATGTCGAGAGAAAACTCGCACCGCGAACCACACGCGCCCAACTTCCCCCTTAACCCGAGAGAAACACGGCAGGGACTTGACGTGTCGCAGGGGGAGGAGACTTTGGAGACACCCCCATCTCCGTCCGTGTCTCTCTGTCCCCACACTTGCATTCGTCCCTGAGAAAACCTCCTTCTTCCGTCCTCTGCCAGACGGCCGTGTGGGTGGACCCCCCACCCCCAGAAGAGCTGGCCGATTCTTATGCCCACACTCCCGTCAGGGTGTAGCGCCCACGACGAAATTCTGGTGCTCCAGCCCAACGAGGAGCCAGACACAACGTCTAAACGTCTAGAAGTAGCAAGGAGCCTAAAAGCCCAACGGATGTTTTAAACCAGAGACCAGATAAAAGCGAATGCGTGAACTGGAAGGTGGATCTGAGGAAATTATCGAGAAGGTAGCAGAGAGGAAAGGAAATCAGGAAGAAAGGCTAATGGACACGGCAGCTGGAACGAGGGGAGGCAATGTGTGTATATTGTTCCAAAAAAGTAGGGGAAAAATGGAGGGTTGATGACGAATCCATGGCTGAGAACGTTTCAAAATTAAAGAAAGCCATGGGTCTTTGGATCGAAGACCCTTGAAAAGCTGAGCTGCTAATGCTGGCTTCATCTTCCAGCGACAGCCCCGTCCAGGAGCCACGCAGCCTCCTGAGAACAAGAGATGCTCCTGGCACTGTGATCACTCAGGAAATTACACGGGTTTTCGGAGCTCTGTCCTGGGGTCTGGGGGCAGTTGTACTGTACAGCTCTGTGGTTTCACAGAGCATCAAAGAAATGCCGGAAACATCGAAGACAAAGAGAACATTCTAAAAGCGGCCAGAGAGAACCAACCCCAGATTTCTTGCAAAACTTTAGTGAGCTAAACTGCTGTCCAACGGGGGAAGGGAAAGACATCCCTAGAGAGAGACCGAAAGCGCCCCTGGCAGACCCCACGGAAGGGACCGGAAGGCCCTATCCGGGAAGAGGCGCAGAGGCCAGGAGGAAGGATGGGGTCCGTAGGCATGATGAGCGCCCAAGCGCGAGACCCTAACTGTGAACGATTTACTCCGCGGGGAGAATCACTGATCCCAACGACGAGAGCTGGTCAGTAAGAAACGGCAGAAATCTAACCCAACAGCACGAGGCTCGGCGGACGAGTGGCGGCGGTGTTGAGGGGGCCCGTTGCCCACGGGTCCCGCGGGCTGTCGTGGGACGTGTTAAGCGGAGCCGACAGGCCTGGGGCGAGCCCTCGAAGAACGGAACAGAGGGTGTGACTTCCGGCCTCTGCAGAAAAGGCAGGGGGACAAAGAAATTCGATTATTTCAATCCAACGCAGAAAAGTAGATCTAAAAAGACGAGGAAATCATGGCAAATAAAAACACCGAAGGAGGTGGCGGCAGGTAGGCCCAGAGAGACGAGGGTGTGGAGCACACAGAGCCACCCACCGTGAGATGGGACAGCGAGGTCCTTGTCTCGGGCGAGGCCCAGACTCCGCTGGGGCGGATCAATGGGAAGCCTGGGTGCCCAAGAGCTTCGAATGCAGAGGGCGCAAAGGGCCCACGTGGAGAAACCGCTGAAAACACGAAAGGAGAGAAATGGCCTGCCCGGCCCTCCAGCTCCGTCCGCCGCCGCGGAGCTCGTGTTTCCTGTGCCTGTGCCGAGCAGCGTCCCTGAGGGCCACCTCCCCGGGGACCCGGAGCCGCCGTGTCTGCCCGGGACCGCTAGGCGCAGCCCCGGCTCCGGGGAGCCTCACGAACTCTGCCTCGTCCCCTCTCTGATGGGCTGGGACAGGACACATTCATTCTTAGGCCTGTGTCCAAAGAAAGAGTCGCCAGAGGTCATGAGGATTTCCGTACAAGGACGGTCACCTCAGCGTTTCTGTAATAACGACAGTTGAGGAGCCCAAACGTCCATTCACAGGGTCCGGTTAATAAATCACGGCCGAGTGGGCAGGCGGCCCCCCTGGGAACGCGGGGGCCCCACAGTCTGCGTGTGGAGGGACAGCCGGGACGGTGAGGAAGAGGGGAGGGCAGCAGGGTCGTGGGCACCGCGCGACCCCCGATGAGCCTCGATCCGCCCGCCCTCGCTCCGGCCCAGGCGCAGGAAGTCGCGGGCGGTTCTGGGAGCGGAATGTGCCCCCGTCTCTCCCCCTTCGCCATGGCTTCAATTTCCCACTGGACCTTAGTTATTGTGCTCGCGGGGGAGGCGGGAAGCGGTCGGGGGAGGTGGCTTTCTTCAACCTGCTGTGTTCTTTGTGTGAGTTTTCAAGTTGCTGTTGTTCTTTGCGACGAAAGGGGACCTGCCCTGGCACCTCCGCCTGCCTTCTGCTCGCCTGCCCGGACCGGGCCCTGCGGCCGTGCAGCCCGGGCCCAGCTCCCTCGGCCTGCGCCCCTCCGGAAAAGACTGGTTTTGAAGATGTGCTGAAGGGTGTCTCCATGCGTCCCCCGCATTCGGAAGTCCCACACCTGTGTCGCTTGCCGCATCGAGTGAGGCGTGAGTCGCTTTTACCGTGATAGAGAAAACCAATGACGAGACCCAATGGCGTGACCCAAACAGCGCCTCGCAAGCCCGCGGCGCCCCCCTCCCCACCCCCATCCCGTCCGTCTCTTGGAGGCAACGTCACCGGGTAGCACAGGTCTCGCTGCTGCCACTGTCCTTGCAGCAACTCCGCCTGGCGCCAACTGTTAGTCTCCAGCAGGTCCAGGCAGTGGCACCAGGAGCCTCGGACGCCCGCAGTCCTGCCTGCAGGGTTCCCGCCGGGGCCCCTGCTGAGCCTCTGCCCGCCACAGGGAATGGAAGCAGGGACGGTAATCACAGAGCACGCGGGCACTCGCCGGGTCCCAGGCGCTTCAGAGTCTCTGTCACGGGGTCCAGGCGCTTCAGAGTCTCTGTCACGGGGTCCCGGGCACTTCAGAGTCTCTGTTTCCTTAACGCCTACTGCACTGGCAGGAGACAATGCCCAGTTTCCCCTTCACTCCAGAGGACGACATCGAGACTCAGTGCGATGACGAGGCTCCCGCCATGTGGCCGGTCCTCCTCCAGGGGGCGCGGGGTGAGCCGTGAACCCCTGCTGTCTGGTTCTGGCTGCAGGGAGCTCACCCCGCGGCTCCCTCGCGTCCAGGACAGGGTGCAGCCTGGCGGAGGGCTAGTGCACACATGTGTCCTGCGGGACAGTCGCAAGCTGGCCCGTCGGATCCCCTCAGGGGCGTGCTGTGCAACAGGCTGGACACGGCGGGCCGCGGCTCGGGACACAAAAGGGAAGTGGGTGGCAGGAGCCGCGGCACATGAGGACGGAGGCAGGCAGCGAGTGTGGGAAGTCGGGGTGCGGAGACACCGGGTCTCGGGTGCCCATGGGGACGGTGCTTGGGAAACCCCAGGTGGCGGGGCCCGGTGCAGGGAGGCAGCCTGGTGTCATCCTGTCTCCGCCTGCTCAGGACCCGGGATGACCCACCACCCGCATCAGGGACGAGAGTAGGTGGGCGGGAAGGCGCCTGTCTGCTGGGACTCTGAGGCCATCCGGCCGCACTGGGCACAGGCCTCCCCTCCCCAGCGGGGCTGCCCCTCTGGTCCCTCCGCGTCCACCCGGCCTGTGGCCTGGGCACACAGGGCAGCTGGCGGCTCCACGCAGACCTTGCTTTACAGAACTCGCGCTCTCACGAGCAGCCCCAGGCCCGGAGGCGGGGACACTGCCGGAGGCCGTGAGGCCGGAGGCGTGTGCCCTGGTCACGGAGTGGGTTCCTCCATCTCAATCGGTCTCCACGTCAGCTCAGGGCGGGGAGTGTGAGGAACTGCCCCCCACCCCACCCAGGGATGCTCCGCCCCCAACTCTGGGACAGAACCAACTTCACTTCCTCTCCCACCCTTCCCCCCACACCCCACCTCCTGGGCCGCCTTCCCCAGCGTGGGGTGGGGGGCTGGAGCGCCTGGGTCGGTCTCCGGGCCTGTGCGCTTCAGAGATACCCGAAGGCTTTGGTGAGCTCGGACTCCAAGCCTTGGCGGGGGGTCGGGATTCGGGGCCACTGAGGGGCTCCTGGGCACAGAGCAGGCGCCTCCTGGGGACAGTCAGGTCCTGCGGTGAAGACTGCTGTCACGCTGAGGAAGGCCTCCGCCCACGGGGCTGCAGCCAAGCACGCCTCTCTCCAGCCTCGTGAAGGACATTGCCACAGCGTCTGGCACCAGGGGACCAGCCTGAGGAGCCTGGCCACAGCCGGGCCTGGCTGGAGCTCTGATTCAGCG
>NW_006438073.1:9576361-9584545 GCF_000325575.1 Pteropus alecto
GCTCTTCCCGTTTCCTGCTGGGGGGGCCGCGTTTCCTTTTCTTTCAAAGCCAGCTTGAGTCAGAGTTTCTGTTGCCTGTAGCTGAAAACACCACCTATTTCCTCTATGGGTAAAACCCACTTACTCACAGTCCCAGAACGTAAGGCAAGGTGCTCACGCCCCTGAGGCTCAGGGGTCAAGCCCGGCCGTCCCCTGACCGCGGCGGGGAGGAAGCTGCCTGGCTCTGGCCGCCGTGGACGGAGAGCCGACGGCATCTGCCTGAGCCCAGCACGCTGCCCGCAAAGGTCTTTAAGGACGTGAGCTCACTGTGACGTCATTTCTTAGGCTCCTTAAACACTGAGTCTGACCTTTCCCCTCGGACGCTGAGATGGGGAGCACTAAGTGAGGGTGAGCGAGCAGCGACGCGAACACCTCGCCCCCAGCCTTGTCGACACCCCCAACTGGGACGGCAGTCCACATACCTAAGCTCTCAGACGGAGGGAAACCTACGTGCACCAAAATGCAGAGCCAGAGTAGCTCAGGTCCCTGCCACGCAGCCCTGTGCGTCCGCACGCAAGGGACAGCACGTGACGGTCTTGCGGAGACAAACGTGGCCCTCAAACCCCAACGCGGTCAAATTCCGATTCCTGTGTGAAGATGGGCTTGCGTTTTTAAATTAGATTCTTGTCCTCTGATCCAAAAAGAGAATTTAATTGAAAGCAACAGGACTCATGTCAGGTCCACGAGAAGTTACGAAGTGTACACCTTCCTGGGGAGTTTACTTGAAAACGCTCAGCCCAGATAAGAAACAAATGTTAGCTCGGGAATGTGACAGTCCCACCTTGGGAGCAGTGCCCAGGGCCACTGAGTCTGTCAAAGTAAAACAGACTGCTGAGTCTACCCAGCTCCAAAAGAACACACAATATTAAAATGTGACCACAAACCAGCCAGGAACAGAAAGCCCAGAGTAAGTGGACAGAAGCCAGGAAGTTGAGGGCGGACGGCTGAGGGGTGGGGAGGGGAGCAAATGCCCTCCATAGTCTTCCTCCTAAACACACACTCACACACACTCACAGCACACACACTCACACTCTCACACACATGAGCAGACACACTCACACTCTCACACACTCATAGATGTTATACACACACATGGGCACACACACACGAGCAGACACAATCATGCTCTCACACTCACACAGGGCACACACTCATACAGGGCACACTCACACATACACATCCCTCATTTTCTATGCTGTTTGAAAAATACAAGTTTAATAATTACTCTGAAAAACTTAAATATACTCACTAGTATAATTTAAACTAGAATATGTGATCTTCCAAAACACCGAAAACAATTATAGCAAGTTAAGAAATATGCCTTGTTCATGCCTTACACTTCTCAAACTTTAGTATTTGCCCCATAATTTTTGCCATATTTTCTTACCATATAGAGCATCGTTACCTTATATTTTTCCTTAAATTGACTTAATTTTTAACTTAAACACATAGCGTAGCTTCTTTCTGAAGCAAAACTGCCAAGTTATATGTCTGCAGTATTTTTTCTTCCTAATAAACATTAAAATAAACAACTATAAAGATGGAAGTATTCACGTGTGTGCCACCTAAAGCGATTTTCTGAAATATCGATGGCATTTATCCTACACTTAGAAACAGGTATCTAGCATTTGATAAGTACTATTCGATGAGTTAGACTTATTTTCTTTTTACTTGTCATCGATCAGAAAGAACACGGGTGGTTTCGGCAACATGTGGCTTTGGAAATGCGAGGTCCTCCACGCAGGGCCACGGTCCTCCCCTGGGACGACACGGAGGTGTAAACGGAAGCGTCAGCGCCTGGAACTCTCAGGACGCGCATCTCACCAAGATCCCGTCACCTGCCGGAGCCCACGGCGTGTCCGTGGCCAATGACCACCCCCAGAGCATGTCCGCCGTCAGTGGCCGGGGAATGGTGGTTTTGGAAATGCGAGGTCCTCCACGCAGGGCCACGGTCCTCCCCTGGGACGACACGGAGGTGTAAACGGAAGCGTCAGCGCCTGGAACTCTCAGGACGCGCATCTCACCAAGATCCCGTCACCTGCCGGAGCCCACGGCGTGTCCGTGGCCAATGACCACCCCCAGAGCATGTCCGCCGTCAGTGGCCGGGGAAGGTAGGTGCCCGGGACAGGACACAGGGGCAGTGGTGTGGACAGTAGACCCCCGCTCACCGGGGACCTGGGCCCGCTGGGACACGCTTGGCACGTGGAGGCTGACACTGCACCCCCAGCCCTCACACTCCACCGTGGCCCCTCGAGGGCACCTCTGGGACAACTTTCAGGAGGCCGTGACCTGCTGACAACCGCCCACCGTGCCCGGAAGAGCATCGTCTCAGAGAGCAGCTGGGGGGAAGGGGGTGTGGGCGTGAGCGTGTGTGTGTGAGGGTGGGCTGTGTGAGTGTGTGCATGTGTGTGAGTGTGTGTGACTTCGCATGTGTGTGGGGGTGTGGTTGTACAGAGGTGTTGCTGCTGAGGGCCGGGCACAAGCCAGCACTCGGCCGGGGGGCTGGCCCCTCTCTGCTTCTGAGGGAACTAGCCCTCCCTGGCCCCAGGCCCAGGCCTGGGTGTGTATATCTGACACTGTTGGTGGCTGGCCCTCCTGCCCGATGCCTCCACCCTTGCGTATCGGGTAGTTCTGCTCAGGTGGCCCTGTCCCACAGTCCCACACACACAGGCAAAGCCCACCTGTGACAGGCTGCCCAGCCCCGTCTCAGACACGGCTCATGATGTCCACAAGAAGCGACCGCGAAACTTCTGTGACATAAGACAACTGCCTGCTTTGCTCACAGGTCCAGGTATCGTCTGGGCGGTCCTGGGACCTGGGCTCAGGGGACGTTTGTGTCCTGCGTTACTGGGCTCAGGGGACGCTTGTGTTCTGTGTCACTGGGTCTGGTCGGGGCCTTGCCGAGCTTCCTGTCAGGGCCGAGTGGCCGCGTAGCTGGCCCCTCTGGGTCTCACGGGCTCCGGTGGGCATGGGGTTTGGAAGGAAGGAGCAGGTGCACAAAACCACTTAGACGCAAGCTCGCGAAGGCACCCCACGTTCCACGGCCAAAGCAGGTCGGGGGCCACCTTGCGACCACGGGCTGGGAGGCCGTCCCTCTTGATGACAGAACCGCGGCCCCGTGGCAGAGCGCCTCACATAATGGGGCCGGGGCTGTGGCCTCGGGACGCGGTTGCCTTTCGAGGACCCCCAAGCCCGGCTCAGAGCCGCAGTCGCCGGGGCCGGGATGATGTGAGGGGAGGAGAGGGGCCAGGCGTGCTCCCGGCGAGCTGGGCACCGCGCGAGTGACTGAGTGACGGGCAGGACAGCCCCGCGGTGCCCGCCCGCAGGAGGGAGGCGAGGCGGGTCCTGCGCTGGCCTTTGCCAGAGCGGCCCGGGTGCTCAAACACAACGCGATGAGGGGGCTGTGTGCTGTGAACCTCCTCCGTCAGCACCGCCCCCGGCCAGCGGGTGGCCCCTGGGCTGGCACCGGGGCCACCGGACACCACCGTGAGGCCGCCAGCAACACAGCAGGGGCTCAGCAGGACTCAGCATCGGGACGCCCCACTTCGAAAACGACCAAAAGCTTAAAACACCCGGGGATTCACCGAGGACGCAGTGCAAGCCGGAGAGGCCGCGGGTGTCCTGCAGCCTCCTGCGTCCCAGAGGGTGCTACCTGCCGCCATGGGGACATCCCAGAGCCTCGAAGGTCACCCTCCCCCATCTGACCTGGACAGGCGCTGGCATCGTCCACGTCCCACCCCAGGCCAGCGCCCACCGAGCACACGCCGAACGTCGTGCTGATGCACCCTTCCTTCCGGGACGACGCTGTCTGCATTTTGTCCCGGGCAGTTTCGTGCCCAGCTCCAGGGGTGGACGAAGCTAGAGCGCGTTTGGCACTCGCCCAGTGGCCTGCGAACGGCCAGCACTGCTGCCCGTGGGGACAGGAGGCCGAGGCAGGCCCGGCGGGCGTCTCCCTGACGCATTAGGAGAGCTCTTCCCAGCCGTTCTAGGTCGGCCTCGGCTTCCGTGCTGCGTCGGGACGGGGGACAGAGGCACAGGGAGGAGGGGGTGGGGGTGCTGCGGCCCAGAGCACTGGAGCGACTCGGCCTAAGCGCTGCAGCGTACGCACGCCAGAGCTGGGACCCCACGCCGGTCAGGCCGACCCCACGCCGGAGCTGGGACCCCACGCCGGTCAGGCCGACCCCAAGCCTGCGCTCCGTAAGTCGGTGACGGAGACGGCACTATGAACACCAGCAGCCGAGAGCTCTAAACTCACGCACTCGCCCCGTGTCTGCAGAGTGATGGGGCGCAGCCAGCTGCGTGGCACCTCGCAGCCCCTGGTTTTAAAAGCTTAGGAGCTAATTGAGGACAGAAGACAGGCATCCATAAAAAGTCCACTCGCATTAACGCCAGGCAGATGGCAAGTGCCAACCAAGAGGTGCCGATACGGTGACAATATTGGCTCATTAGAAACCGGGACATCGGACCTCACCCAAGAGTCATTTTTCTGACGTGAGAGTTTATTAATATGCAAAGTCTGTCAAAGATACCGAGACAGCTCTTTTATACACTTAAGGACTTGCCTTCGCGAATAGCAGCCAAGCGTGAGACACACTGTCCTGCAGGGAGGGTCCGGGACAGGTGACAGGGACTGCACGGCAGCTGACGGGGTGGGGACCGAGGCAGGGCCACGTCCCTCGGCTCCACAGCACCCGGAAGCGGCGTGACTCACTTTCAGCATCGAACGTGCGGGTGGGCACACGCGTGGGTCCCGGGGGACGACACGCAATGACACACGCAGCAGATGTAAAAGCCCGCGGGGCACACAGAGGAACCGTCCCTCTGCATGTCTGTCCTAAGCAAAGGCTTTCCCCTGGGACCGCCGAGCCATCCAACAGCCCAGCTCAGAGTTACTTAATGGCCCTGTTTTTATATGTGACGAACTTCATTTTCAAGAGTGTGTCCTTGGATTCAAAGGAGGAGAAACCACACCGCCCGTAGGTTTCGCTCCTCCCTGGCGGGCAAGGTGACTTCCCAGCATGGAGGGGAGGCCACGCCCGAGGGAACAGGCGGGGCGGGGCCTGAGAGCCCCACTTACACCTGCCGGGCTTGTCCCTGGTGCCTGGCACAGCGCTGAGTTAGCACTGCCACCCACACGGGGGCCAGATCTCCTGCTAGCAACCCCGGGCCGGGCCAGCGGGGGGCCCGGCGGGGAGAAGGGAGGAACACGGCTGAGAATTCGAGGCAGGAGGCACAGAGACAGAGCCGTCCGGCCACGGCAGGAGGCTCAGGGGTTCTTTGAGGCTGAGCGGACCGGCCCCACCTGTCCTTCTGGTTTCGCCAGGGCCCGCCTCGGGCCTTTCAGTATCCTTGCCCGTCCTCTGCCAGCCAGAGAGGGAGCCACTTCCTCCTTCCAGGCTCTCCCGTTCCTGCGCCCCATCCCGCTGGGACAGCACCCAGGGCCCCTGCGGACGTGTCTCAGGAATAGTGGGTCAGAACCGCAGGGAAGGAGCGCGCGCCGGCCCCACAGGCCCCGGCCCCCTCCCCACGTTCCCCGCCCCCGGCGGCTCTGCTTTCCGGGGCCATGTGTCACCACCGCTCAGCAGCACCTCGGGCCCGTGTGCCGGCTGGGCTCGTGGAAGGTGTAAGAGGCTCCTTCCGTGCGTCTCAAGGACGGTTACTAAAGACACAGTCAAGGGACATCCTCGCCATTCGGGATTCATGGGAAGCCGGGCAAGGCCGCTTCCGGAAGGTGGAGGAGCGTTTAACCGGGACAGGTTCGGGGCGTCTGGGCGTCGTCTGGAGTCTCCGCTGTCCACGGAAAACACCACGGACACAGCAAAGTGAAGCGGACACGCGGGGTTCGACGAGCAGGCCGAACAACGGCGCCGAGTCTCATAGCTGAAGTTTCTCAATCGAAGATGCAGCACTAAATCCAACCCATAATTTTCAAAATTAAACTTTTAAAAGTCTGAGCCTGTCGCGAGGGGAATGCCCCTCTGGTGGCCCAGACGCAGCCTCATGACAGGGCCAGAAAAACGGGAGGGAGAAGGCGCACGAGGACACTCACTGTCGCTGAGGACTGTGCGGGTGACGAGGGTGGCACTTGCGCCTCTCGGCGACTCTGAGCCTGTCTGCCCCCCGCTGCTGAGGGCCCCCCGGATGTGGGGCGCAGTCGCCCCCACACTCTCCCCTCCTTCTCCTGTAACTCACTGTGCGTGAAGCTTCCTGCCCCGTCGCATTCCCGGGGTAACTGCCCCTCCCCGCCCCAGCTAAGGACAGCGGCCTGCCCGGCGGGCACATCGCAGCCACCGGCCATCGGCCATCGTGGGGAGCACGATTCTCCCCTGTGTGGGTCTGCTCGTCCCGGGCACACTCACTGTCCACCACACGCAGGCTCAGCCGCGAACGAAGCACCCCGAAACCCACTCCTCACGGAGCCTGCGCCCTCGAAAGAGGCCGACGAGGAGCGTGGCACAGGCAGACGAGGGCCCACGTGCTGCGGGAGGAGGTGACGTCGGGACCCTCCTATGCCACCCTGTTTACATGGAACCTCTGCTGGTGGCCACTCTAAATGAAGTGGCCTCACTGCCAAGCAGCAGCTGAGCAGGGACTTGAGAGGGGGCTCCGTGGAGCCTCCCAGCCAGGCAGAGCAGTCCCCCCACCCCCACCCGGGGAGAGGGAACCACCAGGGCCAGGGGGTCGTGGCAGGGGCGGAGCACGGAGGGGCGGGGGCCGGGCCGGGCAGGTGAGGCTGCATCAGGCCCATCGCCCTCCACTCTGACAGAACGAGAACGGGGAGCCCTTGCAAGGCCCCCTAGTGCTTTACCGAGAACAAACTCTTTGCAGGCAGGGGCCAAGCAGGAAGGCTGGGAGAGACGCCTCCGCAAGGCGCAGGTAGAAAATGACGGAGCAGGAACCGGGCCGGAGGGCGGGAGAAGCATCGGGTCTGGATCGGAACTTTGCAGATGGAGCCAAAGGCATTTCCGACAGACCAGGTGTGGGCGGGAGCAGGAACCCACCCCCGTGAGAGAATGACAGGGACCCTCAGGCCCCACAGGGCAGCCGGAGGCCAGACCTGCCCTGGGCCGGGAGCTGGCAGGCCCGCCAGAGGGCTGGCTGGCCGAGGGATGAGCCCTCCCAGGAGAGGGAAGACACCAGGGTGGAGGTGGCGCTGTCAGCGTGCTGAGGGGGTCGAACCACAGCTACGGGGGTGGAGGGGGGAGGGCTGGGCGAGGCCGAGGAGCGGAGTGCCCACCTGTCCGGTGGGCGGCAGCCAGATGGGGAAGGGCCTCGGGGAGGCAGTGGCCCAGTGTGCCCAGTGCCGATAAGTCCGTAGATAAGTCCCATAAGAAGCCCCCGAGGAGCTGACCGAAACGACCTTTAAATGTGAAATTATTTAAGGTACCCTGAGGCCCTCCTTCAGATAAATGCAGCACAGAGCCACCATCTGCAAAACCGTCAACAACCGTGAAGTCAAAAGCAGATTAAAACACAATTAAAACACGTCCAAAGAAGGAAAGACTAATTTCACACCATTATCCTTTGGAAGTGAGGTGGGGGGGGGGGGGGGAAGTACGGGAGGACAGACAGCTCCTGCCCTGGGGAAAGGCAAGGGGACGAAATTCTGGACACGTTCAGTAATAAACCTACATTTGAAAAAGAACAAATCGTGGACACTTTAGGGAGAAAATATGAACAGGCTCGAAGTCCTAAGCCCCCCCCACCGAGGAGCCGCAGGGAGCAGCCTGAGAAAGAGCAGGCGGAACGGTGGCCGCTGCCGGGGCAGGTGTCCCCACTGCCCTCGGCCTATCGGAGTGGGGACGGGAGCCGGAGCCCAGGCGAGGAGGGGGCAGGTGTGGAACCGTCCAGGTGAGGCTCTGACTGCCCGGGAGGAGGCACCGTCCCAACAGAACCTGAGGGCCCCGCCTGGAGAACAGGCCAAGCTGAGAACTTGCTGGAATGCGCCACAACCCGGGGCTGTGAACGACGCTGCGCAGAGGGAGCACCGTCCTGCTCCAGGCTCCACCTGGGCCGAGGCTCACCTTCCGGCCGCCCCAGAGCAGCCAGTGCAGAACCCGCCCCTCAGGTGAAGTTTCCACTCTGTTTAGGCACAGAGATGGTTCCAGGAGCTGCCCACGGAGAGTGAGGATGGGAGGGGGAGGA
>NW_006438073.1:9584681-9593594 GCF_000325575.1 Pteropus alecto
AATGAGGACCGGGAGGGAGGCATGGCGACCGTTCAACTACCTCAGCTGTAAAGAAAGAAAAAGCAGCAAAGAAGGGGGAAATTGCACTGAAAATACCAAGGTTAAATTTACTCTAAAAACATTGTACAGGAAATGAGAAAACGTTTCAATAATGAATTATTTGAAATTTAGCTAAAGATAAAGAGATTAAGACATCACGGAGGGAGGGATTCAGGATGAAGTGAGAAGAGGTCGCAGAGACACAGACGCGACGGGCCGGTAACTCGTCACCAGAGGGCGAGGCCCGCGCTGGCGGCCACAGGGCCCGGACGCAGGGCCCCGGAGCCCGAGCAGCGGCCGAGGACAGAGTGACGCCAGACCGTGGGCTCAGGCGGCCGCGAGAAAGCGACGATTTCATATGATTTGACCCAATTCGATTTGGAGATGCGCCAACGTAAGGGCTATTGGCTTATTGGAAATAAGAACAGAACAGAATATGTATAAATATGTTTAAAAACATTTTTCTTTAATGAAGAGAAAAACAAGTCTTCACATGGAAAGGCAACTTTTCCCAACAACCGGTAATCGCCGAGATTGTCTGAGGGGAGACGGAAAAGGTCGGGGACAAAGCGCGGTGTCCGCGTGTCCAGGCAGAGGAAGGCGGACACCTGTGTCGCGTGCCAGAGGCGGGCCTCCGCCCCCTCCCAGCGGCCCGCGCCAGCAGCGCGAGGGGTCCTCAGGAAGGGGACTTGCCACACCCTGCCAAGGTCTCAGCGCTCAGCCGGAATCGGCCGCCGAGCCTGTGAGCGCTGCTGGAAAACAGCCCTTCCCGTCGCGAACGTCATCGTTCCGCAGTCGCATCGAACGTTTTAAAAACGCCAAGGGCGACACGTCCCAGGGTAAAGGACGCCGAGCCCGTGTGAGTGCGGAAGGGACCCCCAGGGAACGCGGCCGAGACCCCGGCACGGGAAACGGGCAGCGGTCATTTCCGCTGCGGCCAACAGAAGCCACGGGAGCGCGGTGGCCGGAGAGCCCCAGGCGCCGACGCTGGGGGCGGTCCCCGCGTTTTAGAAAGTTACGGCACTGGAAAACATTCGAAACTTCTTCGGTGACAGTGGACCCTAACCCCAAACTTTCAGCTCAATTTTTTTTAGGATCTAAAAATTCGCTTATGAAAAAACGTGTTTCTTACACTTTTGATTTCATTTTATTTGGTCGACTCCGAGCACCGTGAAATCGAAGACACGCAGGAGTTTAAATCTTTGCTTTCTCTCTTTTCTGGAACATGATTCCTGGCTGCCTTTCCATGGGCGGGAGGCACTGGGGGTCTCTGCACTGAGTCTCCCCAGCATCCTCAGCGGTGACTTCCGCGGGTGAGAGTCAGAGCGAAGGTTTGCTTTTCCGCATGCGCGGCATCTCACCGACGCAGGAGTTATTTTGGAAAGAGAAGAAAAGAGTGTGGTTAACGGCTGCTCCTCGGCCTGCCCAGCCACCACGCGCGCCCAGGACGTCATCCGAGCACCGATCCGCTCGCCGTCCTGTTGATCTGCTCCGCCTTTTAAAACATACAACCTTGTCATCTCCATCCAACTAAAACGATCAGAGAAGATGCCTCGCAGTCCCAAATGTCCTTCTTTTAAGTCAAAGACGGGTCATTACACGGGGGGGATGGTCATCAGTCAAGAGGCAGCTGGCTGAATTATAGTGTCTAGGACAAAACAAAACAAAACCAAACAAAGCTAAACCAGGAAGGACTTTGGTAAAGAAACTGTGACTCGCCCACAGCAGGCTGGCCCGGAGCCCGGGCCCTCTCCTGCCCCCGCCTTCCCCGTGGCCAGGACCCCGTGCTGCTTGCACAGGAGGGAGCATGCCTTGAACGGGGGACACACGCTCCCCGGAGCCCTGTGTCGTGCAGGCTGGCGCTGGGCACCCCCGGGGAAATGAGACGGTCTAGCTAAGAAAACGGTCCGCGGGTCCAGGCGAACAGGCTGCATGTGGACACGTATGACACGCCGTGGGCGCCTCGTCCTGGCGCCATTCGAGCCGAGCTCGGAAGGACAGGGAAAGGGGTGGGGAGGGGACGAAGAGGGACAGGAGCGGCGGAGCTCGTGCCCCACATGGCCAGGCTTCCGCTACCACGCACCAGACAACCACGCTTTCCTCCCTTCTAGTCACGGAACTCCTGCAAGTTGGGAGCAGAAACCATATTGCTCAGCTTCTGCCGTGGAGACGGCCAGGGCTGGAAGGAGGTGCCGGGCAGGGCTTCCGGGAAAGCTGTCTGAAGGAGGCTAGTTCGGCCAGATGGAATGTAGACGTGATGGCCACAGCTGCACCGCCGTTCTGCCACCATGAGGAAATTTGAAACAGAAAGACCGAGGAGGCCTGGATCCCTGATGATGGGTGAAGGGAGGTGTAACGAACCAACTCCGGACGGGCTACCTCCAGGTTCACTTTACATAGAAGGAAAATCAGCTTTTCACATCTTTCTCATATGTGTTTTCTGCTACATGCATCTGAAGCTAATCCTAAGTGACACAGTTTGAAAACCCCGAAACAGGCCAGCCATTTCGAGCACGATTGCTAGAACTCCCCTCCACGTTTCCTGCTCTTCCCCTGCCCTCCGACAGTATTTACACCTTGCACTAGATGATTCCCCCCGAATCATGTGCGTGTTTGTCACTCGTTAGCTACTCACGTGGCAGACCGTTCCTGTCTTCCACGGGTCACAGTCTGCGCGTGGAGAGGGACGGAGCCTGCGCGAGCCGTGCTGGTCGCCGGTGGCCGCCGCGGTCCCCTCTCCCCTGCCTTTTTACTCGTTACGGGTCAGGGTGGCGGGTCACGTGACCCACTCTTCGACCTGCGTTGTCTTCTGCTTGGCAAATGGTGACACCGAGGCTCAGAGATACCAAGTCACCTTCTGGCAAGAAGGTGACAGAACCGAGGCTCAGATGCAGGCAAGCGAGGCTCCGTGGCGGGACTGGTCCAAACCGCGGGGGCGCCCCGGGACCCTGGCTGTCCCTCGTGCCGTCCGTTTTGGGCTGAGGAAGAAACACGCCAACGCGCTTTTCCCTGGAGGATAGAAAGTCAGCACGATTTCTTTCTCATTCTTCCGCGCGGGGTCTGAAACGGGCACCAGCCTGACTCAGCCGCGCTGGGGAACGGACGCCCGCGGCCAGTCAGAGTGTCCGGCACGTGTGAGGAGGGGACATTGCAGCGTGTCCCTGCCCGGCCCCTCGCACAGGCTCCACTCGGAGGGGAGCAGAGCGTGGCCTGGCCTAGCTACTGATGTCCTCATGCAGACAGGCTGGGTCCACGCCCCGCCCGCCCCCCGCCGGCCGCCGGGCTCCTGTGAGCAGGGCCAGTCTGGGCCACTGCGCCGCGGCCACACGGGCACCTGGGGGAGAGGAGAGCTCCTCTCTCTATTCTCCACCCTCCCCGCTCCTCCTCCTCCTCCAGCTCCTCCCAACCCAGAATCCCCGTGGCCCACCGGGGCCCCGAGCCGGCAGCTCCTGACCTAACCGGCCTGCCTGGGCCCTGCACCGAGCACTCTGGAGGGTGAGACACTATCCTGTCACCTCTGTGTCCCCACCGTTTGTGCTCTCGAGATAAGAAGCTCCGTAAAATGCGTGTTCCGTTGAGCGAAACTCCGAGGGACCCCCCGGCACCCGCCTGGCCCGCTCCGCCCCCGCGGCACGTGCTCGCGGCCGCGGTCGGGATCGGCGGAGTTAACCTCCAGAGCGGCTAATGTCCTGCCAAGTTTTAAATCCAATAATCTCCTCTGGAGCAGGAGTTCACATTCCGGCCCCGTCCTCCGGGGTCTCTGCGGCCGCATCGCCTCACCGTGGGGCTCCGTCCCCGCCCCTGCCCCCGGCCTCGGGCCTCGGCCTGGCGGACGCTCGCCGAGTGGAAAGGGGGTGCCGCCGCTGACACGGAGGATTCTTCCAGAACACAAAGGGAGGGGCTGAAATGCGAAAGCCCTCCGGGAAACGGGAGAGCTGGTCACGGGGCCCCTGCCGCTGGAGCGAAGCGTGTGGCCAGGTCAAAGGGGTCGGATTGTGTCCCGTGTCCAGGCCAGCTGTGACCCGGCCGTACACAGGGGTCCTTGCGGCTCGGTCCAGCCAGCGCGATGTCCCCTACACTGTTTTCTGGCCACAGAATGCTGAGCCGCCCTGGGCTGGCTCCTCGCACAGATGAAACTGGTGACCGGCAAGGGAGAGGGCGGGGACTTCGGGCGCGTGGCCGCGTCCCCGTCCCCGGGAGCCCTGCGCTGGCTCCGCCTCAGCACTTCACTGAAGCGAGAGGCTCACCGGCCTCCTGCTTTCCCTGAGCCGCACTGGACAGGGGGTTCGGCTGTCCCGCAGGGCGGGGTCCCCGCACGGAACGGGGGCCTGCACCCGTGTCCTGGCCGTGTCACCCACGGGGACAGTCCGTTCTGTGGGCCCGGCCGGGGCAGTGCTCGGCCCACGCGGCAGAGGTGCCGGTTATTGACCAGCCCCGGGGGTGCTGAGGCGGTGACAATCTGTTTGTCGCCACAGGAAAAGCAGGCAGGAAGTCCCGGCTGATTGGCAGGGAGACCGGGCCCCGCTGGCCAGCTCTCTCCTCGTCGGCAAACGTGTCAGGAGGAAGCCGTAGGTCTGGGCCAGCCTCGCAGACAGCAGAACGGGGGCCACACATTCCACGCTGTTTGGCAAGAACGCACCCTGCGTTCAAAGGAGGAGAGGAAATCCTGACTCAGAGACGATGATTTTGTAGGACGACACCTTTTTAATTGTGACAAGACAGGGCGCTGTTGACCGACAGCATCCAACTCCTGGATGTCAGTTAGATTAAGGCTGACACCAAGCATTTGGCCCCGGGGCAGGTCCTTGTTGGCGAAGCAGTGAAAAACGCTCTCTGTTCTTTTATAAGTCCTCAGTGTTTGGATAATTTAAAAAAAAAAACAACTTCCAGAATGTACTTAAAAATGGAGATTGACTATAAATCAATGTTGTAACGGTCGCGAGGGGACGCTGAGACCGTCGCTCAGGAATTCCTGCCCCGTGGGGGGTTCTGGCTCTGGGAACAGGATGTGGGGGCGTCTGGGGAGGGACGTAGGGACACGGGGACACAGAGACCATCCTCCCTTCCTGACCCTCCTTATCTGTGCCTCACTGTCCTTCCGCGAAGAAGACACAAACAGAAAACATTCGCAAATGCTTCTCAGAAACCAGGTCGTAAACTTGATGTGGTAAGTGGACACCCACGCGGCCGAGGGCCCGGAGGCGCAGCGCTTACACAGAGCTGGTCATCTGTCAGGGACACCGGCCGCCGGACACGCCAGCCCGGCCGGGTCCCTTCCTCACAGGCCCTTCCCCGGAGCCGCTTCCTGTGAGCTGCTTCCTCGTTTGTGAGGGAACACGCAGCTCTTCCAAGAGGGTTCAGGACAGACACCAGGCCTCCTGGCTCATCGTCCTGTGAGCCCCGAGCCAGCTCGGTGGCCTGGCTCTGCTTTGCCGAGCCTCCCCCGGGGACTGGAGCTCAGACAGCGAGCCCGGCCCTGAGGTAGTGTGCCCGCCGCGCCCTGGACCGCGAGCTCACCGCACGCCCCCTCCCCGGCTAGGAGAGTGGCAGCCACTGGTTGGCGAGGGCCACCAGGCACCCGCCAGGACCCGATCCCTGCGTGCGAGGTCTCGGTCACCATGCGTTTAGCACGGCAATGTCGGACAGCGTGTGCCCGCTGCAGATGGGGAAGCTGAGGGTCGGGGACGTGCGTGGCGCGTCCCCCGCACAGCGTCATCCCTCTTGAGACGCCCCGCCTCGTTCCATGTTGACCTGTCGTGGTCACGCTTTGTGCCTCCACTGCCCCCTCTGCACATGGGCCGGCGAGACCCAGGCCAGGCCGCTGGGGAGGGTTTGCTCCTCTCTCTGGCGCTGCCCCAACGCGGAGCTGGAGAGCAGAGCCACCAGAGGCAGGGCGGCCAGGGGGACAGGCACTGCGTCCTTGAAAGCCCGCCAGTTCTCCCTGGTGGCCCCGCGGAGGGAGCCGGCACGTTCCTTCCCGGGCTCACTGGAGTCACCGCCTGTGACGTGCGGCTTCACCGCCCTGACCCACGGCCCCGTGCGTGGCCGGCAAGGAGCAGAACCGGAATCAAAGCCTGGCCTGGTCATCGAGCCCGTCATCCCAGAGCGTCTGCCGTCCCCAGGGACACCGCCTACTTCAGTGTCCTCGCCCGGGCTGGTTCCCAGGTGTCACTCCAGCCGCAGGCCCGACCTCTGAGTGTGAGCGGCCTGGGCCAGGGGCGAGGCGGGACTGCTCGTCCGCAGACGCGCTCGCTCCTCCCCGCTGCGGCCGCCACCTGGCTCTCCGGCTGGCTGCTCCTTCGCGCCGTCCCTGCCTCGCGGGGGTCCCCTGGCCTCGGGGCTGCCCCTCTCCACACCCCGTCTCCTCTCACTGCCCCCCTGCCCCTCCCCGTCCCGGCGGCTCTCTGAACGCTGACACGTCTCCAGTGGGGCCTCAGCCCCGGGGTCTGCACCCAGCTCAAACCACACACACACTCCCCACCCAAACCCTGCTCTCTGGGGTCCCACGTCATGCACACCCCACTGGGCCCCGTCCCACGTCGTCTGCCCCGACCCCGACGCCCCGTCAGCTGAGCCGCATGGCAGCGGAAGCTCCCGCCTCGGCCATCCGTGTCCTGGGCCCACCCCCGACGAGCTGCTGCCGCTTCTCCCTCCTCTGTTCCCACAGCCGCCTCGCGGGGGACAATGCCACCGCCTCGCACCTGTGCTACCTGTCCTACCCGTGTCACCTGTTATCACAGCCTCCCGGAAGCGGCCGCCCCGTGGGGAGCCCCAGCGTGGGCCGGTCACTCCCCGGGTGCCGGCGGCGGCTCCAGGGCCTGTTCCTGGGCGGAGCTGCAGCCTCTGATAACTCGCCGGAAAGGAATGCACGGAGCCGCCGCCCCAGCCAGGCCCGCCGCCGCCACCGCCCTGCAGCGGGACGTTTCCGGGGGGCCTGTGCCTGGCGCGGAGCCCCGACTCCCCGTGGGCCCCGCCCTCCTCCCGGCGTTTGGACAGCGTGGGCTTCCTGACCAAACTTTTTCTTTCAAACAATGGCCCAAATTCATCCCTAAGAGACTGCCATCCAGCCCACTGTTTCCTGTCGTTTTGAACTCTGCTGTGTCCTTGGCTCCGGGTGACACCGTGCGGCTTCCTGTGGGGTCTTTGAACTCCGCCGTGTCCTTGGCTCCGGGTGACACCGTGCGGCTTCCCGCAGGGTCATGCCATTCCCTGCAGGACAGAGCTCTTTAATCCGCCCAGCCGAGGCCCGAGCACACCGGCCTGTCAGCTTGGGCCCTGACCTCCCGCCGTCCCTCGGGGACTGTGTTTCATGGCAGCGTTCCCGGCTTCTCAGTCAGCCTCAGAGCGGGCTGCCCTCCTGCCCCCGGGCACAGCGGCAGCCTCCACGGCACTTGGGCGGGTGGCCGTGCCAGGGCGGGGTGGGCCTGTGAAAGGGCCGAGGCCGCTCTCTGAGGCCTGGGCTGCAGCGCGCCCCTCAGACGCCCACCCTGCCTCGGAGGGACGCTGTGGGTCTGACACGCAGGTCCCAGAGCAGCTCTGTCCGGTCACCTACTCCTGAGCCGACCTTAATGAGAGCCTGCCGTGCTGTCACTGTGCTGGGTCTCAGGCATCTGTGACTGAGGGGACATTCTCACCGGGAGTCCATTTAGCTGGAGCCAAGACTGAGTTTCAAGTCAATTCCTGAGGGGGGGGCATGCCCTTCCCCCCCAGGGCAGAGGGGGGCCCAGTCCCCAGGGCGGGGACAAGGCACCTCCAGTCAGCTCTATTGGACTCGAGTCCTCACCAAGCTGGTGAACGTTACATGTCCCCAGAGAGCCCTGTCAATCTCCCAGGATCACGAGAGTGACAGGGCCGCTCAGGACAGTGCGGACCCTCTGCCAGCGGCTGGCTCGGCCTCCCCACGGCCACCGCCTCGTCTGTGGTCCTGGTTCTCAGGGGATCACAGTGACCACTTGGACAGCCCACAGGCCCTCGGTGACCTCAGCGACACGTCTGCTCCCCCTGCCACCTGCCCGTCCAGCTCCGGCCCTCACCTGGCCCAGCACACGCGACCCTCGGCTGGGGAGCCCCAGCCTCAGACGACCGGACCGGCTCCGACTTCTGCTGTGTGATGTTCCCTCCCGCATTTCCTCGTCACCCCGTGAGTCTCCGTCACTCCTCAGACCCACGCCCGTCACCAGGGCACTCTGGGAACTCGGTTCCCGTCGTGACGAAGTCGCCGTGACTGACTGCGGAGGGGTGAGGGGGACCGCAGTGGGCCGGGCTGCGTGCTGACATGGACCACAGGGGCCCACAGCAGCCACGCGGGTCGGCGTCTGACTGGCAGCAAATGTCCTCCGGGCCTCTCTATTTCAGGCCGTTTTTATCACTGTGCCACTTACCGTGCTTCGGAGAAGGACTCGAGTCCAGCCTCGCTGTGGCCCCCGCCCTGCTGGGTACCGCTGAGCAGCCTGCAGCCCGGGCCCGACCCTGCCGGCCCCGGCCATGCTCTCAGCCCAGCCGCCGCCGCCGGACCAGACGACGCCCCGTCAGGCCTGCGGGTGAGGGCCGCTTCGTGAGATCTATTCCGAGAGCTCTGCCGGGACCTGCGGCTCTGCTTCCCCAGGGGCACCGTGGAGACAGGGCCAGGGCTGCCCTGGGAGGACCCTGCCCGGGGCCTGCAGACCCGACTCAGCGGGAACAAGCACTGAGCAGCCAGGAGCGCATCCGTGGGGACCTCCTCTCTGTCCTTCACCGCCGACAGCCGGCCACCTGCGGCCACCTGTCCGTGCCGGCGCGCTGTAGAGTCTGCGTGGCCAGCACGGCCTCCCAGGCCGGCCGTCGGAAGCTGGGCACTCGGGTCTCCAGGCCTTCGCCGCCCAGCCGTCAACGCCT
>NW_006438073.1:9594968-9597129 GCF_000325575.1 Pteropus alecto
GCCTTAAACACGTGCCTCCCCGTCGATAGGAGTTTACGTCTGCAAATTAACCCTAAAGACATAGAGACCCGCACAAACAGGTCCACGCTCAGTAATGACCTCGGTCTACGGCCCCGTCTGATCTCAGAAGCTCAGCAGGGTCGGGCCTGGTTAGTACTTGGATGAGAGACCACCTAGGAAGACCAGGTGCTGAAGGCTTAAAAACAATAATAATAATAATAATGACTTTGCCTTTTTCCAGGGACAAATCTTCTTGAGATTCTAATGTAATAATAATAATGACTTTGGCTTTTTCCAGGGACAAATCTTCTTGAGATTCTAATGAATGCTATGACTTTCTTGTCAGAAAAATGTATATGCACCCATACATGCAAAATTTTATCTAAACTGGAAACACACTTCCCCAGTAACAGACTTCATTTAACGAATTTCGATACCTTTACATGAGGGAATACCAGACAGCAATGAAAATTCGCGTTGTACAATAATATTTAATCACATGGGACATTTTTTCACTCTATGTGAAATGGAAAGTCACTGACGTAGTATGTGTGATATGATCAAAATTTTTAGGGAAAAATACGCGCACAGTCGAGGGCCCGGACGGCCCTTCGCAGGCAGCAGGAGCTGCTCAGAGGTGGCCCCACATGCTCCGGTGTGCGCTCTTGTGCACCTTTCTCTACAATGAATTCGTACCCTGTGAAAATAGGAAAAGGTGCATAAGATGAAAGGGAGTTAGTTTCTTCTCCATCTGGCCCACGGGCCCGAGGCTGCTTCGGGGTGTAATCCATGGATTCCGAAGGCCCAACCCAATGTGCGTGTTTGAATCGACGTGTGTACAAAAGCCACCCCACTATGTCCGTGAAATATGTGAAGCATCAGCGGAAACTGTGGTTCCAAAAGCTTGCCAAGGTCACCGTCGGGTTACGGGAAGCTGGTCCGGGGCCTTTTCATGGCGCAAGGCCGTGCTGGCTTTCGGGGCAACAGAAAGAAAGGCGGCCTCAGCCGAACTCAAGGGAGAGGGGACGAGCCCACGGAGGCGGAGCAAGAACTCGCGCGCCGATGCCCCTTCTCCGCTTCTCCAAAAACTATGAAATAAAACGCAGATCTTATAAATCAGTTCAGTGTGTTTTCTCACTGGTTTGCACCCACGTAACACCACACCGAACAAGTCACAGGACATGCTTCGCTTCACCCCTAACCTCCACCCCCCTGGACCGATCGATTCCTCCTGCTGTGGACTCACGTGAACGGACCCGCCCGGCCAGTGGCCTCCTGCGTCTGGCATCGCCTCCTGCGGGTTCGGGGGTTCGCCCACGTGCGGCGGGCCGCTGACATCATCACCGAGCCGTGTCCCACTGGGCGAGCGTGATGCCGCTTGCTTCCCACGTCCCGGTGACGGGGCTTCCGGGGCTTCCGGTCCGAGCGGCTGCGAGCATCTCTCCAAGTCTTTGGATGGACGTGCATGTACCTTCCTCTCGGGTAAGTGTCCGGCAGTGGAATTTCTAAATCGCAGGAAAGATGCACGTTTAATTCACGCAGAAACTGCAGAGTTCTCTCAAGTGGCTGTCTGTTTACACCCCACGCGTGCCAGTGAGTGGGAAGCACAGCTCCTTACGGCTTGGTCTGCATTTCGGTGACGACTCATGGTTGCGAGTGCCTTTTCATGCGGCCACTCACGTACGCTGCTCAAGCCTTTTGTTCATATTGCGCTGGGCTGTTCATCCTTGGAGTGTTGCTTTGTAGGAGTCTTTACACATTCCGGACACAACCCCCTTTCCAGCTCTGTGTGCTGCAAGCATCTCCGCCCAACCTATGGCTCGCCTGTTCATTTTTTGAAAGCTATCTTTTGATGAAGAGAAAATTTTAATTTTCTTGAAGTTCAATTTATCATCACCAATTCTATTCGACATTTTGTTAGATGGTTCTAGAAGGCAATAAACAGAAAGATGGTAGAACCCCCAGAAGTGACATAAAACTGTCATTATTCGCAAACAGCATTAATGACACGCGCAGGAAAGCTTATGGAGTACACGGGGGCCCTCGGTTAATGCCGGTCACCGCGGTTATCGTTATTGCTGAGAGCCACACTTGTCCCGTACGTGGGGCTCCCCAGACCAGGGTCTACGACCCTCTCGGAGGCCATCGGTAACAGCAGGAA
>NW_006438073.1:9597140-9599414 GCF_000325575.1 Pteropus alecto
GGCGGCACCCCAAGTCGCCCACGAGCAAACCACATCTCCAGGAGAAAGAGTTTGCTGAGCATAAGCGATTTCGAAGTCGGCCCGACCTCACCCCCTGGGCAGCCTCCAAGTGGGTCATGTTCCCGAAGCTTCTCCTGCTTAGAAGAGCTTCTCGAAGCCCCAGGAACAGGGCGGGGTTCCGAGGCCCACAAAGCTCTGATTTGATTGCAGAATTTAGTGTGCGTGCCTTTCTCTGGGGACAAGTTATGCAGCTTTTACCAGTCCTCCACAGGCCTATGAATGCGTCCCAGCTCCCAGAGGAAAGAGAGTTAAGAACAATTATTTTTATTCCCAGAGGAAACACGATTCACACAAGTACCTACCCGCAGACCTGAGCCTGCAGACGGGGACACGTCACCTCTTCAGGACAGCTGGGTCCTCAGGCAGGCTCCGGAGGCCGCGGTCACCGTGAAATTCCCCCCCCCTGCAGTTGTGCATCCAGCCTGTCATTTAGGGCACACACTGTCATTGGGGGACCAGTTTTGACTGTCGGGTGGGGGATGGGGACCCGCGTCAGGCATGGCCACATGGTCTCAGCGAATCCTAGCGGATGAGTCTCACAGATAAGAAAACGAAAGCTCCATAATCTACCCCCAGCCGCGCGGCAGGCGTGGCCCGGGACCGGAGGCCAGGTCTCTCGCATTCCAGAGATTGCAGAGATCACAGATGTGAAAGCGAAAAAGGCTGAGGGCTGGAAGTGACCGAGCCACAGACAGGGGCACAGAGCGGCAGGGGCGCGTGCGACGGGAGCCCCCGCCGGTGCCCCCCGGGGAGGGGCATGTGGGAGGCGGATTCCAGGCCTTCTGCGGGGTTCCCACCCTCCCCAACGGGGCCCTGGGCGTCATCTCCTCTCACGGGTGGGGCGCAGAAGCCTTCCATCAGCTCTGTCTTCACCCCACTGGTTAAGAATCCCTGGGCATCTGGCGACGTCTCAGATGAGAGAGGACGAGGGGCCTGGGACGCCTCACCTCCCTTCAAACGTGGCCGCCGCACAAATGCGTGTGTCAGGACCTTATGAGATACCATACGCGAACCGCACACCACAGACGGATGTGTGCTTAACGCAAAACGTGTATATTTAACTTGTTTATAGTTAAGTCTTGAAGATAGCGAGGGGCCCGCACAACGCTCCAGGCCACGTCGGGGTCCCCTCCCCTGCAGCATGGTTGTCAGAAGCACTGGAAAAAGGATTTGCAGTTATCACGAGAGATCAGAGTTCTAGCCCCAGCCTCATCATCCAACGGCTGGGGGCCCTAGACAAGTGACCCCACTGCTCGTAGTCTCGGGGTGGCATCTGTTAAAGGAAGGTCGGACTCGGGGCGCAGGCCAGGAGGGCCATCCCATGGGCCTGTTGGTTTGCTAATGTTTAAGTTATGAAATTTCATTGAAAAACTTAAATATCCGGCTTCTGTTTTTAAAGACAGGAGGAACCCTTCCTGCTCTGGGGTCCAAACCTGACCCGGCCTTGGTGGTTTCCGTGGTCCCAGGCAGAGCTGCCGCTTCACGGCCCTCTGGTTCTGAACGAGACTGTCACCAACCCCGTGCCCTGTCAGCCCCCTGGCTCCGGGAAAGCAGAGCAGCGGAGGCCCAGCTCGAAGGAGGAATAATGCTTTCCCAGGAAACACATACCCTGCCTTTTCCACAAGGAATTCAACCATAAAAATGTCTAGATGTGCTAACACGTCGGCCGCTGACCCGTGGAAATGAAACCAGGAATTTCTCGAACGATGCGAACCAGGAGGGCCATCGGTTGCGGGCTTTGCATTCCTCCGTGCTTCTCGCTGCCAGACACTAATCGTAAGAGCCCCTCCTGGGCCTCCGGCCGCAGCGAGGACGGCAGAATGCAGCGCGAGCCCCTTCTCTGGGGCCGGGCAGCGGCGGCCCAGTTTCCGTCTCCACCTGCCCCCACCCCCCGCCTGGGCGTGGGGTGGACTTGTCCAGGGGAGACCCCGCCCACCGCCGCAGTGCACCCAGCTCAGGGCCAGGCCTGCGGTGTCGGAGTTGGCCTGGGCTAGGGGGCTGGAAAGGTGACTGAGCTGTTTTAACCTGATATCTTAAGTGACTCCTGGTTGTTTAGAATATTTTAATGATTGGATTTTGCAAGATCTGTGCTCTGGGGAATTTTTTTAGAGAACAACAGTTTTAAGATGAACCTTAAAATTTCTGTATGGAAAGACACATCTGTTTACATATATTTCCTGCCCTGGACTGTCTTCCTAGGGCCTGGTTTGGCTG
>NW_006438073.1:9599491-9600194 GCF_000325575.1 Pteropus alecto
TCTGCAGACTTCGGCTCTTCAAGAGCTAAGCCTGAGCTGCTTCGTGTTTGTCAGAAACTGGCCTGTGATGCGCCCGGGGCCTCCGCGAGCCATGGCCGGGCTGGCGAGCGCGGTGGGCACAGACTTCCGTCCTGTGCTGACCTGGCCTCGGCTCTCCGGAGGGACCCTGGGAGCGTGTCACTCGCCAGCGCGGAGCAGGGAGGAGGGCACTCCATCTGGGTCGCAGGCGTGGCCCAAAGTGAATTTACATTCTCCAGCTTGGGTGCATTATTGATGGGCAGGCTGTAAATTTTTAAACCAAGTAAATAATGTATTTGGAACAGTGTCGATTTGTCTGTTTACCGGCTGGAGGTTTAAACGTTGCACCAGAGCAATGTGAAAATCCTCTCTTTGAATTAACGCGGCGTTTCGGCACAGAGGCGACTTCCTCCTGTTAAACGCTTCCTTTTGCGTGCGTGTGGCGGGGGTAGGGGGGGGCGGGTGATCACATTTGTTCCTACACTCAGACTTGCTGGTGGTGTGAGTGTGCATGTGCACGTTTCCTAGACTCCAAGGCGTGCGCGTGTGCACGCGTGTGAGCGCAGGGCGGAAGGGGGGCCGTGGGAAGGAGAGAGCTGTGAGCATGGCCTGGGGGAGGCCCGCGCCTGGGCTGAGCCCCCCGCCGCCTGCGCCTGCTCCTGCGCCTGCTCCGGACAGGCCCCGC
>NW_006438073.1:9600230-9619074 GCF_000325575.1 Pteropus alecto
CCCCGCCGAGGGCCGTGCACAGGCGGCAAGGAAAGAACACAGGCCGGTGCCCCGGGGCGGGCCGGGCACTGGGGCGGGCCGCCCTGCGCCTGCGACCTTCTGTGTACGCCTTCCCCAAACCGCAGGCTCTGGGGAGCCGGACCTGGGGACTGAGCCTGGGGTCCCGATGAGAAGGGGTGCCCCAGGGATCTCTGACTCAGAGCCCCCCAGGCACGGAGCCCTGGCCTGCCAGGTTCCCCCTGGAGGGAGAACGCATCCGCCCCAAGCTCCGGAAGCGTGGCCAGTCAGGCCCTGAGCGGCGCCACTGCCACCTGCCTGCGTCCTTAGGTGACTTCCTTAGCCCTGGAGCAGAGGCCACGCCACCTGTCCCTATGTCAGAGCGTCGGCCACCTAAGATAAAGCAGGTGCGGAGTAAATGCACCTCGGGCCCCGACCGCGCCAGCTGTGACTTGGGTGCCCAGACACCATCAATCACCCACGCAGCCCCTCCCCACCTGGACAGGTGAGTCAGTCTCGGGGTCAAGGGGGCGGGTAAGGGCACGCCCTCACCCTGCAGTTACCTGACAACACTGCCCGCCTGGCGGGTCAGGAAGGGGTGGCGGCCGCATGGGACAGCCGCGTGGAGGGCGGTGACGGCGGTGACGGAGGAGACGTGGCCACACGTTCGCGCAGGGGGACCATGGCTCCTGACAGCTTTCAGAGGCATCTGTAAACCTCCGGAAACTATGTTTGTGTCCGAGTGCGTTTTTCTGGGCAGCGGGTCTGTGGCTTTTCAGATTCGCAAAGGGTTTTTTGCCCTCCTAGAAGGTTAAAAACAGTTGTGGAATATTTTCTTACATTTTAGGTAACAGGAAACGTTTTAAAGATGTGGATTTACTCTCGATTCTAAGCCCCCTGCAGCCAGCGCCACAAACGGCTGTCAGGAGGCCAGCAGACGTGTCTGTGTAAGCAGAGGTTTATTTTTAAAAATCGGTCTCATCTTTCGAAACTCTTGAATAAAAAAGAAGCTCACAATTTAATTTTTAAAAAAAAATCGACTGCATAAATGGCCAGGTTTAATTTTACACTCACCTTGGGATTCCAAGTTTATTGAAAGTTTCTCTTTGGAACCTCGTCCCTCTTCATGGGTCACCGGCGGTTCCCCAGTTTTCAGAGTCGGACATAGCCGTGTGAATCATTCGCACATGTCACGACATTTAGGAGAAACTCGCTGAGCCCCCAGCCCGGCCCGGCGGGGTCCCGCTCTCAGGGGAGGGCCGCGGTGGCCCGCCTGTGCCGCGCACGAGGCCGCTGGACGCACAGCGAGAGCCCAGGCCTCCAGGCGCGAGGTGGCAGAGCCGGGCCGCCCGTGGCCGCGCTGCCCTTGGGCTGTGTCACCTGCGGTGCAGGAGCGCGTTACCTGAGCGAACACGGTGGTCACAGCCCTGCAGCGTCGCACACGGTCCAGCGGGATCCGAGCCCCGAATTTAGGATTTGTGGGTCCTCCGTGGGAAATCGGGCTGCGGAGGGTCCTTCCAGTGTGCATGGCCACGCCGCCTAAGCGGGGTCCCCTGCCGCGTCCCCCGAGCCCTAGGTGGAGGCGCCTGCCACGCAGTGCGAAGGGCTGTCAGCGAGGTCCTGCCCGCCCTGTCCCCTGTCCTTCCCCTGCTGACCTCAGGCTCCTGCCCAGGAAGGACGCAGGTCTGAGCCCCCACCAGGTCTGGCATCCCTGTGCCCCCTGGCCACCCCGGGGAGCACAGCGATCACAGTCAGAGCCTGGGGGCTGCAGGGGCGCATGGTCACCTCGTTCCGTGGTTTCCGATCATCGCTGGGTCCCCAGAGTCGTCTGCGGTTGTGGCAAAGGCTGGATGTCTGCTCGCCAGGAAGAGAAGGTGTCCACGCCCAGACCCGCCTCCTTGGTCCCCATGGCTCTGCATCTGAGCGCGGACCCGAGACGCTGCCCACCTGAGTGGCCGCCACCCCTGCCACCACCACCGCACTGGTGGCCACAGTGGCCCAGGCGGGGCCTAGGGGCGCTGGGGACCACGCTGCCCAGGACGTGTGCAAGCTGAGCAGGGGTCCAGGCCTTCCTCTGGCTCCAGCCAGCTGAGTGACCTCGGGCTTGTCACTTTTCTCTGGACCTGTCCAGTCATCTGTAAACAAGGGAAGTGTCCTAATTGGGTGTTAAGTCCTTCTACTTCTCCAGGCTCTTTGAAATGCCCTGTACCACTGTCACGCCCCTTAGAGTGGGCGCAGGGCTAGAACCAGGTTGGGGACAGCCAGGCCGTTGCTATGGCCCCCACATGGCTTCCTCCCCCTCGTTCTCCTTAGCCCCACAAATGACCTTGGGCTTCGCAGCCTTCCACAGGGGTTTCCTCTGGTGGAAAAAATGTCTGTGTTCCAGAGTTTTACCAAAACTTCAAAGTTTGGGGGCGAAATTAACAGTAGTGAATAAACTCAATGCCACAATCATGGAAAAGCAGGGTGATGATATCGATTACTTCTGGAGTAAAAGATTAATGGAACCAACAGGGATTCAAACATCTGACAGGCCCTCTGCTGGACCCCACAGTCAGTGCTCCCCAGAGCATCTACACGTCCAGGTGGCCCGGCTCCAGACCCCTGGAGAAGGTGGCCTGGCGGCTGGCCGACTGTTTCCTGTTCGGGGTGCAGCCTTGGTGCCCATCCAGTGAAACACCTGGGTCAACTTGAGGGCAGGTGTGCGAACCACCCTTCCCTTTCGGAGGGGAAGGGCAGGCCACCGGGTCCTGAAGATGAAGGACCGACAGCCCCCCTCCTGGGTGAGAGCGCGTCCCCTCGGTGTTCCCACAGGGACAATCAGTCCGTCTTATCTGCTGCAGGCAGATACGGTGGCGCCGCGTCCGCCAAGGAGGCCTCTTCACTCCCTGAGCTCTCGTCGCTTCTCAGACCGCAGGAGCTGAGGACAGACTGTGTTCCCGAAGTCCCAGACCCTTCTCCCCTCCCCACCTTCCTTTGTGGACATTTCCAGGTGCCGTGGTCCCTCTAACTGCAGCGAGGCAAGAAGAGGGGGCAGCCTCTCCATACGGCGACGTTCATACAAGGACTAAGTGCCCACGGTCTGGAAAGGCGCGGATGGGGCTCGTAAGTGGTCTTCCGAGATGCTCACAGCTGGGCCACCCTTTAAACCGTCCTCTGAGCGAGAGGAAAAACAGCTGCTGGTTCCAGTGTGACCCCTGAGGGGCTGAGGTCGCTGACTGAACGGATGACCTCGCTGTCCTCTGCAGCCCTGCTGAGATGCCAGCAGGGCCGGTGGGTCCAGGGCCCTGCTGCGGGGGAACAGAGGGGACCGTGGGGGAGGCGGGCAGCATGAGGGGCGGGGGTGGCAGGAGGGGAGGGAGCAGGAACAAGGTTGACGGGGGCGTCGGCGCTGCTGCCCACGCCGGCTGAGTCCGCCCCTCTGCTCGGTTCCAAGGGGCACCGGCCTGTCCTCGGCAAGTGAGGTCACTCGCTAAGGAACCTCAGTGGGGGCGCCCAGCTCCCACGGAAAGAGCAAGGCCTCCCTTGGTATTTAAGACACTCTTCGCCCTGTTTGCCTCCGTCCTCCTCGTCCACCCCTCTCGGAGCCAGAGCTCGCCGGGCTGAGCGCAGCCTTCCATTTCCGTTAACCCTCGTCCCTGTGCCCGCGTCCGTGTCTTCCTGCCGACTGCGAGCCCGCCCCGAGCCCGCACGGAAGAGGTAGAAGAACTTGGGCTAAGATCCGAGGTCTTTCCTTCTGGGTTGTCGGACTGGCGCCCACGGCTCAGACTCGGCTTGTGGAGAGTGAGTCGCTGGCCCAGGTCCAGGAAATAGGCGGCTGCCACCCGGGGCCGCTGAGACCTTCGCGCTGGCCCACCTGGTGTCAGAGTCCGCAGGGTCTTCAGGGAAGAGCGCGTGGACTCGCGGGGAGGGAGCAGGCCTGAGTCCTGCCCGGGGCAGAAGTCCCAGACGCAGGCAGAAGCGGCTGTCCCTTTAGTGGCCGAGGAGTTGTCCGACAGAGGAGGCTGAATTCCCGGGGTCCCTCCGCCGAGCCGGTGGGGCGGGCCAGGCTTCCCAGCGTCCCGCCCAGCTGACCGCCCGGACCTCGCCTTCGTCCCCAAACCATCCGGCCACCAGCTAGCTGCCCCGCTAAGCCTCATGCTGACAGACCCCCAGCCCTAAGGCAGGCTGTGCATCCAGCCTCAGGCGCGTCGGCGGCTGCAGAGGCCCAGCCCCTGATTCACGCCGCGGTGGCCTGGAGGCCGTGCTGACCAGCTCGCCCAGCCTTAATCTTGGCCCGGCCCGGCCTACTTTTATTTCTGCTGGACAAACGACGGAGCTCCCTTTAAGTAGCGATGCCGAAAAGGCACAAACAGGGTCTAAACGCGCCTCGAGCGTTAATCAACCGAAAGAGAAAAACGAGCGGCCGGGACGGGCTCGTAGGTGACGACGGCCACCGGGAGCGCCCTGCCAGCGAGCGTGCTGCCGGCCGGCGGCCCCGCCGGCTTCCCCAGCCCGAGTTTGGAGGCGAGAACGCGCCTCGCAGAGCCCAGGGCTGGGGACAGACCCCAGAAGCCACAGGGCCGCTGTGCGAGGCTGGCAGGCTCCGCATGGTGGCCGGGTGCCTGGGGCTCTCTGTGCTTCTGAGCAGCGTCCGGTGATGCCGCAGGGACCGCGGAGGAACGGCGAGGCCTGGGCAGCAGCGTGGCTTTGGGTGAGGGACAGTGCGCCTGGGGGAGACGCGGGAGCTCAGCGTTTGATCAAGGTCATTGAATGTCGATCATCATTGTTGTTATTATCATCATTGCTTATTTTCGTCAGCTGAACATCACATTCTTTTTAAATGATGCGGTTCTTCAACTCTGTGTAGACTGCTCCCCGGGGGGTGGACTCAACTGGTCGGGGGGAGCCCAGCCGTCCACAGCACACCAAGGTCAAACGGGACGTGGCTGGACGTGGCCCGGGGCTCCGCGGCACTCCACAGTCAACCGGCAGACGGGCACCGCCCCGACAGGTCCCCGCACCCCGAGTCATCCTGGAGGGAGCCCAGTCACCAACGACGTTTCAGGACCCCCTTGCACAGGCGTGAGCCTCCCGGAGATCCCCTAAACTCTTCAGTCACCAGCCAATGTGTCCCAACAGCCGCTCGGTGCAGAGCACTGCCGTGAATAACTCGATTCTTCCCCTGAGGGGCGCCTCATTCTGGGGGGACAGGCAGGTTAATTACTACCTGCCACGGAAGGCAGCGCGAAATGATGCTTCAACGAACGTGTGGACAGAGCATTGCGGGGGAGCTGGGAGGCGCTGGTCACCCCAATCGTGGCGGCAGGATGAGCCGGCACGTGCCCCGGGCTTCACGGCCCGCCGCAGGAGGCGCGTGGACGCTGCCCCAGGTCCCGACTGGCTGCGTCTCTAACTTTTCGCTTTGCTGGCTGAGATTCACATTCTTCAAATACCAACACGGTGTCCGCCAGCCCAGGCCCCCCGCAGCCTCATAACCGACCGTCCGGACGAGGCACGTGCTTATCTCCGTTTGCTCACGTAAATGGAAGCAAATGCCAACATATGTCCCGCCCGCTCCTCACACACAGTCCTGGGATGCTGTCACTTAGCGCCGTGTTCGGAGGATCTCCCCGCCCTGGCACACAGAGGCCTTTCTCCGTCTTTTCCTGCAGCCCCCACCTTCGAGCGGCCAGGCGGATTCGCGTGGCAGGCGGATTCGCGTACAAACTCTGCCGCACGGAGCGGCGTTGCACATTAGCTTTGCAGGTGTGCGGTGTTGATTTGGTTAACAGAGCGAGGTCGTTGGCCGGGATCCCCGCGTCCCTACGGTGGCAGACAGTACCCAGTCCCTCCCCGGGCACAGTGCCATCTCCTACGCCCACTGACAAGGCGCCGGCACCTGCCGCCCACAGCCTTCGACCGAGCGTCGTCTGCAGCCTTCAGGCTGTTTTCTTCCCTGATGGGTGAAAAACCGTTTCGGCTGCACATCTGTCTCTGGAAATAACGAACAGCCGTCTGAACGTGTGTCCTTGGAAGAAAGATTGTTAGGTCTTCCGTTCAATGTCCACCTTCAGAAACTGCGTCATGAGACCAGCGTGAGCCCAGGTCACGTCCCCGGAGCCCGGGTCACGTCCGCTCTGACAGGAAGTAGCCGCCCTCCGAGGTGCGAGGACCCCGTTTCGAGAGCACGGGCACCGACCCGTCGCCCTTGGCCGTTTGGCGTGGTGAAGCAGGGGGCCTCTGCTGATCTAAAGTCGGCCTGGGGACCGGTCCCAGGAAGCTCCGGGCTAGCGCCCTGCGGCCGCAGCAGTGGCTGAGGAAGAGACGCCCGCACAGCCTGGCTGTTTCCTCCGCTGAGGCCGTGGCCTGTGGATGTCGAACCCCCAACCCTGGTGGCACAAGAGAACCCAGGGGGCCTCCCTCCCCCGTTTGTGGCACCTGAAGCCTCAGCCTCTGTGCTCGTGACCCACGTGTGTCGCGGCCAGAGGCTCAGGCTCTTAGGTCTCCTGAGGTTTGACTCTGGCCGAGGGCTGGAGGGGCCGGAGGGGCCGGAGGGGCCAGGGGGCCAGAGGCTGCCTCCAGTCGGGGTGGTTGCCGAGAGCTGGAAAGACATAAACATTTCTAATGGCATCAACGAGGTGCCAACGGGACTTGACCCGAGGAAGTGGGGCCCAGCGGTGCACCCCACGTTCCGTCGGCCGCAGTACCCTTGCGGTGGCTTTGGCGTCAGGGGTCACTGTTTGGTGCCGTCCGATGAGGCCGAGCAGAGAGCACTGTGACACACTGAGGTCACCGGCTTCACCGCCAGGGAGACGCGCGGGCAGCTGTGGCCCTGCCGCCCGCGCCGGCCCAGGTCCCTGCCCGCGGGAACGGCCCGGAGGGCGGGGCGCGTGGCCAGGCTCCAGCGAAATCCCTCAGCGACCCGCCCGGTGAGTGAGCGGACAGACACCGAGGGACCCCGGGCAGCCGGCCGCCTCTCTCCCTCTTCCCCTTCCGGGCGCTCGCTGGGCCGTTCAACAAGCCTGGAATGGCCGCGCGACGCCCCTCCAGGAAATGAGACGTTTGGCTGAGTGGCCGGGGAGCCACCGTCCCCGCGGAAGCACGCGGCCCGAGACGGGGGAGAGACAGCAGAGTGCGGCCCTGCGGCCGGTCCCCCGGCCTCCCCACCCGTGAGAGTCCCTGTGGGTCACGGGTCACGGACCTATGGGTCACCGCCCACCCCCAGGCAGGCCTCTCCGGCCCAGCTTGGGACGCTGCACCTCGAAAACCCTCTTCCCGCCACCCAGTCTGAGCCAGACGAGGAAACGCGACACAGTGAGAAAAGCAGACTCGATGCCCACTGACCACTGAGCGCACACGCTGGCCACCGCGGCCCCTGCCCGCTGTGCCTGCAAAATTAGGGACACGCCTGAAGGGATTTGCAAAGATGAAATCCCAGCACAGACAGGAGGAGCCCGCAAGCGGTTCGGTTCTGGTTGGGCCCTGAGGTCAGAGCACTGTCTCGTGCTGGCCGGGGGACGTGGGGTGAGAAAGCACCGCGGATGTCACCGGCCTGCGGCCCAAGCAGACGGAGGGTCGGGAGGCAGGGTGCTCAGCCGCACGTGGCGTTTTTGCGATGTCCACTAGGCGTCTGAGCGGACGCCCCAGGGCAGCTGCCTGTGTGAGTCTGAGGTTCGGGACAGGGGACAGGACAGGAGATGGCATGAAGATGGCACTTGAAGCTGTGAGAAAGAAGAAGCTCGGGCTGGGCCTGGCCGCCAGGCCTGGGCGGGCCGGGGTGGAAACGGCTGGGCCTGGGCGGGCCGGGGTGGAAAGGGCTGGGAGGGCCGGGCGGGGGCCGGGGGGCCGTGGGGGCAGGGCGGGCGGCCGGGTGTCCCCCGCGGAGCCGTTCAGGGAGAGATGGAGGGGAGCGGGCACGGGGTGTGGGGAGCCGCGTGGGGGCGGCCTGCACACCGCACTCCGGGACACGCACCGGGCCTGGGGGCGATCGCGACGGGGTGTTGGACGTTGGATTTGGACGGCCCCGCGAGAAGCTTGCCGCAAGGGGGTGCAGAGAACACGGAGCCGCGAGGAATCTGGGGCTTCGTGTTTCTGGGCGGGTAGACGGAACGGCGTCTGCTCGCTCGTCACAAAGACCCCGGGCCAGGGAGCCTGTGATGACCTAGGGAAGAGGGTGGGATTGCCACAGCCCTGCCCTGCAGAGGCTCGGCTGGGACGTGGCACGCGCGTCCGTGCCCTGTGACCCGCAGGGACTCCCACGAGAGACCGGAGGCTAGGCCCCCGCAGGGCCCCCGCAGGGCCAGCCGGGCCGTCCGTTCAAGGTGGAGACGGTCTCAGCACAGGTGGACGCGTGCAGTTCCAAGACCTCCCCAGAGGCGATGGCCGCCGCGCCCGCTCCCCGGCCCGCCCTGCCACAGAGAACCGATGCGCGGGGCCCGGCGGGCGCTGGGCCTGTGGGGCCCTGGGGGCGACGCCGCAGGGTGTGAGCAGGTGCCGCTCCAGCCTTGGGTGGCACAGGAGCAGGACGTGGGGCTGCGGGGCCTCGAGACGGTGGAGACACCGCGGTCAGCACCCGTGCCGGGCACGGCGCTGCTCCGACCGCGTCGCCATGGTTGTGAATCGTTTTCCACGTCGGCGAGCACGCCGTCTCCGCGTTTCCAAGCCGAACACCCCGCCCTGCACCTGCCCCCCCCACCCCAGCTCTGTTTGCCTTGGGAACAGAAGTCACAGCGGGGCCTGGCCCGACGCACACAGATCTTCGGCTCAGGAAGAGCTGCTGCGTGCGTCGCCGGCCTCCTGCCCCAGATCCTGGCAGGGTCACACATGCCGGAGACTTCCAGAGACATCCTGAGGGGCGCAGACAACTCCACCGTGTCCCCCCCTCACCCGCTGCCCACCCCACGCCTGACATGTGCACCCAGAAAGTGGGGGACGGAGCTCCCAGCCCAGACACGTGCTCGCCTGGGGTCTCAGCGGGGTGTCCCAGTCTCCTCGGGAGCCTTACTTGTCCCACACCCTTCTTCACTCCCTCCTGGGGGAGGCCACCACCCAGACCCGCAGTGAGGGGCCAGCAAAGGAGAAGACATCGACATTCATTCAGAGGAGAGAGAGAGAAGGCAGGGGTTTAAGACCTGCGCGGCCATCACCCGGTGTCACCGCCCCACACACACACACACAGGTCTGGAAGACGTCCCCAGACCCTGGCAAGTGTCCCCAGAACCACGCTGGGCAGAGCAGGAAGAAGGCAGCTGAGTGCAGGGTGAAGGCAACACAGCCCAGAAGCACCGCTGGCATGCGGCAGGCCCTCGGGAGAGGCGGAGCGGGGGCCGTGCCAGCAAGTCCGGGCCCTGCGACCTCGAGAGCCTTGGGACACAGTGACAAAGCCAAAGTCGTCCCGGGGGAAAAGCAGCTGGAGGATTTCTTAGAGGCTCATTCACCCCCCGCCAGAGAGCACAGCGCTCTGCAGGCTTCCTGTCAGCCTCGAAGTGCCGAGGTCAAAGGTGAGGGATTATTTTGAAACTCTGAGAACTCTTGGCTCCATCCCCAGTGTCTGGACTCTCTGTGCAGAATCCACATGGTTTGTACCCTGAATGCAGCTTGCATGATTTTCCTCCCGCTCAGCCAATGCAAAGAAGCTGAGGAGCTGAGAGGCTCTGCCACTTAGCTAATAATGACAATCGTGATACCGCAGATACACAGCAGACACTGTTTCAAGCACCTCATGTAATAACTCACCGAAGCCTCACGAAAGCCGTTTCTATCCGTGTTTTACATTTGGGAAGCGTGGGCAGTGAGGAGTCCCCCACGGCCCTGTGGCAAGGGTCCTGGGCACAGGGATTTAGACCCAGGCAGTGCGGCTCCACACGGCTCACTCTTAATCATGTGCTTGGCTGCTTCTCTTAAGCCAGAGCACTGGGTTATGGCTACTACCAAGTCCATCTACCCACTCAGTATCCAGCATCCAGAATCTACCTGCCCACCCATCCACCTATCCATCTGTCCACCCACTCACTCACCTGTCCATCTGTCCATCCATCCATCTACCCACCCACCCATCTACCTGTCCATCCATCCATCCATCCACCCATCCATCCATAACAGCCAGATGAGATGACAGAGAAGGGAGAGAGACGAAGGCCTGCGTCGCCGGCTGTGTTGTGACGTGTGTCACTGCACGCGTGAAGAAGACATGTCACACGTGTCAGACTGCACGTGTGAAGAAGACATGTCACACGTGTCAGGCTGCACACATGAAGAAGACGTGTCACGTGTGTCAGACTGCACACGTGAAGAAGACGTCACACGCGTCAGACTGCACACATGAAGACATGTCACACGTGTCGGACTGCACACATGAAGACATGTCACACGTGTCGGACTGCACGCATGAAGACATGTCACACGTGTCGGACTGCACGCATGAAGACATGTCACACGTGTCAGACTGCACACCACCCACACGTCGACAGATCTTCCTATTACTAACCATTGTGCAGGTCACTGGTAAGACAACAGCCAGATGAGATGACATAGAAGGGAGAGAGACGAAGGCCTGCGTCGCTGGCTGTGTTGTCACGTGTCAGACTGCACGCGTGAAGAAGACATGTCACATGTGTCAGACTGCACACCTGAAGATATGTCACATGTGTCAGACTGCACACATGGAGGAGACGTCACACGTGTCAGACTGCACGTGTGAAGAAAACATGTCACACGTGTCAGACTGCACACATGAAGACAAGACATGTTACATGTGTCAGACTGCACGTGTGGAGGAGACATGTCGCATGTGTCAGACTGCACGCGTGGAGGAGACATGTCACACGTGTCAGACTGCACACGTGGAGGAGACATGTCACATGTGTCAGACCGCACGCGTGGAGGCGACACGAAGGGGAAGGCTCGGGCTGGGCGGCGTCCATGCGCTGACCTCCCTGGGGCCTCACGACTGACCCTTCTCTGGCCCGTCCTAGTCCTGGTTTCTGTCCACACGTCACAGCAACCTCGGGTCCCCTGGGAAAACCTTTCTTCTCTTTCCCCAAACGTCACCTCAGTCTGGATGACACCGCATTTCTGCCAAAGCACAGACGTCATTTATGGAAGGGACCGACTGGGTTTTCTGCAACAAATTGCGCACACCAGAGGGACATAAGGGGTCGATGGCGCTGATTGGTGAAATCATAACCAAACACCTCCCCTACCCACCTGGCTACGTTCCCCCTCCAAGGTGGACAAATAAGAAAGGACACAGAGCCTCTGGGGTCCCGCCCAGGGCACTATCTGCCACAGGAGGTCCTGGGGTGGATGAGGACACCCCCGCCCTGCTAACGGAGAACTCCTCCGAACGGCAGGGACGGTCACACAGAGTCGAGACAGTGCTGTGCGCGTTAGGGCCATCCCGGACGCCGAGTGGACGCGCGTCGGTGCTGGCCCGGCCCTGGCAGGACCTGGCGCAGTGGGTCCCGACACGTCCCTCCAGGCCGGTTTCCTCACGACCTCTCCTGCTGGGGTCCTCTCCACCTGTTGCTTTCTGCGGCGTCCCCTCTCACATCCGGCTGGCTGACCGTGCACGTGCCTTAGCCTCTCGCCTCCCCCAGAGCCTGCAGGCCCTGGGCCCCGGCACGTCGTGTGTAAACTAAACTCAGCCGCGCGACGGCACCGGCTCTGACACCGTCCCCACTCTTCTCTCGCCCTCGGCTTCTGTTCCGCGTCCCCAACGAGGGCCCCGATGTCGTGTGACCCCTTCTCCACTCTGCGGCTCAGGCAAGTCCAGCCTCCCCGCCCCAGCTCCACTCAGCAACCTCTGCTGTCACCTCTGCTTCCTGAAAGCACGAAGCACGCATGTCACCTTCACCTTGAGACCTGAACTTCTCAGACCAAAATGGCTCCCCCCCTCCTAATTCTGGCACCGTCGTGGGCTAATGTGAAGTCAGCACCTCCCCCCACCCCCCGCGGCCCGGCGTGTGCCTCATACACGAAGGAACGAGTGAAGACCGGCCCTACGAATTGTTACGCACTCTCTCGCCCGGTCCTCGTCCACAGAGGCGCTTAGCCCAGTGGGGAAGAGTCCACATCATTTACTAAGCAGTAAAACAATGTATAAGTCCATATATACTTCAAAATGGTAAAATATATTCCCCTTTGTCCTCTCAGCTATGTAATCATCACATAAGCATGCGTTTACCGAGATGCATGGATGGTGGGACAAATCGTCTCCCCAGTCACCCTAGCCATTTCCAGGTCACCAACAGACGTCTAGACCTCGTTGGCCTGGCTTTGGCTTGACAGAGCTGCCCCTACGAGACGCCCCCGGCCGAGCCGTGATGCGCACGGGGACTCAACCCCTTCCGTGTCGATTCCGCGGTCACTGGGCCGCTGTGGCCCCGCCTGAGAAACCTGTTTAGCATCGTTGCCGCCATTCACGGTACGGGAACCTGTCGGCATCTGCCGCACGCCTGTCACGCACACGCGTGTGTTCCAGCCCCAGCGACGCCGCCCGGCAGCTTTGCGGGTCCAATGTCTCTGCCACTAAGCTCGATCGTGAGCATTGTCGCATTTAGCCAGCCGGCTGAATTTCCTTTACCCACATATGTCATTTGACCTACTTTCAGAATTCTGAACATCTTTTGAAGTTTTGTTTTTTTTTTTACTTTTCTCATTAAACCACGAGTGCGCTTGTGCATAATTTACCGAACGAGCTGGTCGGCAGCCTTTCCTCTTGGAGTAGCGGCTTTGTGTTTCTTTCCACATTTCATCTCACGTCCTCCCTCGAATGCCACCTTCGACTTTCCGTTTCTTCGTTTTGCACGTTCGTCCCCTCGAGACGGCTCGTGTGGCACCGCAGGGGCGGGGGATACCGCGTTCGAAACCATCAACGATGACAAAATCTCTGCCCAGATGGGGCTCGCAGGGCAGAGGAAGGAAAATAAATAATAAACATAACAAAAAAATAATACACAACAAAAAAATAATAATGCGGAAGTGAAAAGCAGCGCGGGGGGAGGAATCAGGAGCGGGGGCCACGGGAGCTGCTTTGAAGTCCCGGGGAGAATCCTCAGGGTGGGTCCCGCCCACAGGAATGCACACGCAAGGACTTCCTGTCCCTGCGTTAGTGGCTGGAGTGCGACTTCCTGATAGTGCTGAAGGGCGCGCTGGCCTCTGGGAAGGTGGCCTTAACTAAGGGCAGACTCGGCCGCCCACTCGCCCCCGTGACACAGGTTTCATTGAAGAACCTGCGACTCTGCAGGTACCGTTTAAACGCTGAGACAGCTCCGGCTGTACAGGTAGGTGTCCCATCCAGTATGAGTGTTCTGGTTCTCACTGCTTCTATTTCTAGCTCGTCAGACATCGCGTTTAATTCTCTCTCCTGTTTCCTTGATGTCTGAAGCAAATATAAAGCTTTGGGGAAAGATAAAAGGTGATCGATGTCCATATTTATTGCAACATCCAGATATGATTGAATGGGGCCAATTACTCTTGTCACGGGCCAGCCTCTTAACACACAGGTGGCTTTTTCAGTGAACAAGATGAGCAAGGAGGTGGCTCTGATGGTTCGCCCGTCACCGCCACCAAGTTCTAGGACACGGCCCGCGTCCACGGATGGCTGCGACAGCTCTGCAGTGACCGGCGTGTTGGTGTCCGCCACGCCTGTCCCCCCCCGGACTGCATGTGCCGTCCGTGTGGGAGCGCACCGTCATGTCCCCGTGCGTCCGTGTGGGAGCGCACCGTCATGTCCCCGTGCGTCCGGAGCCGTCTCAGTCACCCGAGCGAAGGTGATCGATGTCCATATTTAATGCAACATCCAGATATGATTGGATGGGGCCAATTACTATTGTCACGGGCCAGCCTCTTAACACACAGGTGGCTTTTTCAGTGAACAAGATGAGCAAGGAGGTGGCTCTGATGGTTCGCCTGTCACCGCCACCAAGTTCTAGGACACGGCCCGCGTCCACGGATGGCTGCGACAGCTCTGCAGTGACCGGCGTGTTGGTGTCCGCCACGCCTGTCCCCCCCCCGGACTGCGTGTGCTGTCCGTGTGGGAGCGCACTGTCATGTCCCCGTGCATCTGTGTGGGAGCGCACCGTCATGTCCCCGTGCGTCCGGAGCCGTCTCAGTCACCCGAGCGTATCAGATCAGCATGTGCTGGGGATGGACCAACAGAAATTCTCAGGCGCCTTTGCCCTGTTCCTTTCTTTGGCTGTTCGGAGGATTAAATGAGAAGGGGTTCACGATGCCTGGTTCCTCCCAGTGCGGAGTAAACGTGAGCTGTCGTCACGGCGCCGTGCGTGAACCGGTGTTCCCGATACTGTAACCTGGGTTTTTCTCCTGGATGCTCACTCCCGGTGGCACTCATTTGGCGTTTGGTTTTCGTCCGTCCAGATGTGTCCGTCCAGATGTGAGCATCCTGGTCACACTTCACCCTCCCGGCATTTCCTATTTGCCCGCCTGAGGGTCAATTGCAAACTTGGTTATTTCACTGCTTTGATTTGTCCTTTAAAACAGTGGTCCCCAACCTTTGTGGCACCAGGGACTGGTGCTCTTATGAGAATCTGATGCCTGGTGATCCGAGGCGGAGCTGAGGCGGTGATGCTGGCGCTGGGGGCGGCTGCAGATACAGATGACATTTCGCTCACTCGCCCGCCACTCACCTCCTGCTCTGTGGCCTGGTTCCTAACAGGCCGAGGAACGGCACCAGTCCACAGCCTGGGGGTTGAGGAACCCTGATTTAAAGAACCAAATCCAGTCCATTTTCTTCTAACCGAAGGTCCGATCATCCAGTTGAAGCATTTTCTAATGAATGAACTGTTTCTCTTTCTTCTGCAGCTCGCGCACGGACGATGTCCCGTCACGCGAACCGAGGAAGGCACGCGGAAGACTACGCAGCAAGGTCAGTCACTCCCCGGTCTGTGGCTGACCTTCCACCGGACTGATGAGCACTACAGTCATCACGCAGATTCGGGACGTGTTGCTGTCCCTCTCAACTGTCTAAATATTTAGACTCGTGGTATCTAAGCCGTACTATTTCTTTTCCCGAGTACTTAGTTCCCAGCTTGGCCTATGAATAGCAAATGAGATCGTTTTGTTTATGCTGGAAAGTCTTTTTTGAGAAATACGGAGAACGGGATTTTCTGAAGTGAGGATGAGACATAGAACTGAGTGGGAGGCGGGGTTCGTCAGCCTTGGAGCTGGTTTCACTCATGGAGATGGGACTCCGGGGTCCACGTCAGACCCGCACTCACCACGACAGACCCAGGATGGCATCGGCCGCCTGCCGGGGCCATGACCACGTGGACCTCTGTCCGGGGAGCTGTCTGCTCCCTGGGAGTGGCCACCGCCTCCGCCCACAGCCGTGCTCCCCACGTCTCTAGCGGAGCACATGCCCAGGCTCCGGGGTCCCAGGTGTGAACCCCAGGACCCGGCCCAGGGGGAGGGAGGGAGAGGTGGGGTCAGGAGGTCACCGCCATCCTGGAAGCTGCAGAGCGAAGGGCACGAGGGTCGGGAGCCCAGGGACAGGGCGAGCTTTCCTGGGGACATGGAAGCAGCCAGACGCAGCGTCGGGTGAAAAACGTAAAAGAATCTGCCCCCAAATGAGTGCGAGTGAAGAGGTGGCCGGCCGGGGCTCCCACCTGCTCCTGCCCCTTGTCACTTCTGGGTGCGGAAAAAACCGGCCTCCCGGCCGAGGCAGCATCTACGCGGGGCGCCCAGTGGTCTTCGTCTCGCCGCCGCCTGGGCCCCGGTGGGCGCCACTGGGGTGTCAGGCAACAGACAGGTCCCTTCCGCACCGGCAGTGACGGGGGCGCCTGCCCGCCTGGCTGCCCGGCTGCGCGGGGTCCCCAAAGCGGTCCACACGCTCTCGCCTTTGGAGTCACTTCGCTGTCTCTGGGTCGCCACCCCCAGCGCCACGTCGCGTCACTGGCCACCCCGCACCGGAGGGACCCTGCGGCCTGGACGCCCTGCGGAGCCCGCTCTCCTGACTCTGCCGCTCTCGGCCCCCAGGGCGGTTCACACGCTGAGCCCCGGCCCCTCGTGCCGCTCCAGAACCTTCTCCCTCCCAAAGCCAGCCCCAGCCGCCCACCCGCTCGTCTGCTCGGGCCTCCCCAGGGCTCAGGGCGCAGAGGCTGATGACCGCCGGCCACGCCAGACCACCGGGCCATCTGTCTGGTTCTGGAGACTCCGCCCACAAGCTCGTCCCAACACACGGCGACGCCTGGTTCCTCGAGTCCTCACGCCGCCCGTCCGTGTCCCCTCCTGCCCCCTGCAGGCTTCCACTCGGTCCACTTTCTTAGCTTCAGGCTTCGGCCTAAGCCCGTCCCAGTAAAGTCAGACTTTCCCTGTGACAAGTGCCGCGCCTGCCCCTCAGGTCGTCCAGTGGTCTCAGCCCCACACCACACGTGAGGGGAGTCGGGCGCCCGCTCGCGGGTCAGGGGACAGTGCCCACGGCCGCGGAGCACCTCAAGGCCCGGCGGGACTCCTGGCAGCCTGCGTGAACGGGGGAACGAGGCTCCCCAGAAAGCGAAGGACAAGCCCCCAGACATGGGGTGGGGGTACCCCAGCTGGGCTTGAAGCGAAGGCATGGCTTCCTGTCCAGGTGGTAAGGGGACCACAGAAGCCCCTACACCCCCAATGCGGGGAGAAAGTGGGGGGGTTCTGGACACAGGGGAGACCCGAGGGGGGCTTGCACCCCGGTGTCGCGTTGCCCTGCCCGGAGCGGTGACGGCCGGGCCCAGCGCTGCGGGAAGAGGGCCGACTGTCCTCTGCCAAGGGCACGTCCGCCCGGGCCAGGGACGGGGATCTGTCCCCAAAGTCCCCAGCCCCGCCCCCGCCATGCCACCCGCGGGCCTGGAGGCGCTGCGTCCCCTGCGTGCCCCGCACGCTCTGGGTCCCCCCACCCCGTGGTGAGCCGGTCCCCCGGGCAGTCTCCCGGGTGGTCCACTGTTTCAGGACTCGCTCTCGGCGCACGGCACGGCGTCCCCTGGGCCAGGGGACCGAGCCTGCATGGGAAGGTCAGGGGTCTCCACCTCTCGTGCGGAGAGAGACTCCCAGGTGACGAGACTCGAGTCCCGTCTGGGGCTGTCCCCTCCGGCCACGCGCCCCAGCGGACTCCCAAGCGACGCATTCACTCTCGGCTCTTTGGCCCAATGCATCTCGTCCTGTGAAGCCCGGTAGCGAACACGCGCCCTTCCCGCGGCGGACTGTCATCAGGTGCCCGGCGCTGCACCGGCCCCGCTGACCGAGAAGGCAGCCTTTCTCGGGGCCAGCTCCCCTTTCAACCGAGGCAGGCCCTAAGTTATCCCAGCCCCTCGGGCGTGTCCTGTTCTCCATCCCGTAGGTGAGAGAAGCAGGCGTCGGGGAAGGGGACAGCTCAGCTAAGGAGACGCAGCCGGGGGTTGGCAGCCCGCCCCAAACGCTGCACCCTGCGTGGTGACACTGAGCCTGTGCTTCCCAGACCTCGGCACGAAAGCAAACGGCCCGGCCGGGCTCGCGGTCCGTGCTGGGGTCGCCTCGCCGATGACGCCCCTGCTGACCGCTGGCACTATCTCATTTCCAGTCCCTTTGTGACCCGTCCCCTGAGACGCCTCCCACAACTTCCCTGTTTGTGTGAATGAATCTGAACTTCTATTGTGATTCAGCTTTGGGGGAGTCAAGATTCCCCAGGAGAGCAGAGCCGATAGGATACGCGCTGTGTGTGTGTGGGAAAAAAAGTGTTAAGGAATCCGCTCAGGTGACCCGTGGGCTGGCCGGTCTGAACCCCCGGGGCAGGTGGGCAGGTGGGCAGGCTGCAGGTGGGGGACGGCTGGCAGGGAGTGCAGTCTGGTCCGAAGGCCGACTGCGGGCAGAACGCCTCCTCCTTCAGGAAAACTCAGCCCACACGGCCGTCCCCTGACTGGGCGAGGCCCACCGCGCTGTGCAGGGCCACCTGCTTGACTTAAAGTCGACTGACGTCAGCGTCGGCCACGTCAACACAGTCCCTGCGCAGCAGCATCTCGACAGGCGTTTGAACAAACAGCCGGGCGTCCCGGCCCAGCCACACGTCCCATAAAACGCCGAGCACGAGGATCAGACGCTCGGGCGCGTTCCTCCTCCTCCCCGCCGGCACCCCGGTTTCCTCTCCTCCGACGCAGAACGGGTCCCGCCGACAGCCCTCCCTCTCTGCCGCCCTTCCTCAGCACGCCCGAGGCCCACCTCACACTTCCCCGCGCTTCTCCCTCATCCACTGCCCGCCACGTTAATGCTCCAGCACGTCGCCGTCCCCTCAATGGAGCGACCGTGCCGTCCACACCTCATTCAGCCTCCAGCGCCCGTCGCGGCCTGACCCCCAGGCGTCCACTCACCTCCCACGGTGACCTGAGCGGCCTTATCTATCACACTGAAAAGAAACGTGTGTCCGTCAGACACGCATCGTGACCTGAGCTCCGTGCCTGGCTGTGCGACCTCGTGACAAGTGGCAAAACTGTATCGACATCAGGTTTTCCCATCAGCGAAATAGGAGGGAAAAGCCAAGATATGGAAGCGGCCTAAGCACCCTCAACAGAAGACTGGATAAAGAAGTTTATATATACGATGGAATATCACTCGGTCATTAAAAAAAAATGAAATCCTACCTTTTGCAGCAATGTGGGTGGACCTAGAGATTATTATGCTGAGTGAACAAGTCAGACAGAGAAAGATAATTCTGTGTCATTTCATTTATCTGCAGAATCTAAGGAACAAAAAAAATCCCAAACTAACCAAAAACAGACTCACAAATCTAGAGGACAATTTGGGGACAGACAGAGGGGAGGGGGCTGGGGACCTGGGGGATGGGATGAAGGGTTAGGGAAGTACAGATCCGTAGTTGAGAGAGGGTCACGGTGATGGGGGCGCG
>NW_006438073.1:9619115-9623835 GCF_000325575.1 Pteropus alecto
ATCAGGGCGGCCGCTTCGTAAGCCGTGCAAATGTCTAACCGGTGTTCCGTATACTTGAAACTAATAAAATAAACAAATGAATGAATTAATTAATTAAAACCCCCTAATGAGGTAGTTGCGAACGCTAAGCGAGCTGCTGCGTGTACGTCCCCGTCACTAGTGGACGCTGGCTCCCTTTCTCCGTCCCTCTGTATGGCTGACAGGGCTGTGACTTGTAAAACCTTAGTCACACCATAACCCAAGTTTTAACCAGATTCATTCATCCTTGGAGTGAATATCCAGCATCCCGAAATTACACTGGAAACTATCTCCTTCCCCAAAGGTCCGCTGACCTCGATCTCCCTTCTTTGAACATGTGAGGCAAGTGTTTTCTGAATTATTCCTTTTCAACCTTTTTTCTGTTTAGAAAAGAAGGGCGGCTCGCTGCCAGCGCTCGCGTGACATCCCGCGTGGGAACGCTACGTTTCCTAGGACCTGACGTTGTCGGCGTGGGGAACGACGACGTCTTATGAATGGAACCGCCGCTGCTCAAAGCAGAACGCTCCCCACGGATGACGTCATTTCTTCCCAGAGGCTGCGGATGCGAAAGTAACTGACCTCGGGCCAGGGCGGCCGGCGCTCGGCCACAGGCGCGTGTTCACGGCGCGGGCGGAAGCGGGTTAACTTCTCACGTACCTGCTCGCTCGCCGTTTCACACGTGTGTCTTCTACCTACAGCGAAAATCTAAGTGCCCAGAAGACACTCTTTTAAAGAAATGTTGTGACTCCTTTATAGTCGTGATCTATCGTCGCTTAGCAGGTCGCCCCCAATGCAGTGGCTTAGAAAGGACGATAGTCATTACGCTCCCACGTTTCTCTGGGTCCGGAACGCGGGGCGGGGCGGGGGACACAGCCAGGATGTCTTGTCGCTGCTCCGTGACGCCGGGAGCTGGAACCATCTGCAGGGCCTTTCGCTCCCCCGTGGAGTTGTCACCCCCCGTGTCGGTGCGTGTGGGTGGCAGCTGGCGGCCTCGCTGGACTGTTAGCCAGAACACCCCCACGTGGCCACTCCATGTGGCCTGGGCTTCCTCACGCCACGGCGGCGAGGTCCTGACAGAGCCGGGCAGAAGCCTTCTCCTTCCGAGGACGTGGCCTCCAAAGCCACGTACCCTCAACCCCACCCAAATCACCGATCCCACGGGATCGAAAGGGAGGAAACGTCGGCCGCGCCCCGGCGTGGGGGGTGTCAGCTCCCAGCGGAGTCCCAGGAGGAGTGTGTGGGGTGAGCGAAGTGGTGGGTGTGGGCTCCTCCGAAAACTGCAAACGCTCCGGACAGCCCACGCGACGAAAGCGAGCGCGCGCGGCCCGGTCAGTGCACGGAGGCCGGAGCGTGGATCGGGGAGTAGCCCACGCTGTCACACGCGCGTACCATCTCTGTTTCCCTCGCGTGACTCTCCCCACCGAGGTGAAGGACTCGAAGGTGGAAACTGCGTCTCGCATCCTCTGAGATTAACCCGGCTCCTGGAAGGGACGGAGGGAGGACGGAAGGAAGGGGGAGGAGGGGGCGGTCTCCCGGCTGCTTTGACCTCTAAGAGCCAGTGATGCGGGGACCTCTGCCCTCAAAACCCCCCTCACCGGTGGGAGAGCCACAGCACACCCTGGGATGGAAGTGAACCGTGAATCAATTCTCTGCATTATTCTCCCTCCAGGAGCCATCTTTGCCGGAAGGGGAAAAAAGAGCCAGTCTTTCAAATATCTCATTTTTGAACACATTTCGTCAATTCAAAAGGATGCCCCAGAAGGTTCTGTCAAATCGAATAAAAGCGGCTGCACTCGATAGCAGTTTCACACCAGGGGGCTTCGCCCTTTTAAAAGAAATAACTCATTAAAACCTCGATTGTACATTTCCTTCGAAAGCACGGAGAGGCGAACAGTCCAGACATCAATATATTTTTTAAAGTTAATGCCGGCCCGGAAAGGAGAGCGTTCTGATTTTGAAAATTAAACTTCCCGTTGGCCGAGGGAGAAGAAAGGGTTAAATCTGAAAGACATCTGGAGGGTTACATAAAATCCGGTAATGAAATTCAGCTTCTTAACTGCTCGAACATTACGAAGATGGAGAATTTGAACATTATGAAGATGGAGAATTTTCCCGTCGGTCCCGAGCTGGGAACCCCACCAAGGCACTGTCCTGGCACCTCACGTGACATCGTCATTGTCTTTAAATGAATAGGCTTCCTCTCTGCACCCCTGTTCTCGCTTCTCATTTTCAAGCAGCGTCTGGCGACATCGGCATGATGCGTGCGGAGCTGGCGCTCACCCTCCTTCCGGTGTCGAGGCCACGGCGAGGACTTCGTCTCTCAAGATGGACCTTCCATGAGCCACGGACTCGAGAGCTTTTGACATTATTCTGATGGTTTAAAAATATTAATTCTAATTTAATTTTTGGATGAGTAATTCGAATAAGCCAACGTCCCGGTTCCCCGGCAGGTGACCACGTCAACGGCTAATGGAGATTGTCACGCAGCGTCCCCACAAAGCTCACTGTTCAGTCTGGAGCACAGAGGGCACTCACGCCAAGGGAGTCAGGCTCAGAAGGGAAGAGGAAGGGGAAGCCTCGCCTCCTTGGTGACAAAGGATAAGTGGGGTGACTTTTCCAGACAGCCACCTCCCCTGCTGCTGCGTTCAGTGTTGCAGATGGTGGCCTGTGGCTGACACCGGTCCCCACGGCCGGGTCTTCATCCATCCTCGCGGACGTGCATTTTGGTGGAAGGTCAACATATAGGTGCAGAGATTTATCATAACTATTTCTCACCTTGAAGAGCTGCAGTCGACAGCCAAAATGACCCTCAGAGAAATAACCGACGACCGGAACCCACCTCGGCATTTACCCCCGCCCCCTTTCCCCACGCGTCCAGCCTCCCCGAGGCCCGCCTCCCAACTCAACAAGAAAAGGACTGGACAAGAAAAACGGCAGTCGCGAAATACTAGAAATACTCGCACACACCTCACTTCCAACCCACCTGCACCAGGCACGTTAGCACTAACGAAGTTCACCCAAGACCGAGCTGCACGTCCCAAAACCGAAAACCGAATCTCACGGTTTCAGCACTCAAATCGATTACGCAAAGAACGTCTCGGAAAAAAACATTATTCGATTAACAACTATGAAAAGATTATAGTATATATATTACATAGTAACTACACATTATGTATAACTTAGTTATATATAATAACTATAAATAGATAATAATTACTATAGAACAATAGATATTGCATGTATATATAATAACTATAAGGAGTCAGATATAAAACAGAAAATGTCAGTGGCTATTTATGTGATCTTGTGACGGAGAAAGGCCATCTTTATAAAGATGGAACCATAAACAGAACAGTAACAGACTTTATACCTAAAAATGTAAAATACCAAGATGTCAACATTTCAATTAACAAAATTGAAAGCAAATTTAAAAAATAGGAGAAAATGTTTGCATTATATATTAAAAACTAAGCATTAATAGTTCTAATGTATTTGCTTATTTTTAAAATCAAGAAGTAAAAGATAACCCTCATGAGAAAAATGAGGAATGGGCATTAATTCATTAAAAACACATTAAAAACATATCAAATAATATATAACTTCTCTAGAGGTCAAAAAAATATATCAAAAAATTAGAAATCAGTGTGTCATTGAAAAAGTTGTATTTTTTTTTAATATGTTTGATAAGAGTTTTTTGTTTTTGTTTTTGTTTTTTGGTAAGGTCTGATAAATCAGACATTCAAATACAGGAGGAGGGAATATAAATTCATATAACTTTTCTAGAAGCTTAACAATTTCAAACGCTATAATCCATTTATTTTAGTTCCGTGGCTTTCAGGAAAGATCAGAAACGCGTAAAGTTTCGGGTGTAAGGACATTTGCTGTAGCACTATGAACACGAAACGGTGGGCTCCAAACGTTCGGGAACAGACGGGAGAAATTAGTTGTGTTTTTTTCCCATTTGATAGAAAACTACACAGCCATTTAAACAAACGTGATTTTGGAAAATTTGTCGACCCTGGAAAATGCTGATGACAATGTGAAGAGAAAAAAGCGGGCTCCGAGCACTGCAAAGAACAATGACTTCACCATCGATGTCCAGAAATTACCCGACTCCGTATTTATTAGCAGTTTCACACACCGATTCCAACTTATCCCTTCTCCACTGTGAATCGCCAGAGCGCTGTATCATCCCAACTCTATTGCACAGAAAAAAGATAGAACTAAAATCCACAAAGTATTAAATGTGTTTTTCTTCCTCGTAGATGGTGGAATTAACGGGCGATTTTGTTTTGGCTTAAAACACATTATTTTTCCAAATTCTCAATAATATGCACTTACTACATTTATACTTGAAAAAGGAGAGCTTTTTAAAATGTAAAATAAAGTCCTTAATCTGGGATGAGATATGCTGCTAATATGTTTTTTTTTTTAGGTTCCATTTCTTAAATCGAATTTAAGATAATTTATCTAACACCCAAGCACAGAGCTGCTTTGAATGCACGTGGAGACAGTAAAATTGCTTGTACTTTTACTGATGCTTTTCACTATTTTTTAAATTGATAAAAATTTTCCTGGTGAAAATGGAGAGTTAAATCCATCTCCCGTGTTTCCCTTACTAATTTAATATCTCTCTCAGATGATAAACACTGGCGTTTTTTAACGTAACTACGTTTTTGTTGAAAAACAATTTTAAACAGGG
>NW_006438073.1:9623909-9638235 GCF_000325575.1 Pteropus alecto
AACGTCTCTAGAGGTCAAAAAAATATATCAAAAAATTAGAAATCAGTGTGTCATTGAAAAAGTTGTATTTTTTTTTAATATGTTTGATAAGAGTTTTTTGTTTTTGTTTTTGTTTTTTGGTAAGGTCTGATAAATCAGACATTCAAATACAGGAGGAGGGAATATAAATTTATACAACTTTTCTAGAAGCTTAACAATTTCAAATGCTATAATCCATTTATTTTAGTTCCATTAGCCGTTGACGTGGTCACCTGCCAGGGAACCGGGACGTTGGCTTATTCAAATTACTCATCCAAAAATTAAATTAGAATTAATATTTTTAAACCATCAGAATAATTTCAACGCTGTATTATCCCAACTCTATTGCACAGAAAAAAGATCGAACTAAAATCCACAAAGTATTAAATGTGTTTTTCTTCCTCGTAGATGGTGGAATTAACGGGCGATTTTGTTTTGGCTTAAAACACATTATTTTTCCAAATTCTCAATAATATGCACTTACTACATTTATACTTGAAAAAGGAGAGCTTTTTAAAATGTAAAATAAAGTCCTTAATCTGGGATGAGATATGCTGCTAATATGTTTTTTTTTTTTAGGTTCCATTTCTTAAATCGAATTTAAGATAATTTATCTAACACCCAAGCACAGAGCTGCTTTGAATGCACGTGGAGACAGTAAAATTGCTTGTACTTTTACTGATGCTTTTCACTATTTTTTTAAATTGATAAAAATTTTCCTGGTGAAAATGGAGAGTTAAATCCATCTCCCGTGTTTCCCTTACTAATTTAACATCTCTCGCAGATGATAAACACTGGCATTTTTTAATGTAACTACGTGTTTGTTGAAAAAAAATTTTAAACAGGGAAAGGCAGTTAAATAATTCATAATTTCTTCTCTTCCTACTTCTGTTTCAAGAATCTAAAATCAGTCACTCGTCTCACAGATCACTTGACACTCTGGTGACAGAGCTCGCTTTGCAGCGTGGGAAAGCCACCGGACACGAAGAGCGTATTTATGCAGAGTTACCAATGGCGCGTAATCGATCGAGTTTAATTATTTTAAAATGGTTTGTGCTCTTCTCTATCAGATCTAACCCATCACTTAAAACTCGAAGACTGGGGCACATATATACAGCGGAATGTGACTCGGCCATAAGAAGAGATGACATCCTGCCATTTGCGACAACACGGATGGACCTCGAGATAATCATGCTAAGCGAAATAAGCCAGACAGAAAAAGTTGAAAACCACATGATATCACTTATATGTGGGATATAAACCTAAGAGCGACAAATGAACAGGACAAACAGAGACTCATGGACATGACAATAGATTAGCGGTTACCAGAGGGGACGGGGGAGGGAGGAGAGGGAGGTGGACGGAATAAAGGGGTCAAACATGTGGTGACAGAAAGAAATCTAACTGTGGGAGGTGAACACGCAGTGTAAATATTTATATGCCTTACTGTAGAAATGTGCAGCTGAAACTTACTGGATCTCGTTAACCAACGTCACCATAAAAGCAAACGAACGAACACCTCGCAGACTGGAACCCCAGGCGTCCAGCCGCTGTGGCTTGCGTGTCCCCAGCCTTGTGGTGCATGCCCTCTGGTGGGCCCGGGTCCCGCAGCGTGGGTCTCTCCTCGGGCAGAGGTCTTGGTTGCCCTGAGACCTCGGGCACCGAGCGGCGAAGCCTGGCAAACGAAGCCCGCTGCACCGTGGGAGCTCTGTGTGGTTCGGATTCCGCCGGGGCTGGCGCTGTGGACGGTGCGACTTGCAGACCCCCCGCTCCCGAGACGCCGAACGCCCTTGCCCCTCGGAGGCGCGTCTAGTGCCAGGACGCGCGTGCTTGGACGTTGCTCTAAGTCAGAGTCGGCCGGCGCACAGAGTGCTCGCCCGGCCAGCTCTCGCTCGGGGCTGCGGGCTGCAGCGGGTAGTTTGAACTTGGCCTTTCGTGGACGGCGTTCCAGCCGGCACAGCCCGGTGCCCACCTGCACCCGTGGACTGGCTCCTGCGCGCTACCCGCACGCCGCTTGCTCTGTTCTCCCCACATGGCCTCTTGCCCCCATCGCAGTGCCACCCAGGGCCCAGCCGGCAGCCCCTCTCCCACAAGGCGTCCCCGATCCTGAATTCGCCAGCTTGTCCGGGTTCTCTGCTGGGACTGCAGCTGTGACATCGTCTTCCTGGTGTTGAAATACACCCATGTCTTCTAAACAAAACTAACAACGGAGAATTTGGAACGTGGCGCTTCATGGCCTCTCCTGTGGACGCTTAGCTTAACCCGCATTTCTCTGCAGACACCTGTTACTACCACTGTACCTAGGGTCTCCTCTCTTACACTGTGACAGTCCCCAGGGTGTCACGCTATCTGGCACCCCGCCAGAGTAGCTGGAGCACTGTGGCCATTTCATGAAGGGGCTACTCAGGTGGCCCTCAGCCAAGTCCACTAATAATGTTTTTGTCTTTACATGGACATTTAATTTTCTATTATTTTTTTCTCTTTATGCAGAAAGTGAATATTGTTTCCTTTTTAATCTTCTAAAATGATGTGCTTTTAAGGAGAAAATCAGTATAAACTAAGAAGACTGCTACTGGGACTTTTGGCACAGGCCATGTCAGTGAACCTTCCAGCCACACCACCGGGGACACAGGCTCCCAGGCAGGTCCCAGGCCAAGGTCGCCTGGCGGCCAAGCCACGAGGTCAGAGCCAGTTCTCGGGACCCGGGCTCTCGCTGCCGTCATGTGGGGCGTCCAAGGTGCAGCCCCTTAATTGTACGTTATTTAGCTTTTTCATCTGACCCTTTCTGACTTCTCGCAAACTCCCTATGTGGAGCGTGGGGGTGCTTTGTGCTGAGGGCGCACGGCGGAAGTGTGGAGGCCCGCGCTGGGGACACGGGGGGCCTGGGGTGTCCCCCTCCTGCGGGGACTCGAGCACCGAGTCGCAGAGCCACCCCGTGGAGCAGACGGCCCGTGGGGAGGACCGGCCGGGGCTGTATCTGCCGCGGGGACGGGCGGGCCGTGCAGAGCTGATCTGCCTGGGCGTTTCCCAGGGGTCCCGCTGATGGCCGAACGCGACAGTGGGGATGGCAGCCCGTGCAGAGCCGACCAGAGCCCTCCTCAGCTTCTCCCTGAGTTCGGAGTGGTGGCCCGGAGGGAGGTGACAGAGCCCAGGGGACCAGGACAATGAGCCCCGGGTCTGCAGTCCGAGCTGGGCCCTGTGACCAGTGCCACGCCTGGCGGGAGATGTCTGCCCTCCGCACACACATGGGCGGATGGGTCTCAAGCCCCTCGCTGAACCCCGAAATGTGGTGTCTGCGAAGTCGGTCGACTCGCCCAGGAAGTTTCACGATCGTAAAAGGGGCTCGATTCGGAGATGTCTATTTTTCCCTCAATGATCTACTTCTGCGAATTGTAATCAACCTCCGTGAAGTTAGAATTATAGGAGTAGGGCCCATCGACCTCACCAGAATCTGAATTACAAAATACGTTGAGAAATGTAGTTGTTATTTTTAAGTTCGGTAAACAGTGTGAGGACATCAGTGAATGAAAGTGGGATGAATTGCATCAAAGGACACCTGTGCTTCTGTCCTCAGCCGATGGGCCCGAGTCTTAAACATGCTGACGACCAGCCACGGGTCCGAACCAGGACGCTGGGCCTGCCAGCGAAGCGTCTTTGTTCGCTACTTATTTTCGATGTTGTGGGCTCGTCTCTCTGACCAGGTGTTAGGTCTCCAAAGCCGGGGACCCCGTGCGCCTCCGTGAGAGGCCCTCGATGTCTCTCAGAAGTTGCCACTTGCTGGTCACCGTGTTGAAGCTCCGAGTCCCCATGCGACTGGACTTGGAGATGGGGCCCCTGAGGGCGGGCTCGACCTGATGACATCAGTGTCCTCAGGAGAGGAGATGCCAGAGCCCTCTCCTCCGCCACCCGGCAGAGGCGGCCCAGCTAACTTGCATGTCTGGCACGTTTTCCTCGAACCCTTTGAAAGCAGGCGTCTCAGGAGGGACTCGCACAGCCACCGTCCCCGGCTCTGGCCACCGTGAGAACCACATCGGCCCCTGACACGGGTCAGGCTGCGCTAAGGAGACCACAGCTCATCCAGCCCCTCCTCGGGATGGAGCCCATGTCCTTCCTGTCCCCCTGCGTGTTCCTGGCTCAGTGATAGTTCACAGGGCTAGTAAAACTTGGTCATGGGAGCAGCAGCAGAGCCGTGGCCGCCCCCTGTCCCTCCTTCGGTGAGGCCGCTCCGCGTGGACGGTGGTGGACAGGCCATCAACCAGCAGCGAGTCATCCCGTTAACCCTTTGAAACCCAACACCACAAGCCCTGCTTTCAACAGAGAAGTGTCTCAGCAGCCAGGCGGGGGTGGCAGCGGCCAGCCGTGGGAGCTGACCGGCGGTCGGGCAGCGTGGTGCCCTCATCCACAGGTCCCCACGAGGTCACACGGACCGGGTGTGGGCTGCCGAGCTGGAGGTGGGCTGCAGGCGCCATGCGGGCTTGTGTGAGGGGGACGCTGCCGTTTCTCTGATCGGCTGGAATGTTTAAAGCGTGGCGTTCAAAGCAGGCCTACGAGAAAGGCGAATAAGAATTTAAAGCCAAATACAATTTTTAAGAATCTCTTCTTGTAAGTGTGGTCTGCGAATTATACTCCTGCAGTGGTCTGGGGCCGGTCTGCTTCCCAAACGGGCTGTGGTCCGGCCCGGCCACGCACTCCCTTTGTTCCTGCTTCTGGGAATATGTCAGGGCCTGGACTCAACTTCTTAACCCGTCCATGCGCCCTCCATCAAGGTCGTCGGGGCCCCTGGGCCTGGTGTCCTTGATCGGCCCCAGGAAGGCACGGGGCAGTGACAGCGAGCTCGGCCCCACAGAGACCGAGCAGGGCTTGTGCGAGCAGGTGCATGTGACCCGCACCTGTCGTGATTTAGGGCTCGACCGTGGCGCACCCCCCGCCCCGTTTCCGATGACGCCGGGAGAGCCGGGGACGAGGCCCCGCCAGAGTCTCCACGCTCTCAACAGCTCGCGCCTCCGCGTTGGCGCCTGCGGCTCCCGCTCAAACCCCGACGGTTGGTCCTGAGCCCCGACTCACAGCTGCTCCAGCTCAGGGCAGGGCCCGCATCGGGGCCCCCCAGGCCTCGTCCCCGCCCCCGAGGTCACCGGGTCACTCCGGGACCTCAGCCGCCATCTCTGTCTGACGACTGCCGGGGGAGGCGTTCGTCCCCAAGCCCCGCGCGCCGTCCAGTGCCCGTCCCTGTCGGTCCCGCCTCCGCAGCCTCTCATCTCCTCCGCTGCACGTGTTAGAAGATGTCATCTTCCAGCTACCTGTGGCGCGGTCACCACCCCCCTCATCAACATGGGGGCCCCAGGAGGGCGGTGCTAGGCCCACGCGCACTGCTTGACACGCGGTCGCTGCTCCGCAAACGCGTGTTGATGGGTGAGTGGGGTTACGCGGGGGCCGGGGAGGGCGGCGCCCCGCTTCCCTCTCCTGCACATTCCTTCCTGTGTCCAGGGCACACCGGTTCTGCCGAGACTCTGTCACCACACCTGTGCAGGTGTCCACGCCCGCAGCTTCCCAACCAACCTGTCCTGCAGGTGCAGAGGCGCCCACGGTGACCCAGAAATCACTGTGCGTGTGAGAGACTGGGCCTCATCTCCCCACACTGGGAGGCGGCCCATGTGGGCGATCACCAGGTCACAGCCCTGTGACGGGGTGTGGGCGGGGACATCACGGTTTCACATGGCCGAGGTCCTGCAGGTCAGGGTCCCTGAGACCTCCTACCACGCTCAGCACGTGTCTGCTCACCCAGCACAGACCGTCTGCAAACGCGGCTGGCAGACCAGGGCACGTTACGAGTACAAGTTCAAGGATTCCCAGAGCTAAAGTCAGACGGACGATGAGACGGTGGATGGACGGGTAGATGGATGGACAGATCGTAGACAGATGGTAGATGAGAGGAAGTAGATGACAGATCGAGGACAGAGTCGATAGAAAAGAGGGGACAGACAGACAGGCGATGGACAGATGAAAGGTGACCCGGCTTCGAGGAACGTTCATCATCCTCATCGATCATTTCCACTCAGACAGTCAGAGACGGCCGCGCAGGGGGAAGCGTCCGGTGGCGTGTGTGCCATCTCTGCACGTGCGGCTCGAGGGGACACGGAGAGAGGCGGCGACACCATGGGGCAGACGGGCGGGAGCAGCCCCGGCGCTGTCAACTGGGGAGGCGCAGCTGCTCGCCTGGGCCGTGTCCCCAGGTCCACGAGACACACTCGGGAACTGTCACGTCGGAGGCCTTTCTCTGTGAACACACAGCCGGCGAGACAGACAGCTGAGCTGTCTCGTCACCGGCCACAGCCCTGGGGACAGCCCCGCACTGGCACTCCATGGCAGGCCACCTGCATCTGGGAAGCTCGCCGTACAGCACAGAGACAGCCGCGAGCTGGGGGCAGCAGGAGGGGTCGGGGCCTTCGCCCAGCCTCCATCCTGCGGACGGACTCGTGGGGCCTGGGCCCGCAGTGGCTAGCTCGGTTATAACTCGGTCACTGTCCTTGTTCCTGTTGCTGTCACCTCCCACATTAACCACTTTCTTTGTAGGGACCTGGCCAAGCCCTACGTGGCCCCTGGCCCTCCAAGCCACCGGACCTACTCTTCCTGATCTGCCAGATCTGAGGACCTCGAGGGGCTGAGGCCTGCGACTCAGCTCCACCCAGCTGGGAGGGTCTGACGTTAACACGTTCCTGGCCACGTGGCAGGTAAAGAAGCCATCCGAGGGGCGAAGAGGCACCAAGTTGCTGGCCCTGTCAAACCAGGAGAAAGCGGCCTGTGCGCATAGCCTGCTGCACCGGAAAACCAAGGTGAAGGGCCCAGGTGACACTAGTTCAGCTCGGCTCAGGGCTGCGTTTGACTCCACCCAGGCTGCCTCCCCGCACCCCCGACTAAGGCCCAGCAGCACGTTAAGCCACGGTTCTTAGCTAATGGAGAAAGTGTTCCTCACGTTTTGCATTCCTAGTGTATATTTGCCAATAGTGAACTACGACCATCACAGATCTAAACAGGCGTGGGGGACACGGTCGAGACGGGGACGTTTGTCACAGACTGAAAAGGAAACTCAGGTCGTCTCCCACACACTGAAGACTGGATCCAAGGACACGCTCTCTGGGAGTGGGGCTGGCAGCGAAAATCTCCAGAAACAGTTTATCGAGACGTTTTCTCAGTGGAACAAAACATCAAGGAGAAGTCAGATGATTTCCTCAAACAGAAGTTACCGTAAAATGTGTGGACAAAGAAGAAGTGCTGTTTGTGTGGCTTACTATTTCATGATTTCCCCGTGAGATTTTTACAGGAAGCTCTGAGTAAGACTTTTAAACAGCGTAAACTCTTGTAGGTCGTACTGTTACGGTGAACGATCGAGAACCGGTGCTGGCCGACGTCTTGGAGGCGAGGAGGCCGCAGACGCCGGGAGGATTCTGCCGTTTCTTCAAGTCTACGGTATGGTTTTATTCCCAGTGCTGATAACCGATTCACTTCTAAAATGTTTACGCTATATCTGCCCATTAAAGAAGCAATGCTGCTAAAATTAAATGTCTAAAAAGGGATCAGAAAGAAAAAGTAGTCAAATTCTGCCTAAGCTTAACCACCTCAGGAAGTGAAAACCACAACAGGAAACCACGCTGACCAAATGCATGACGTTTACCACACATGAAACACGGTCGGGGCTGCAGATAGGGTGGGATTTTTTTCCTCCAGCTTTACTGAGGCATAATTAAACTCCTCATAATTTAAAGGGTGCAGTCTGCTGGGCTGTAACGCACGTGCACATCCAGGAAAATATCGCCACGATCGAGACACGGCCTCGCGAACCACTGTGTTTCCCAAATATTTTCTTCCAAACTCGAGGAGAATCTTGACTTCTCATAAAAACTCAAATACAAATATTTCCAAATTAAAAGCTTCTTTTGATCACTTTATAGAGTTAGTATGGTAACGGCTTTCATTTAAAAAAAAAAAAAAGTTGTTTTATAACACGATGAACCTCGAAAACATAATACTAAGTGAAAGAAGCAGTCACCAAAGCCCACGTGTTGCGATTCCTTCCGTGCGAAACGTCCAGAACCAGAGGAAGAGTGGAAAGAGGGTTGGTTAAGTAGGGCTGTGGGGTCAGGGCAGACAGAGAGTGACGGGCCCCGGGTCCCGTCTCCTTTAGGGTCAGGAAAACGTTCTGGAATCAGTGGTGGTAGCTGCACAGTCTGTGATCACACTAAAAACCACCGAACTGTACACCTTTCAAGGTGAATTTTGTGGTATGTGCATTACATCTCAATAAAGCTCTTATGTTAAACAATTTGTTGAACTTCCTGAAAAAAATATCAACAGCCCATCTTCCCTCTAATAATTTTAGTCTCTTCATCTTCTTGACCAGATACTCATGTTCCCCATTACTTTGTGGCCCCCTTAGGTGATCGATGCTAATACATAAAACCGAAACGTGGCTCTTTGAAAAGATGAATGAAGCTGACACATCTCAAGGCACAAACGAGATCAAGAATGAAAAGAGATTTCACCTACAGATCCCGCACACCATCGGAATAATTTTAAGACGATATTACAAATAGCTTTCAGTGAATAAATTTGAAAATTCAGATGCCCATAATTTTAGAAAAATGAAACTTACCAATGTTGACACAAAAAGAAGTAGACAATTTGAATAATTCAATAACAATCAAAGGAATTGTATGTGTACTTAAAACTACCCCCAGCACCACCATCTTCCCCCCAAAAAGCAAAACTCCGGGCCCAAGTAATTCTATCTAATGTTTAAGTGGGGTCGCAGGTCAGAGCGAAGAAAAAGGGGACAGTTCCCAATAGTGTTTGTGAGACCAGCATAACTTCGACATCAGATCTCATGAGGACGGTGTAAGAAACAAAATGACAGGCCAACTTCCCCATGCATATGGACGTAAAAGTTACAAGTAAGATATTAGCAAATCGAATATAGCGATGTGTAAAATGGATAACACATCGGAAAATCTGGGGCTCATTCCTGAGAGTCGCATATTAATGTAAGAAAGGAGGAAAATCATATAATCATAGAACCGCTAAAGAAAACGCATGTGAAAGAATTTAAGTCCAATTATGATTTAAAAAAGAAAAACTCTTAACAGCAAGGAATAGGGTGGCACTTCATCGCTAGGATGAAAGATTTCTTTAAAGGTGGGGATAGAGTGGAACACCACAGTTATGGTAAAGGATACCTAAAAACGTATTTAATAGTGAAACGTTGATCCCTTTCCATCTGAGATCGAAAGGAAACCACAGCGTTCGATGTCACCGCCTCTGTTTCACGTTTCATGTAGGAAACAAAAATTATGAGAATGAATAAGTGAGTTCAGAAAAGTTATTAAACACAAGGTCACTATTTTAAAAGCCAATCATATTTCTGTGCACTACCGACCAACAGTTGGAAAATGAAATATTAAAACGGATATCATTTGCAATGGCATAAAATCCATATTTAGGGACTGAAGCTATGAAAAGATGCACGAGGAATACACAGAGAAAACTATAGAACGTGATTGAGAAAAATAAAAAATGATCGAATTAAACGGAGGGAGGGCTATACCATACCACGTGCATGGATTAGAAATGTTCTCATTAGAAATATATCAATTCTTCCATATTGATCTATAAGTTCAATGCCATTCCAGTAAAAATCCCAGGTGGATTTTTTGGTGGCAATTAACATGCTGATTCTACAATTTACTTAGAAACACAAAGGATCAAGAAGAATCAAAAAAAAAAAAATTTACAAAGAGAACACGGTGCAAGGACTTAGTTTACCAGACATCCAAATTTATTATAAAGTCTCAGTAATTAAAGCAGGTGTTTTTGCGCAACCATAGACACATAGACCAGAGAAACAGAATAATCGGTTCAGAGACGCATGGAGGCTTGATTTATGGCAAAGATGGCAGCACTGTAGAGTGATGGGAGGGTTTGTTGTTGTTGTTGTTGTTTTTTTCAATAAATGGTGTTCGGAAAAATCAGATAGCAACAGAGAAAAATATAAAACTGAACTCGTACCCTAAAACTATAGTCAACAATTAATTCCAAGTCTACAGTTTATCTAAGTGTTAAGAGTTAAGCGTTAATAAGACTTGAGAAACTCATACAAGAGAAAACCTTTATGATTTTGGGATAGAGAAAATTTCTCAAATGAACATAAATAAAGCATTAACCATAAAGGGAAAGATCGATAAATTAGACCATATTAAAATCGAAAATTATTCAAACGTTAAGAATAAAAGATACTGCTAAGGACGAAAAGGCAAGACAGAAAGCGGCAGCGTGGTTACGTCACGGATAAAAAGTTTACACCGGAAGACAGCAACAGTTCCTTCGAATCGAGGAAAAGGCGGCCAGCCCAGCGGAAAAACAAGTGACACCTGAAGAGGCGCCTGACAAGAGAGGGCGTGCAGATGGCCGGTCACCATGTGAGAAGTTGGTCCTTTTCGTTAGAAACGAGGGAAATGGGAATAAAACAGTAGAATGTCACTCCGCGTCCACCAGAATGGCTAGGGACCGAGCCCTCCAACTGAAGTCCTGTCGCCCTGCAGGCCGTGATGGAAGCCAATGGCGCATCTGGGACACGGGGCGTCATCCACTAACTGTGCGTGCGCCTGCAGCCTGCGAGCCTCAGTCCCCTCCTGGGCACCTACCAACCGACGCTGCCCCTGAGGACGCCCAGAGAACTCTCCAGAGCAGCACTACCCTCAGGGTGCCGTCCAACGCTCGCCCACATAACCTACAGCAGCCACACTGCGTGCGTGCAACACTACGTGTGTGCACAGCCACCAACCCAAAGAGCTGCCGTCACTCACAACCAAACAGGTGAGGTGTGCACACACACGTGCGCATGCGCACACACCCACAGACACTTGTGAGCAATAGAAGCCAAACATACACACACGAATATACTGCAGGATTCCGTATTTGTAAGCTTCGAAACCACAAGAACAAGACGGAGTAAGCTGTGCTACTGGCCGAGGCGGGAGGCCGGGCACGGGGAGGGGGCCGCGGCTGCCGGGGAGTTGGGGTGCTCCGTTCGGGGAGTTGGGGTGCTCCGTTGGTCTTTTCGCGGCATGTTTGTGTTGCGCTGATGGAGCTGCACACTCGCCTGAGCTAAATACAAAGATAAGAACAATATGGCCACATGCAATTAAGAGAAGGATGCGCGATGTGGCCAGTGTGACATCAGTTTGGAGGAGAGCGTGCTGTCGCTGCAGAGCTGGCCGCGCTCCTTGGGCAGGGAGGGAGGTGGGACACAGAAGACTCGGAGCAGGGGCTCTGATGCCATCGCGCTGCTTCTCACCTGGGCGGAGCACCCCGTGAGCGTGGGCCGGGCCGCCGCTCCGATGGTGCAAGGCCAGCTCCGCACGCCGCGCCCTTCTGCCCGGATCGGCGGAGGAGACCCGGAAATCGATCGTGCTTTTCCCCAAAGGCACAGAACTGAATCCATAATGCTGGTCTACTTCCATCTGTGGAAATGCAATTGTTAACTAAAAAGGACTAATTCAGCATTTGTCCCTGGAGTTGTATCCTAGGCAACAGAATGAGGGCTAATCCTTTGGTCCCAATGTGGAAACCTCCAGACGACTTCGGGGAACAGTTGCTGCGTCTTCGGAACGAATTATAACTATAACCGTCCCGGATAGCGCCACGTCGCTTTGCCAGGAGAAAGCCTTGAGCCTCTCACTTTGGACCAGAACGCTCTCTTCTGGGCCAGTGTTCATGGCCCTTCCAGAGAGCTGTGAGATGGGATGTCTTTTCGGTTTTGACAAGGCAAGAACAGTTAAGGCAAGTCTTAACTGATGAGAAGCTGACATTTTTCTCCTCTTTTCCTTCTCTTAGTGTTGGTTTAGGAGCTGATACCAACAATTCCACTCCCGCTAAGACAGAATCCCCCCGTTTCTCCTGGGTTACCCGCTTCCCACGAAAAGCCTCGGCTATCACACAGCCAGGAAGCACGGGAAGCACAGGAAGGACGACAGGAGAGAGCCCGCCGCCGGCGACTTGGGGCCTCGAGGGACCACGCGGTGGGCGTCCCTTGGGGTTGCGTGTTGATGCCCACGTCTTAGACAGGGTGCTGCAGAAAACTTCCAGGTGAATGTTTGGCCCTCTCATTTAAGATGTTTTCAACCATTTAAAAATGTAGCTAGCATTCTTACTTCGCGGGCCAAACCACACCACAAGGCAGGCTGGATGGGGCCCACAGTCTGTCGTTTACTGACCCTGGCTTAAAAGATTAACATTGGCCTAAAAGATTAACACTTGTTCACGTTGATCCACAGACTAAATGACCTCAGATGGTGGCTGCTCGTGACAGTAGATTTAATGTAGAAACTGGACGAGACTACAAGTATTTAGAATGTACCTTTTTAAAGATGGAATTCACCTTGCTTTGCCGCTCCTTATAATTGCCTTGTAACAGATAAACTAAAGGATTAAACCAAAAAATAAAATTCTGCCATTATTCTTTGAACAGATACCTCTTCATGAATTTGCTATATTTACACAAATAGTTCTTAGCTAGAACATAATTCTCTCACTCATAATTGGGTAGGTAGCTGTTGGATATTTCGTTATATATACTCTTGTAAAATTTTTTTACTCCATTGCCAATTTACTATATTTATAAGTTGAAATTGTAACTGTAATTTTGTTTTCTTTGTTTAATCACTGTATGGGAAATTGATAGTTAAAAATCATTTCTTAAAAAAAATTTTATTTTAGAACCAAAAGGGTCAATTTCTGGAATTCTAATCCAATGCAAGTGTTGAATCATAGAAAATTCTCTTGCAACTAGCGGCTGAGATTAATGTTTTAAAAGATGCTAATGATGTCTTAAATCTCTCTTGGGAATTACAGCCACGAATTATCGAAACTACTTAGTTCCTAATACTATTTTGATACCATATTTCTGACCGCACTGTGGCTTTATGCTAGCCTGGCGAAAATGTCACGGTATCAGTACACATTGATATAGAATTATTTGTAGAACTTTGGCATCTAAACAACAAATTGCTTTCATCTAGTCTAAAATGTGATTTACTCTTGTCTAAAATAGAGTAAATCCCATTTTGTCTTTGATACTTAGGTAAAACTGCATTAAACTAAGAAACAAAAAGACTGGAAATCAAAAATGTCATCTATTTCGAAATAGTTAGATGCTCAGGTCAAAGGTAATTGCAGACATATTCGAATAACTAAAATGTTTTGTTTTACGATTTTCAATTTTTCTGATAATTTGTTGTTCTAAAATTGATTTTTCTTGTGAAAATTCAATCTAAAATTTATTTTTAAAAGACAAAAATATTACTATGTAATAATGTAATCAACTACTTACATAGGTATGTTTTACCCTGTTAACGACTCTAAAAATAACAGTGTGTCTATGCCCTACTTTAAAAGAGATGATTCTTTGGTGGAAATATTGGGCAGAGAAATCTGTGTCATCATTGTTCTACAAATCACAGCAAAATAAAAATAAAATCTTATTCTCTGAATTTAAGTTTCATGCATTTTCTAAATCAAGACGAGAAAGAGGGATCAAGGTTGGAGGTTTAGCACTGAGGGAGGCAGCATAGGTATCACGGTGGTGACGCAGTTTATTTATATTACACGATTCTGAGGCATCGGGTCAATTACTTAGATGAGAAAACTGGGTTTCAGAAAAATACTTGGCCATTAATGGCCAATGGCGGTTCGACATTCAGACTCGGGTCTGTGTGACTCTAAGCCTGTGGTCGTCCCCTGTGCTGGGGTGGGACTGCAGAGGTACGGGTGCCACGGGGACAGCAGGAGGAGGGCCCTCCAGTCGTGGTCAGCGGGGGGCATTCGGCAGGGACGGAAACCTGGCCCTCGAGGTCCCTGGTGTCGAAGACGGGCCAAGCTGTCCCAGGCGAATAAGCAACCCCACATTTCGGGGCTTAACACCCCCCGAGGGACGCGGTGACCCGGCACGGTCGGCTGTGGCTGAGACCTGGCTACGTGACTATATGGCACCTCCACTATCCCAACTTGGGGCTAAGCTAAAAAAATGGACTGGGCGGAGCTGGGGTGAATGCTGGGTTTTAAACAGGTGAGCACAGATACGGTAGGATCCGAGTAGTGTGTTGGGGAGACTGGAATGGTTTGAATCGGGGAAGAAGGCAGCGGGGCACGATAAAGGGGGTACTGTGACGGAAAGGGCGGCTAGGATTCGGAGACCGGAAGCACGTGGAAGAGTGAGGGGCAGCAAGAGCAGAGTGACGGCCCCCAAGTCGGGCATTCGGAG
>NW_006438073.1:9638475-9645354 GCF_000325575.1 Pteropus alecto
GGGGCGGGAGAAGAGGGGAAGGAAGGGGCGCGATTGGCAGCAGGACACCCACGAATCCCAGAGATGGGAAACGACCAGGAGGGAGCTTGAGTAAGGCTCCCGAGGGGTTAGCCTTACTGCAACGTTCGTTCCAAGCAAAGGGCCTTTAATAATTAAAAATATGCGTAAGAAGTTAAAATTTAATGACTTTCTTTGTTTCCACACACACAAGCGAGAATACTCTGCATTGTGTCCCTTCAGCAGGACACCCACGAATCCCAGAGATGGGAAACGACCAGGAGGGAGCTTGAGTAAGGCTCCCGAGGGGTTAGCCTTACTGCAACGTTCGTTCCAAGCAAAGGGCCTTTAATAATTAAAAATATGCGTAAGAAGTTAAAATTTAATGACTTTCTTTGTTTCCACACACACAAGCGAGAATACTCTGCATTGTGTCCCTTACATTCAAGTCTACTAAAAACAGCTTTCCTCAATGTCCCTTTGTCTCAGCTGCATTCTTGACACCTGCACGCCAAGGTCCAAAGCTGGAACAGAGACACCTGTGGCCCACAGCGCTCGGAGAGGACACGCTCGTGTCCCATGCGAATCTGCACCTCCGAACAGCTCTGCCAGGTTGCCAGGTGGGCGGTTCAGGTTTCCGCCTCCCCTGAGACCTGTGCAGAGAGCTGCAAGGCCCCGCCCACTGTCCTGCCCGCAGTCAGAGGTGGCTCTCGAGCTGGGGGTGTGACTCTCCCCAGCGCTGCTTTCCCGTTCCAACGCCTCTGATGCCACGCACGCACCGATCCCCACGCCAGCTTAGTGATGGGATGGAAACAGTTTCACCGCGGAGTCAGGAGAGGCGTGGCTCTGGGGAAGCCAGAGTCTCAAGGTCAAGAAGGATCCGAAAGGTCCTCTTGCCTGGGATTAGGTGATCACCGGACCGCCTATCACACTCACTTGGCGACTCGCCCTGGATTCTGATCCCATGCCCGGGACCGGGTTGGGGGAACATGATGGTCTAGAAGGGGCTCCAACTCCGTTGGAATGTGAACCCCAACTTAATAGTTGGTGACTCTAAGGAATGACCGTTCATTTTCAAGGTATGACAATGATACTAGGAAAATACATTTTTGAAAGAGTCCTGATCTTCTGAAGCTGCATCTAAAACACGAATGAAATAATACGACGTCTGCTTTTTCTTTTCACATAACCCAGGGATGAGGGAAGGGGGTGGATCCCACGAAGCAGGCTTGCGATAACTTGGCACTAGGTGGTGGTGGGGGGCCTTATTATGTTATTTTGTCCGTGTGTGTCATTGAAAATTTTCTGATAAGAAAGTTATAGGAAAAACGCTCCCCAGGAACTTGCGACGGCTATAGCTTTCGGAATCGTGGCTCTGAGCCTCCCACGCGGCTGTGACTGCGGTCCTGCCTGCAAGTCACACCTCGGCTGTGGCGCCTTTGCTGGGGTGTCCCCACCTACCCGCTCCTCCGCAGTGCCTCCAGAGTCGGGACGAGGTCGTACAGAAGAGGACATCCCGAGTCCGGTGACGAGCAGGGGGCCCGGCCCGGAGGCTGGAGGTGGGCTCAGCCGAGCTGAATCTTCTTGGCCATGGTTTGCCCCCAGAACTAGGCCCTGCCTTCGGTTCTAGTCTGTTTCCTTCATGAGCAGCCCATTCCCAGGTCACCCGTACAGCTTCCTCCCTGCCCTTGACCCTATAATCTCTGCACTGCGTGTTCAGCTGTGGATTGCCTTTCATCCATCCTGCTTGGTATCTGAGGACTGATGTGTTTCTCACACTATGGAAAAGTCTCAGCTTTTATTGCTCTAATTATGATTCTCTGTCATTCCCTGTATTCCTCTGGAATTCTGACCAAATTAGATTGAATTCTCTGACCTATTGTTCGTTTTCCTGTGAGGAATCTTATCTAAAAACTCTCTTCCCATTCTGCTTTCCCAACCGATTTCTCTTGTTTTTTTTTTTTTTTTTTTTTTTTTTTTTAGCCAATCATTAAATTTTTCATATCTAGTAGTCAATCATTAAATTGTTCATATCTAGGATTTTTAATCGGTTGTTTCTAAATATGTTCTTGTTTTATTTCTGCCAGTTCTTTATTCCATCATTTCTTGTCCCTTTTTAAGGATGTTAGTCCATCGCATATTTCTTTGTTGCCTAAACATTCCTTGAAAGCTCTTTTTAGAATGTTCTGTTGTTTTTATTTTGTCTGGAGCGAATTCGCTTTAGGTCCATGGCCTTCGGCATTTGGTTTTGCATGTGAATTGAAAATTTTGGTTTGTCAGCTCATCCTAGGTGAGGATTCTCTCTCTCAGAGCCTGCTCATTCGCTCCTCCCTCTGGCCCGAGGCCTTGACCTGGTCCAGGCGGGGCCCCTGGCCCAGAGGCAGCCACCCCAGCTCAGCTCGGTTCTGGGCAGAAGCTGCATCAGCGTTTTCTCCTCTCCCGGGAGCACTTTGGTCCCCATCATCCAATAGGAGCCAACTCCTTGCAGAAGCCACCTGCTTCGGGCCCCCAAATCCGGTAGGGCAGCCCCTCAGCCCCTTTTCGGCACTGTCCCCTCCGCAGACCTGGATTCTCAGTGATGTTCATGTTGTTTCAAGTACTCTCTCATCTTACATTTCCTCTTTGTATCTGTCATCTGTCACTGGCGGATCTCATACGTGTGCGTGGCGCTGGGCCTTCAGAGTACAGACTGATAACACCGTCTTAACAGAAGCCTCAGGCCGAGTTTCCCACCTCTCGTAGAATTATTGCAGCCGTCAGCAGCACTCTTCAAATGTTTAAGCTGCACTGCGTTTCCAAGAGCAAACACCTGCAATTCGGTATTTCTCATTTTTAGAGATGTTGGCGGACGAAGGAGCCATCTGGCCTGTGAGAAGTCCTGGGTACTTCACCCTGGGTTCTGACGAGCGACACATTCTCAACACTTCTGTGGTTTCTCCCGTTTCAGTGCTGATGAAGCATTTGCTGGTACATGTTCCCTTCGTTTGGCGCTTTTATTTGTTTACATAAAATGAAATGGAAGTTTGCATCGAGAAACATCAAATTTCCAGCAAAACTATATATATATCTCTCTCCTATGTATCGATACATATTATATATTATACAATTATGCATAATTTGTATGTATTTATATAAATAACATAATTATGTTATAGCATATTTATATATTATCATTATATATTATAAAATATGTATTTCTATACATATACATAATACTCATTTTCTAGCAGACAAAGGTATGAGACATAGAGAATAGGAGTTGATGTGCTTGTATCATTCATGCTTCTTAGGTCCATTAAGTTCCTAATCTTTTTCCTGATACTTTCCGTTTTCCAAGGTCTGTGGAATTTGGGGCAGGAGTCAGGTTTATTACACTTAGCCCATCTCAGAACCTGGTTTTCATGTCTCCCTTAGCCTATTTGCCTTTGCTGTATCAGTGACAGCTAGTTGACAGTCACCTTCCAACTGCTCGGTAGATCGAGACCTCTAGATTTGGAGTGAGGCAAACACTTCTAAACGAGAGAGAGAGAGAGAGAGAGAGAGAGAGAGGAAGAAGGAAGAAGGAAGAAAAAATGAATTAGGGGCCAGAGAAACTGGTAAAAGAACTGGTAGTGGAAAGGAGAAAGGCTGGATGGAAAACGTCCATGCTGTGGCATCTCTACCCTGTAAGGATCCCCCCACCGGAGTGCGGCCACTGGGAGTGGGCTAGTAGCCATGAACCTGGGCGCCGACCCCTCCATCGCAACCATGTTCTGTCTAGCCAGTGATTACTTGTCAAACACCCACCACACGCAAAGCACTGTGCTACGCCCGGCGCTGGGCGTGGGAGATAGAATCGGAAATCAGTAGATAGGTCCTGGACAAAAATAGGGGCCTTAGACAAAAATAAGGTGATAGAAGGCAATTCTCCAGCCTGTTAAAAGATAAGTGACCGATGTTTGCGAGGTAGAATTCTCCCTTTAACACCTCGTGTGTGCACACACACACACACAGTCTATTTTCTTTGCGTTCTGTGTAGTTATCTGTTTAAGACTTGGCTTTTTAGGGTACCATTAGCTTAGCTTATAAAATGCTAGAGAACACGCTTAACCACAGATGTCTTTCTGAGTTGGTAAGCTTATATTTTTTAAAAACAAGTAAGATTAAATTCCTATTTTAAGGGCTTTTTATATTTCTCCTTTCTTCGTGAAAACTTGTTTCCTGAAAATTCTATTAGGTAACCTAAAATTTAACCATATCAAAAACCTGGGAATATAATGAAGAAAGGCTAGTTTAAAGATATATTTCGCCATTTATCAAATAAAGTAGCACATCTGCTACTTACTCCTAGAGACTTAATCCTCTGAAATGTCCCTCTTTTTAAAAAACTGAATAAATAACAACACGAACACTTCTAGTCAAAGGTTAGGTGAAGGAAGAGTTTAGTTATTTAACTTTCTAGATTAACTAGCTAACTTTCATATGCATAGGCTACCCTGGAAAGTAGTCTACCCTAGAAATTCTGCTATTTCTGTCTTTATTATAGCCCTTTAATTTTTATTTAAAGACCATCCTTTGAATTTATATGTCTAGTAAGTGGGCTTATAATGTGATTTGTATAATTATAGGACTAAAATATTTCCAAATTTGATTAATTTAATGAAATACGTAATTTATTGGTGGTTAGAAAATTAAATAATCTACAGGTCACTAAATATAGTTGATACATTTGTATGGTTTGTTTCTCCGGGATCGGTTAGGCTCCCGATCTTTTCTCTGGCATTTTCTGTTCTCCAGAGCCTGTGACGGTGGGGCCAGGAACAGGTTTACTACATTTGGCCTGTCTTAACAACCCACTTTTCAAAATATTTCAAAATAATTGTTTTAACATTCGAAGCTTACCAAAAGTTTAAAAATATCATTGTTTGTCCTCATATATTTATTCCCATTACATGACACTTTAAGGTTTTATGTAGATTTAAGTTTTAGAGATATTTAGAACTATTTGTAGATCAGTGCCAATTTACATGGATTTCTTTTTCTTACAGTGTAACTAAAATACTTTAAAAAATAAAGCTAAAAGTTAAATATAAAACAGAAAATGAAATTTGAAAAATGGACTCATAAATTTTAAAAATTCATCTTTTCCAGTCTCACCCGATGCAGCTTTGCGATCGATCATTCATCTCATGTCTCAGTTTCTCTGTCTGTAGGGTGGAGTTGACAATAAATCCTTCACGGTTTTTTTATATAGCATTTCTTGAACACTTAATTGTGATTGAGTAAACGTATTAGAACGAAGCAATACACTGAGGATAGAAGATGGATATTCTGTCTACTGATTGTTCTGATAATGTGGCCTCAAAATTAACATATGGCTCAGCATAGGACCGTGAGGTCTTGGAAAACAATACAATGAGTAGAAGAATTTGTTAGCCTGAGATTATCATGGCCTAAGTCTATGCCAGTTGTAAGTCTTCATGACTTAGGGATCATAGGTAGTCTATGGATTTCTATGGATTTCAGGTTGCTTTTAAACCTTTTTCAATAAACCGTAGTGGATTGGAACTATAAACTGCAGTGTGGGTATTAACATACCACTCACACTTATACAAAAGGGGGTTTTAAGGAGTCAGAAGAATAATAATTAACATTAACTCAGAGCCTTCCTGTGTCGTGCATCGTACCGCAGACACCTCATGTTTGCCACATACCTTCTATTACACAAACAACAGTGCGGGGAGCCCACATTTATTTCCTAGCGAATGGGATATTTTCTTCAGCACTCATACATGCACTTTAGACACCCGCAATCTAACTGCCAGCTTTGCAAACTAATTCTTCACGCTGAGAGCCAAGTCATTTTTGGTAATGGCATCATCAGGAATAAAGCTCTAACTGTTAAAATTCAGTTGACACTGTGGCTGATGACCCTGATGACACTTGTGGAACCTACCTAGACAGTCCGGAGCTGTTCTGACACCGTGATGCTCACGCAAAAACAAAACAAATCTACAAAAAAAGCAGTTTGAATCTATGAGGAAGCCCGGGGATTTAAAGGCATAGAGGAATAGAATGCAGAACAGGAAGATGCCATTTATACACGTATGCTTTCCTGCAAGTCACCGCACTTTAAATTTTGAGAAGGAAGTCTACGGGTCTATTGAAGACTTCATCCCCCATGGCACTGAGTCAACACCCCAGGCTTCTCTGCCGAAAAGCCCCCTTACGACGCCGCTCTGTGCCAGCGCAGGAGAAAAGAACGCTAGAGACGAAGCCAGCAGGATGACAGAATTCCGACTGGTGGAGAGAAAAATCATCACCACATTGGAAAAGACGAAGTAATGACAAAAATAAAGAGGCTTTGTCAAATATGGCTATTTCATCATTTGGCTTTGGTATTTCAGAGATGAAGGCTTTTTGCTGCAATACATCAGGGATCGTGTGGAAGCCAACTTAACCCGAATGAGCGCCGCATGGGGGTCAGTGCGTGGGAATGCGGTACGCCGACAATTTTTCTTTGGGGGGGGGGAGATTAAAAACAACTAATAAACAAACATTCCTAAAATTACTAAACGTGCTATTGAAATTAATCTGGGGTCTGCACACCCACGGGGACACTTGCAGGCGCGCACGCTGTGTCAGGCAGCACACGTGGCCCACCCCGCTCTTATTTACTATCCCAGCTTCGTGGTCCATTATGTGTCGGCGCAGCGCGGAGATCTGGTTTAAGAGGCCCTGTTCTGAATGAGTTGGGGGGGGTGGGGGGACTCGGGGAGCACCGGATTTCAAAACGTGACCGTTGACACACACACACACACACACACACACACGCACGCACGCGCGCACACGCAGCTTGGTAATGTGCCCGCCCCACAAGACAGCAGCTTGCAGAGGTCTGCT
>NW_006438073.1:9647093-9655718 GCF_000325575.1 Pteropus alecto
GGGGACAGCACGGGGCTTCAGAGCGGGCTTGGTCCCGGGCGGTGGGGTGGGGGCGCTGTGCGGGACAAAGACCCGAGGCCGTTCGGAGCGTGAGCGTGGGCACTTGCTTCCATCTCGGGTCGCAGTGTCGCGCAGACTCACAGCGTGCAGCCCACAGGGCTCGTGCCCGCCTAGGAAGTGTGTTAAAAGCATCTTTTGATTTGTTCTAATAGGTAACTCAGAGTCAGTACTATTTGTCACAATAGCAGTTCTTAGGCACCAGTCACGTTTGAAATACTCATGAAATTTACTCCTTTTTCTTAATCCCCAGTTGATATTTTTTTGAGCTAAGTTGATGTTCACCTTTTCAAAACATTTCGCGTTTCTCGGGGCGGGGCGAGGGGGTCCCATTCCTTCTGTCTCCGTGGGTCGAGCCGGTCGCCTTCGTCCTTGGGCGGAACCCACGTCCCGGCTGGGGCAGGTTCCGCCCTCGGGGCCCCCTGGCCGACCCCGGGGTGGTGCCGACGCGGCCCGCATTCGCCAGACCCGTTCTGCGAATTCTGAAGTTTGAGCCTTCCCAGGCCTGGCCTGTGCCCTGTGATCCCTCTGCTGGCGCTGGGCACCCAGACACCACGCCGTGGCAGGGGTCAAGGGTCGCAGCCTCAACTCTGCACTGTGCTGTGTTGCCAGCCGTGCTTTCCTGTTTGCATTTGTGTTTTGGATATTGTGTTCTGAGCACGTCGAAGGTGGGCCAGGCTCAGCTGTGGTGTTTCGTGGGTTGGGTGTGTGAAAGGCATTGTCGATTTAGGATTATTTTCAGCTCTGGTGGGGTTTGTCAGGCTGTAACCCCTCTGTAGGTGGAGGAGCGTCTGTGTAGGTAGGCATCAGGTTCCGGTTGCCAGCTTGAACACTGATAGGTTAAGTTACTCCTGGTTCACTCATTGTTTCTAATGATTTTATGAATTAGATGCTAGTAAGCAAACTGGTATGTAGCGAAGTGTTCATTCCTGGACTTACTAGCATGTCTTTTGGGAGGCAACATGCAATAATTTATCTTTCAGGATTATGTTTTCTTTCAGGATTAAATTCATTTTTCTTATCTAGATTTTAAAAAATTTGGTTGTAAAGTGTCCTGGTACATAGTTTTTTCTGTTTGAAGAGATCTCTTTATAATTTTTTGAGAGAGTCTCCAAGTCTAGTTGAGAAAAGGAATATTTTTTTAAGTTTAGTAATAGAAAATTCAGTTTACTCTTTGGGACTTTAAATTGGCTTGGTATTTTAAAAAGTCCTAAATCAGAAATATTAACATTTATCGATTTCATTCATTTATGTTTCTAAGCACTCAATTGGAGTTTTTTCTCTATTTTCTTGGACATGGGTAGTTAGTAAAGTGAAACCGGCCTGTCAGTTGAGAGCCGCCTTTGGTATAGTTCCTCTGCAGGTGGAAAGTCGTGGTGTCTGTATGTCGACGCAAAGCAGAAGGCGAAGGGCTTTTTTTGGAAATGGTTGTTTCATTTAGTAGTTTTTCCTCGCCACTCACACCTGAACATTTCTCTTTTCAGAAATGATTCTCCAGGAATGTATTAGAAAGCTTTTCATAATGAAATAAATTGTTTTTTAAATGTCCATGTGCTATTCTTTTTGGGTGGTGGTTGTTGTTGTTGTTATCTGGTATCTACATCACACTTTCTGTTTCTGGAGACCTTTAGAATACTATTAAGTTTTTCCTGGTTTTGGAAGTTAAGCTTCAGATATAGATGTATCTTTCATTATGATATAGATAAACTTATTTTGTGTTAATTCTCTAAAGCAGTATTTCAAGGCCAGTGGTTCGAGTTTACTTTATCTAAATTTGTCTGAAAAATTTACCATCTAATGATGCATTTTTACTCTACTTGGCTGTCACAAGTTATATTTCTTAGCTTTCTACAAGAATGTGTTGTAGAAATGGCCTATATTATGTTCTGTAAATGTTGAGCAGATTTACTGCAGAATTTGGTTGATAGGCATAAAATTTAAGCCTTATGTTTATGTGTTTGGACAATCTTTTTACTACGTGTATGAGAGTAAAGTTGTGGTTTGTTTTTTCTTTTGTTCGCTTTGGAGGGTGGGTACAGTGATCGGTATCTACTATCAGATTTTTTAACTCCATTAATCATCTTTGATTGGTGGTTTCAGTCAGCCTTGATAACCGCTTGATAATTCTGTGGTTTCTGTTTAGGAAGATGATAAGCTTGGCTTTTTGGATTACATTCTCTCTTTAAGAAAATCAGAATATGTTTTAAAATCCACGTGGTTAAGTTTGCTTTTTCCTTCATAGACATTTGTGTGCAAAAAAAGGGCTTCCAAAGAAAAAGCAGGTAGTATTTTATCGATACATATTTTTTAATCCCTCACTTGGATCCCAGATTCTTTTGGAATTTTCAAGTGAGAGTTGACAATCTAAACTTAACGTTGACATTTTATCACCGGGAGATCGATGTTAAGCTGAATTAATATCTTGATAATTACGGGAAATTATAAGTCCTAATAAAAGTGTCTTCAAGCTATTTAGTTCTGTCCTTTTTACATTTTTAATGTTAAGGCTTTATTTCTTTTGGGATTTCTAATGATCTTGGCAGAGTGCTTCTTGCCATTCTTTCCTTCCCAGTACCTCCTCAGCAGAGGGTTTGTGGGGTCGCCCAGAGGTCTCTCGTTGCTCTGTGGTGTTACCCCAGGTACATCATCACAGCCATGGTTTGTCTGTCTGCCTCCTTGATGACGCATGAAGCCCAGCGCTTAGAGTTTTATTTTTTTAAAACATTATTCTTATATCTGTCACATGGTAGGTGCCCAGTAAATATTTTGTGGGAAGAATATTGAATGTGGCTTTCTTTGTGTGTACCTTTATTCCTGACAAAACGTGGGGCATGTGCTTTTTTAAAACAGTGAAATTGTCTGTTAGAGTATTAAGGATTTATGTTTTCCAGTCTTGTTCTTTTGTGTAAAAATTACAACTAAACGCAAAAACTATGGTAGGTAGTTGACGCCTTCGCCGCGTTTATTCTTTGCTGAGTTCATTGCTTGCTTTTTGTGCTGTTGGGGAAAAATAACCTAGACTTTGTGTGGACGCCCATGTATGCTTTCTTTAAGGTGAACGTGTTATATTTTAATACTCTGATTAGTCTTGAGAACTAACGTGATTCCTATTACCCAGACGTGTGTGTGAAAATAACTTCTGGTTTTTGTGGGAAGTCCTCAGGCGAAGTAGAAACAATTGCATAACCTGTAGCTAACTCTCTATTCCAGACTAATGCTTAGGTTGTAGCTGTGCTTTATCATATAATCTATGTTCGAAACTGTTTTAAAAACAACAGTAGTATTATTAAACATTGGTACTTTGGAGGGTTTCTTTCCTGTGACTAATGTGTAATGAGATAGTTGCCCATGCTGTTTGTAGTATTTATAGGCGTATCAGGTTCTTTTTTTTTTTTTTAATGACTTGAACCTCAGCGGTGGTTGTAACCTTTAGCTCCTGGAGTGACTGGTTGAGGGGTGTGTTCGTATGGGTGTGTTTATGAGTCTGACATTGTTTAGTTATCTTAGGTTGAGACTGTACCTAGTCTAGTTTCAGTGTGGTATCCTCCTGCCAGTGAAAAATAATTTTACTTTATGTGACTTATAGACTTAATGGAATAGGCCTTCTAGAACTATCAGATCTTGGTTGTGGTGAGTGGGAGACTAGCAGCAGAGTGGTTCTTTAATATTCTTGGAAAAAAAACGTGAATCACAGGAGCTCGGGCTATGGTACCAAATGGTTGGGAGGCTTAAGAAAAAAGGTTTAAGGTTTCGTCACAGCATTTAATTGAGCAGTTGCAGTGTGTAAAAGCATTATTACCAGGTGTTGGGTATTTTTCTGGTGGTATCAGTTAATTTGTTTATAGTTTTACTAGACTTGAACTTTGGCCTAATGTCAGAAAATGCTTATAAATTATACAGCAATGGTTTTGATATGAACCTGTTCCCCTTTATTATAAATAAAATGGATATGTGAGCAACGTGATGGAACATAAAACTAAACCGATCTCTTAACTGGAAATTATTTTCGGAGTAGGTCGTGTTGATTTTTGTTCCCAGCTTGCTGTCTCCGTTAGTGTCTTCCCCGTGGTAGTTAGGAGGTGCCCATTCGTCTCAGAGGTGCCTGGAACGGGGGTTGACGTTTGTTCGACCAGCCTTTCCAGGTGTTAAGCAGCGTGCCAAGCCTGACAGACCCATTAACCGGTTCTGGGTGTGTCCCGGTCTGTGCGCTAAAAGTGACAGTCTGGCAGGGCGTGAAAATCCACTGGTGGGTTCTGGTCGGGACCCCCAGTGTGTGAGGTGACAGCAGGTGTGGCTGGACCCCGTTTCTCATGAGCTGTGCACTGGCAGAAGCTGCTGCTTAAGGTTTCTCGTCTTCCCTGGGGGCTCAGACCGCGGGCGTGAAGCTGCCCCGGGGGGCGACTTGCCTAGCGCTGTCTGGCTGGGCTTCTGCCCTCACAGCAGTCGAGCTGTGAGACTCACTCACCTTTGGGCGCGCGTGGTTGGCCAAAGCCGGTACACTTTAGTTCCGAAAGCGAACGTGTTTTACGAGGTGGGAGGATGCACCTCGCGTGTGGGAGGCGGTCACGTGTCAGGCGGGAAAGCATTTCCCCAGTGTAAGGTGGTGGCTGAAGATGAGGGTGACAAGGGTTCCTACTTGGGGCCCCGAAGGTGTGTCGTGAATGAAATCATTGAGAAGAGCTGAGAGTGAATAGTTTGCTGTGCCTGGAAAATAGCCCACGTTTCTGTTCTTTTACACAAAAGACATTTGTTAAATTAACGTGAACACATTAGACTGTGCGGCTTAGAGAAAAGCAGATGCGAACTTCGGTCGCACTTGCTCGCTCTGTCACGTCCGTAGGTTGGACACGCACGGCGTGCTTTGCTTTCTGAAGGCTGTCACTCCGCTGTGGTCTGGGTGACCTCATGGAACCCTTCTGGGCGTGAGCACCCAGGACGGCAGGCACGAGCTGGGGTTGTCCGTCGACGTCAGATAAACGTGCTTCAGCTGCCGCTTCTGTTTCTGAAGTTGCGGACGTCCTCACGCGTCCTCACGCTGCTGGCGCCCCGGTGACACGGGCAGGCGGGACAACACCGTTTGTGAAGCATCAGACATGTTCTTTGTGCTTTTAAAAGCATCCTCCATCCCGGCAGAAGTGATGAGGGCGCGTTGCTGCCGAGCCTCGCTCTGCCACTACCCGTCGTCACACAGCGTGACAGTTTCCCAGCGAGGTCTCCGGATGCTTCCGGGAACTCCGCCTGAAGAGTCTATTGTTTTCCACGGTAAAGGAGAGTTTGACCTACAAAATTAGGACCCGTTACCCCTATTTGGGAATTTTGCTGGTCCAGAGCCGCCGCGTGGCTCGTGTTGTTCAGAATCATAGCTCATGGCCTCTGCTGCCTGGTTTCGCACGTGTTCTGGCCAGAGCAAGGTCAGACTTCCGCCCTTCGCACGGCGAAGCCAGCTGTCCCCTGCCCCCAAGAATGTGCTCCCCCTCTGTCCTTCTTTGCTAATGGTGGTGCTTTCCACAGTGACCCACTTTTTCTGTTCCCTGACTTCTTAGGAGGACTAATAATCCTTCTGTGCTCCAGCTTCTTTTCAGGCACCTGTTAGCAGCTCCTGGTACTGGGGACTGGAGAGTCCCAGTCTTCCCCTCCGGCTCCGAATCTGGTTCCATATGTCTAGTCGAGAGAATGAACGCGAGCGACAGCACGCGTCCCCGCATCCCCTGAAAACGCGCTCCGTCCGTGCGCAAGCCTGGTGTAAAACCTGTGCAGTGGGGACGTGACTTTCAAACACGTCGTTTTCGGATGGACGTTGACGTTATCTGAATCGGTGTCTGGGTGCTCCGTACTTGTGGAAAGATGCCTGTAAAGTGCAGCAAGATTTTACCCGAACTCTTTAATGAGATCTTAGGTCGCATCCCATTTTTCACATGAATGAACGTCTGTGTTGGCAAGAATTTAGGGTGGTTATTTTTAAGAGACAGAATGAAAGTAAGAATCAGTTACATGGACGTTTCTGGTTTGGGGCCAAGTCCTTTATTTTCATTGCTGGTGCTGTCCTCCTTCGGAAGATGCCCGTAACTGCTTTTCATATGCCGCTGTATTAAACTCCGTGGGTCTGTCTCGTGCTTTGAATGGATCTTTCACTCACGCGGGCATAGTTTGCGCCGTCAGGCACTGGCCATTTGGAAAGTATTGGTTCACTGAGTTTTGCGGATTGTCAAATGTTGATGAATTTATTTAAACAATATCAAAATGTCACACTTGTTCACATCCCCACTGATCTGAAGAATCGAGTATCGGGAGGCTCTCAAGCTCACAGTGGTGGATACAAGTTTTCAAAAATTTGATTTCATATCAATTCTTAGCTTTCATTATTGGCAGCACACGAAGGGACAGGCTTTCGCGGCCGTGGAGAAAGTGCCCGCCAGCCGTCCAAGCCCGAGTAACCGTGGCTCGCTCGTCGTCCTCACAGGTAAACGTGGCATCACGTTCCGTGAAAAGGAGGCTCATTCAGTTGCCAGCTCGCAGGCTGCGCAGTGCGCCCCCTCGCGAGCTCATGGAACGCTGGTGGCAGCTCGGGGACAGCCTCGTGTAAACGCTCCGTTTCGGTGCGCACCGTGTGGGACACACGCACTCAGGAGCGAGTTCAGTGAGGCCGATTGTTGCTCTGTTTCATCGAGGGCTTTCTTAAGTGAAACTGGCCTCTTTTTCAAAGTACGAATGCACAGCAGCGAACACGCTTCAGGCGCTGGTCCAGTCCGGTGCTGCCGCCTCCCTCTGGGCCGGTGACTGAGTTGGCAGCTGGGTCCGTCCGTCGCCGGAGGCCACCCGCTCCAACGGCGGCACAGGGCAGGCAGTGCGCGGTGTGGAAGGCTTTGACCTCGCGGCACCCGAGGGGGTCTGAGGGGACCCCGAGGCTTCGTGGGCTGCAGTCAAGTTGGCTCTGCTGAGCCGCTGCTGGAATAGTTACCGATGGGTGTTAAGAACTTTGCTTTGAGCTGATTTTAAAAATATATTCTAAGGTAGATGTTAAAGTCTGTATTCGTGGAATTTTCCAACTAGTGCTGTAAAGTTAACAGACAGGTAGCATTTAAAATGGGAACGTAGGGCTCATTATGATGAAAAGGTAGATTTTGATATATATCGATTTGTTTTATGTGTATTTGCTTATTTTCTATATTTACACACCTATTTTAATTTTTACTTGGCTGTAGTAAGATGCAGGCATTGACATTTTTGTCACTGGAGAATGCTGGCCACAACCGAGTTACTCTGGCTGACTCAGGAGATAATGCTGGCCACGCCACTCCCGAGCCCGGGTCTGAGGACAGTGCCGTCGGGGGTGTTCCACGCGGTGCTGGGTGGGCGGTGGGTGAGTGTGCTCTCTGACGCGAGCGTGTGTCCTCTGGCCCTCGGCCCCCTTCCCCACATGCGAGCTCTGAGTTATGTCAACCACCCACTGTGAGGACGCCTTTTTTCTGTTGTTTTCGGTTGTATTTTCTATTAGGTTTAGTATGTTTCCTGGGAGACAGACAGACATACGAGCACAGACAGACAGTATTTATGTTCTAAAACCTGCAGGAGGGAATTTTAATACTTCGGAACGCGTGAACGTACTGCTTTTTAACGCTCGCGTGGGGAGACCAAGGCGTCGGGTGCGGAGCGTGTGTTCGAGCGTGGGGACCATTCAGGTGACCGTGCCTGCTCAGCAGCTCGCTTTGCAGCAGAGAGCGCGCGGCTGGGCGTAACTTCATGAGAGTTTTTGCTGACCGTTTGTCTCCTTTTTACAGATAGCAATGCTAAATTATTTTGGCGATGCACTATTTTTTCACCGCTTAGAGAAATGTGTTTATTAATAAACATGTTTTAATTTATCAGGGTGATAAAACAGATAAGAAACTGTGACTGCCGAGTAGGTGAGCTCTTGAATGGTTCCTGCGGGGCCAGCCGAGCTGCTGCGGGCCCTGGGGGAGCAGGCTGCGGGAGGAGCCTGCGGGAGGAGCCTGCGGGAGTACCATGGACAGGGTTTTCTCCGCCTGTGGGTTTGGGACCTCGCATATAAATAAATTATTTATTAATTCAGGTTTGGCAAAGGTGACCTTGTGGAGTTCATGGTTCACTTCATGTGGTCTTATGCCACATATGCTGATTTCAGTTTTTAAAAATTATGTTTTTATTGCCTTTATGAAGTTGTTACTTTGGGAGTATCAAGGACAGTAAAATTAAGACCAGTAAATCTGGAAAAGCATTAAAAACCATTTACGATGCTATGTTTACTTCACCGTAGTGAGATTATACATTTAAAATATTTTTTTGTTAGAAAAAAATGTGCTCATTTAGATATTTGGAAAATGCTTGAAGCGTGTGGGTATGTTTAGCTGTATCTGGTTATTAATTATGTGTTTTTATCCAGTAGTGAATTATGTTTCTTAACCAGCCATATGTCTGTCAGGAATTCAGCTTTTAAAAGTTACCGAGGTTATTCTGGTAATGGTTGTGAGCTTAACGTTTTGTGCACGCGCGCTGTGTGCCTGACATCGTGTGAGCGCTTTGTGTGCCCTCCTTGTTCCTGTAGCGGTC